>NC_054747.1:42326875-42926875 GCF_018143015.1 Lytechinus variegatus | reverse complement strand
CCGGTTACCTGTTATTTAAACATTATGAATAACAGTTTAAAAACAGTATAAAGACCCCATAATCTTATTAATGCTGGATATAGCGTAGTCTTTCAGCCCGACCATTTTTTCTTTAAAAAAACGCTAATAGTAAGAATTAAAAAAGTCAAAGTCTAAGACCAAACAAACCTTCAACCTAAGAACCTGTTTTAAAAGAGGTTTAGAGTGTTGTCTTTATTCCAGACCTAAAACAGTTACGAAAAAAAATCTAACATAAGACCTTATATTCTTATTCTCGTTGAATAACACGAGTTTTAAAACGTACTCTTTCCTCCAGACCCGGCCATTAAAAAAAGTAACTGAAAAACTTCAAATCTAAGACCAAATTTCCAAAGTTTCACCCAGTAAAAATATGTCTTTTTAGATAATACTACTACCCATACTAACGCGTGGGTAAAGCAGACATCCTTTCTCCAGACTTGGTTACTATTTGAAAAATAAAATAATTTTTACAAATATTCTAAAACGAATACCCAATAATCTAATTACTGTGGAACAACATGAAGACCGATTGTCGAAGATCGACTTTCCTCCAGACACAATTATTTCAGGAATAAAAAATCAATAAAACTCAACCCCCAACAACGAATCTAAGAACCAACAATCCTCCAAATTAAGACCATGCATGTAGAAAGGCACATGTTTAGAGCGCTGTCTTTATTCCAGACCCGGTGATTTAAAAATGATTTAAACAATCCTAAAAACAAAAGACTCATATTCTTATTCTTGTGGAATAACACGAGTATTATGCTTAGTCTTTCGTCTGGACCCGGTTATTTAAAAGATAAAGAAGTATTGAAAAAAATGACAGCTGAGACCAATCTTCAAAATTAAACCCACTTAAAATGCTTGGGCTTAGAGTGTTGTCTTTACCCCTCACCGACGTATATTATAACTTTTGAAACGACCGGGTCTGAAAAAAAGACTTTGGACTTGCATTATAATTTTTGAATTAACAGGGTCTGGAAAAAAGACTTTGGACGTATATTATAATTTTGAAACAACCGGGTCTGGTAAAAATACTTTTGACGTATATTATAATTTTGAAAAACCGGGTCTGGAAAAAGACTTGGACTTGTACTGTAATATTTCATTAACCGGGTCTGGAAAAAGACTTTGAACTTTTGTGCTCTTTGAACGCATTACTATAGGATATTAGTTTAGAACGAATTCGCCAAAAATCACTTCAAATTTATTACATTTGTGGGTAAAGTCATTATTACATTTGTAGGCGATCAAAAATTATTACTTTTGTGGGTAAAGTGTTATTACATTTGTGGGCGTTATTACATTTGTGGGTAAAGTGTTATTACATTTGTGGGCGATCAAAAATTATTACATTTGTGGGTAAAGTGTTATTACATTTGTGGGCGTTATTACATTTGTGGGTAAAGTGTTATTACATTTGTGGGCGTTATTACATTTGTGGGCGATTATTACATTTGTGGGTGTAACAGGGTGAAATATTCATTATATCTGTTTCGGCATTAAAAAGAATAATGTTCGACCAAAGTAGCCACCTGTCTGATATATAGCGACTACATTTTATTGTTCATGCCACCAAGTCATAAACAATAGATGCCCAGACTCCCTTTCATGAGGAATGTCTAATCCGCGCTCCCTCCTGACCTATTATCGAGGAAAGCAATTTAGCACAGGATGTTTATAGAAATCGGGCCACGCGCGCGTCTTTTGATTTGACAATTGAATACTTTCAAAGGTTCCGATACGAACAATAGCTTTTCTCTCCGTTGAGATCAAGATTGAAATTCCTCTGTCTCTTTCCCCAACACCTTCCATTGACTTATTGCCATTAAGATACATAATTTTTATTCAAATATTTGTTTCGAGTTTAAGACATTTAGCATCAACAATATTCGTCAAATTTCCTGTAATCTAAATGATGATGATGATGATACGGATGATGGTAAAGATGCCAAGGATAATGTCGAGAATGATAACAAGAAATCAAGGGGGAAACAGCACACCTACACCACCACGACCACCAGCACAAACACTGGCATCGTTACTTCCACTTATCAAAAGCATAAAGAAAAACAAATAGTTTAAAATAAATAAATCAACTTGTAGCTGAAGCCTACTTTGCATATTTAGAAATAAAGGATAAAGATGAAATTTAAGATTGAAGAAATGTATAGGCTATATAATCCTTGACAAATCAAACATACAGAAAATTGAAAGATAAAAGAGGAAAAAGAAATAACGAAGCGATGGGGTGTGAAGGTAGAAATTACTAACAATTTGTAGAAATTTAGATCTTTATAATTTGTTGAACCTTTGTTTATTCAAATAATATGTTTGTAATGGATCATCTATCGGAAAAGTAAGATAATGCTTTCGACAATATCAGAAATTATGTTTACTACTCCTCTTATTTGTGATATCGATAATTACCCCGTCATTGAAAATATTAATCTGGTTAGGATTAATTTTACTTCCCCTTTCCTGAAAAAAAAATGATATGGACATCATTTGCTGTTCAAATTATATAAGTGACATCACTAAACTTCTTTATAACGTGCATTTTCAATATTTTATTCATGCGGTAGGACTTATGCACAATCAACAAACTCGATATGTTAGTATATTTTCCATTATCAAATTTGCTTGATATATTATTTTTTTTTCATTTAGTAGTAATCCAGTTTATGCTACCAGATTTGCCATATGAGCTCAGCGTGTAGGGATATATACCCATTATCTTTTTGCTGGCAAAAAAGGAGAAACAAAAGAAAGCGTATCGTTGGATTGATTGATATAAATTATTTCTTGCTAATAAAACAAATGAGGAAGAATAAAAAAACGCATTACAGAAAATACATGACATTCACAGAATTTTGTATATAAAAGGTCATGAAAAGTGCGTTTACTCGTTTGATTCGCTCAATCACATTTATCTTTTTTTTTGTTATCTTCCTTACACCCATCATATTTTTTATTTCGCCCTTGCCACATTGACAACATATATTTTGTTGATGATCAAAATAATATTTAGGTTTCTTTCCGTAACCGATGCAAATTTGATGTTTATTTTTTCCACCAAACTTGGTTCGTAATTTGGTGTTGTTATCAAATTTGCTTGATTCATTTTTTTTCATTTAGTAGTATATGATATCAGATTTGACATATGAGCTCAGCGTGTAGGGGTATTTACCCATCATCTTTTTGCTGGCAAAAAGGGAAAATCAAAAGAAAGCGCATCATCGGAAGAAATGATACATTGATTAATATGAATTATTTCTCGCTAATAAAACAAATAAGAATGAAAAAAACGCATTGCGGAAAATGCATGACATTCACAGAATTTTGTAAATAAAAGATCACACACATCATACTTTTTATTTCGCCCTTGCCGCATTGACTTTTAAAATTCAATAACTTTGTTATTTGTTATCCGGTTTTGATGAATTTTTCGGTATTTTGCCCAGTGAATCCTGCCCTATTTATAAAACTATAAATACTTTCAGCCCGGACCATCCCTTTAATGATAATAAGAATAAGGTGAAGGAGAAAAATATCGAAAATGATAATAATAATTAAAATAACAATAATGATAATAATGATAATAGTCATACTAATAATGATAATAATAATAACAATAATAAATGAATAAATAAACAATGAGTGTGATGATTGCAGTGCGACGAGAGTTGGAAATGACAGCCTTCTTTACTCATATATTCATTCATAACGAGAACAATTTTGTGAGAATGCAAAAAGCAAAGTATAAAACCTCCCCCCCCCAAAAAAAAAAAAATCATCTCCCCCAAACCGTGCATATTTGCAGGCACAAAAAGCCTCGACACAAAAATATTACCATACCGGCCTGCAAAAGACCCGATCGATAGCTCATGAATATTCATGTAACAATAGCGAATGGGCGAGTAGTGCTGGGTGAGGAACATTGTACCGCTCTGTCATTGGTCAATTCCGAGCTGAATGCCTTCGCACACTCGCCTTTGCTCTGCCCATAGAAGTACGTGTATTGCTACACACAACCATTATATCACACGTTTCTAAAGGGGAAATCTTGATTCAGATCGCGGCAATATCCAAAATCAACTCTTCAAAATAATGATGCAAAAATACAATTTTACTCAAAAAATGTCGATGTAAACCACTGTTTTTTATATGATAAAATGAATTGTGAATTCTTTGCCAGTATAACAACATAAAAAAAAACAGAATATGATGTTGATTTTCAGGCTGTAAAATTTGTTAAACCAAAAAAAATTACTTGGGCACAAATAGCTGCCACCGGCACGAATGGCCTATGGGCACAAATAACTGCCAATGGCGCTTAAAGAGTTAATCTAAATTAACATGTAGATTGTATTCATGATCATGAGAATCAGAAACAAATCACCTAATTCGTCCTCGTGACGAATTAAAAATCTAGTTAGATGGTCTGTCATGAATATGACAGATCACCTATTATATTCGTCAGATTTTACTTTATTTATTTCTATTGCCAAATTTTGTTCCCACGTTATCTCAAAATCGGGCTTGTCAAATTTCTTGATTTTCATGTCATGTATGGATATTATTCTGGAATCGCGAAACGAAACTTTTCAAGGTCATCAAATCGTGATGACGTCATCTAGGCGCCATTTTGTAAAATTAAATTATTGATCATATCATCGCAACTAATCATCATAAATCATTCATATTTGCATCATATCAAGTTCAGAGGACAGGTCATCAGGACATGTCAACAGAGGTCATGCAAAGGTCACGACGCGCACGTACGCGCGCGTCAAAATTTTAAAATTCCCCAAATCAATCGTGGTCAAATTTGGGTACGTTTCAGGCCATTTTGAGCATGTCAAAAATTTGCGCGCGCACAGGTATGCGTGCGCGTTTTTGCTCCTACCATCGGTATGCATCTTCGAGTCGTCATTTATTTTATGTCTGTCCACTGTCCATTATCTTCTGATTAATTTGATACCTCATTAAGCCTCTTACGACCAATAATACGCAAATGCGCGTCAATTTAAATGTGCATTACACGCGCGTGAAAACTCGCAAAGTAAGTCAAAAGTGGGCAAAAATATGCCTATACAAAATTCACTGTACCTCTGTAAGGAGTCCGTTGACCCCCATTTTTTTTCCTATTCGAATAGAGTATGAATTGGAGATATGATTTTATGCCACATTTGACCCTTAAAAACATCGTGACGTCATCAACATGGCGTTGGAACTAAAAATTAGTGTTTTCTGTTTCATGATGTCACCACACTCATGTAAATTGATTCTAATTACGTAAATATTGGTCTTTTCTCGCTAAATTTTCAATATGTTTTACCTTAGAATGTACCCTTTAGACAATATGTCCATTGTTTCATTTTGAAGCTTGTACTATTCTCAAAACTTGAATTTGTACTAGGTTTGTCATCATGACATTTTTCTACTTGCAACAATTTACATTGACAATATGTTTCCTGTTTTGCGCTCCCTGTCTGTCCGGAAGATCGTGGTCGACTGGATAACGCACCTGCCTGGTAACGCTAGGGTCGGTGGTTCAAACCTCGCTTGACTCTCTTTTTTTTTCCTTTATTAGGTGGTCTGTCATGAATATGACAGATCACCTATTATATTCGTCAGATTTTACTTTATTTATTTTATTGCCAAATTTTGTTCCAAAAATTATCTCAAAATCCGGCCTGTCAAATTTCTTGATTTTCATGTCATGTATGGATATTATTCTGGAATCGCGAAACGAAACTTTTCAAGGTCATCAAATCGTGATGACGTCATCTAGGCGCCATTTTGTAAAATTAAATTATTGATCATATCATCGCAACTAATCATCATAAATCATTCATATTTGCATCATATCAAGTTCAGAGGACAGGTCATCAGGACATGTCAACAGAGGTCATGCAAAGGTCACGACGCCCACGTACGCGCGCGTCAAAATTTTAAAATTCCCCAAATCAATCGTGGTCAAATTTGGGTACGTTTCAGGCCATTTTGAGCATGTCAAAAATTTGCGCGCGCACAGGTATGCGTGCGCGTTTTTGCTCCTACCATCGGTATGCATCTTCGAGTCGTCCTTTATTTTATGTCTGTCCACTGTCCATTATCTTCTAATTAATTTGATACCTCATTCAGCCTCTTACGACCAATAATACGCAAATGCGCGTCAATTAAAATGTGCATTACCTGCGCGTGCAAACTCGCAAAATAAGTCAAAAGTGGGCAAAAATATGCCTATATAAAAATTGTCTGTAGCTCTTCAAGGAGTCCATTTTTTCCTCTCTTTTGAATATAGTAAATATCTCATCTGGAGATTGCGTAATTACCACAAAATAACATTAGAAATAAAAATTACACATTTTCGCAACATACTTCAACGTATTTTTGCATATTTAACCGTATCTTTGATATGATGTAGTCGAACAAATTCTTTACAAATAACGTGGGAATAATTTTCACTTTTGACCACAGCATCAATGTGTTGTGACCTGTTTAATTTTTTTCCAATTTTTTCTGGGCCTAATTTTTGAGAATTTTTTTATTAAAATGTTTTATTAATCAATTTTACGGTCTTCCTGTAGATTTCAAGCCCACTGGTTTTGCTGTTTTTCATGTAGGACATTTTTCGTAGTTTTTCCAGAACTTTTTGAGAGGTAATTTTAACATTGTAAAACATCATTTATGTATTTTTTTAGTAAACGCTACAATATTGAAACGCTATTTCGTTGAAATATTTAATTCCGGACATTTTGTGGAATTTTCCGGATTTTTTTTATTTGGTTATTTGGTTATGCAATTAACTTGAATACACATTTTACCGAAATTCTTCGGGAAAATTGCCTAGATTTGAATCTTTCACCTGACTTTTTTTTCAGTAAAATCATCAAGAAAGAATTTTTAAGTAAATGTTAAAGTCATACACAATAATAAATGGATATTGAAAATTCTTGAAAAAAATAAAATTGGATGTGAAATGTATAGGAATTTGCAGAAATTTTGCAAACATTCCCCCCCAAAAAAAAAAAATCTACTTATTTTTTTATCAAATACATCCTTAATGAGTTTTGAAGTGAATGTTGTTAATTTCTCATTAAAAATAATTCAAATTTAGCAGAAGTTTTTAATAAAAATGTTTATGACATTTTAGTTTTCAAAAAGTATGACCTATGAATTTTCAAGCATTCTTTGAAACTGATACCCACTGACATTGTGAAAATTCTTGCTTGAAATCTTGAAAAGAAAAATTGCTGACAGAATAGATAATTTTTGAAAGTATTTTACATAAAAAAATATGAAACTGTCGATTAAAAATTAGGTGCTCTGAAAATGAAGGCTCCTTTCAGCCAATTTCGGTAAATCGCCCCATCTCATATTTTTTAAGGAGTTTTTAAGGCATTTTACGTTTTCAACACTTCATTTCGTATTTACCGTATTGAATTATCACCAACATATTTATAACCATCACGTTTATCATCACCACATTAAAGAGTGAGTATTTAGCAATGGTCAAAATTTACTCCCATGATGTATGTGATAAAGATTGTCTACTGATTCATTTCATACATTAGCCAACACATAATAACATTTCATGATAGACCACCTAATTCGTCCTCATGACGAATTAAAATCTAGTTAGGTGATCTGTCAATCGACAGATCAACTATTAATTTTGTAAGAATTTTCTTTTTTATTATTTATTTATTAATTTTTATTTTATCCACCCTTTTCTTGTTACCGTAAAATCTCCAAATCTACACCATCAATTATCTTCAAAATATCATCAGATATGGGGAGTTATCATGTGATGTGCATAAAGCAAGTTCAAGGTCAAAAGGTCATCATGACGTCATCTAGACGCCATTTTGTAAAATCACATTATCAATCATATCTTCATTATCAATTATCAAAAATTAACAATATTTACATCACATTAACTTCAGGTCAAGGGTCAACTGTCCATGTCATCAAAGGTCATGTAAAGGTCACGACGTGCGCGTACGCGCGCGTCAAATTCTTAAAATGATCAAAATCGCTTTTTCACCAAAGTAGAGTATGTTTCAGGTGATTTTAAGCATTTCAAAAATTTGCGCGCGCGCACAGTTATGCCCGCGTTCCCGCGCGTAACGGCACTATAAAACATAGGATCGCCATTTTTTTTCATATCAATGCACCGATAATGTAATTCTGAACAATTTGATACCTTGATCAACCTTCTACGACAAGTAATAAAGGAATTAGCCTCCATCAAAGTTTACAGCACGCGCGCGCGCGCGCACTAACCATAGACAATATATGTGCAAAAACATGCCTATACAAAATTCATTATAGCTCTTAAGGTAGTCCGTTGACCCCCATTTTTTTCATATTCGAATAGAGTATGGATGGGAGATGTGATTTCATGTCTCATTTGACCCGAAATTTTATCATGACGTCATCAAAATGGCGTCGGAACTCAAAATTCCCATTTTGCTACTTATGACGTCATCATAATTATGCAAATTTGACTCTAACTCTGTAAATTTTTTGTCAATTTTCGCTCAGTTTTTAATATGAAATATGTTGTAGCTGAGAACATGCTCTTCTTAATTTGATGGCTTAATTCACTTTTAAAGGAATGGATCATCCTGAAAAATGGCAAGTTAAAGAGGCATGTCATTTTCGCTCATTTTGTGTGCAATCTCTATGGGAAATGACTTTTTCTCAAAACTGGATTTACATTCCTCAATTTCGCGAGCCATATCTCCATTTCTGTTTGTTGGCTTTCTCTGAGCTTTGAGTATGTTGTAGCTGAGATTGTAAGCTATCGCCAGTGTGGTCTCCATTTTCCGATCAGATGCCGGGATCATGCCCGTATTTCACTTGCAAAATTGGATTTCAGATCTTCTCTTTTTGCTTATGTGTTAAGTCTAAGGGAAGCGTGTAGCTCAATGGGTAAGGCATCAGATTTGCGTCGTTAGGGTCCCCGGTTCGAACCCAAAAGTGGACATAATTTTTTTTTTCTTTTCAACATTTCGCAAATGTTCCTTAATCACCATTACAAGGTATATAAGTTCAAATATCGCACAATTAAGTAGATTAAAATCGTTTTTAATGAGTCTATAACATGTACAATGTGTATCGCCGACTCCTACATGTATTTCACATATTCTCATTTCCCTCTTTTTCAAGAGTATTCAACATATTCTTTTCGTAAGAAAAGTTCAGTTTGCATCATGATGATCGTATTTATCTCAATAAACATGCTGATTGTATTCGTGTTCATAAAATCAGAGACAGATCACCTAATTCGTCCTCATGACGAATTAAAATTCTAGTTTTTATTTATTTTTCTTTTTCCCCCTTTTCTTGTTCCACCAAAATCAGAAAAAGTTATCAATCAATTTTCATTAAAATATTATCAATTATGCAAAGTTATCATGCGATCTGTACGAAATTCAAATTGGTTAAATATATATTTATGTTAAAATGTGCATTATGCTAAAGGTATATACATTTAGTCTACTCCTAACCTTTCCCTATTCCTGTATTTGACATTACTTCTCCCTCTCTATACTTTTCTTTTTGTATCCCTTTTCCAGTATTATACATTAGTATACTTTATTTTTTTTACTGTTTCGCTTGTTTGTTTACTAAAATTTTAATATGTACAAATTCATGCAATTCAGCCTTCGGCTGCTAATTGAATTTTATCACAATAAATACCATTTATCTCTACAAGTTTACCGTCAAACGGTCATCGTGACGTCATCTACGCGCCATTTTGTAAAATCACATTATCAACAATATCTCCATTATCAATCATCAAAAAATAACAATATTAACATCAAATTAACTTCAAATCAAGGGTCAACTGTCCATGTCATCAAAGGTCATGTACAGGTCACGACGTGTATGTACGCGCGCGTCAAAATTTTAGAATGCTCAAAATCACTTTTTGATCAAAGTAGAGTACGTTTCGGGTCATTCTAAGCATTTCAGGAATTTGCGCGCTCAAAGGTTTTCGCGCGCGTTTACGCGTGTAACGTCCTTACGCAACGTGAAATCTCACTTTCTTTTACGTCAATGCATTTCTTATAAAATTCCTAATAATTTGATACATTAATCAACTTTCTACGATCAGTAATAAAGGAACTAGCTTCCGTCAAAGTTTCCATTACGGGCGCAAGCGTGCGTTCATAATGGGCCAAACATGTGTAAAAACATGCCTTTACAAAATCCAATATAACACTTCAGATAGTCCGCTGACCCCCAAATTTTATTATACATTCGGATCGAGTATGACTCGAAGATGTGATTTCATGTTCTATTAGACCCTAAATTTTATCATGACGTCATCAGAATGGCGTCGGAATTAAAATTTTCAATTTTTGTTTTATGACGTTTTAATAATTTTGCAAATTAGACTATAACTCCGTAATCATTGGTCGTTTTTCGCCCGGTTTTCGACATATTGTAGCTGGTTTCATATTCTTCCAAATTATTTTGCAATCTTATCATTTTGAGCAGGAGATCATCATAAATATTAACAATGTATAAAAGCATATTATTATGATAAAACTTGCACTTGAAAAATTCAATTTGAGGTTATATTTTATCGTTGCCTTGCAATTGTACGGCAGTTACTATGGTCTGATGGTTAGTGCATCTGCCTTGTAATGCGAGGGACCCTGGATCGAAACCCATCAGGATCTATTTTTTTATTTCTTAAATTTTGTCTCATTTTGGGTGTAACCCTCATAAGCCAGTTTGGGGTTCCATTCTGTGCAAAATAAAAAGTTTATTCGTACTAAAAGAACATAATTGTTTTATATTTAATGAGATATTAGCAACAACCTTGATGTCTTTCTTATTCTTTTGGATTGTGCGTTTCAATACATCCATAAAAACAACAATGCGTGTACCAGCAACTGGTATTTCAGAGTTGGCCAAGTATTGTTATAAGAACATGCTAACGCATTCCAAGAAAAAAATGCAACAAATACCTCCATCAGTGTTCATTGCTTTGCTATTCTATTCACCTGGTCGAAGTTTCTCTATCCTGCTATGTAAGGCATGCTTGCATATCTAGCAATCAAATCTACCTATCGTAATGTAAGAAATCAAAGTTCATTCGGTCAACATTGCTCATGAGGTAACTAAAATCTGGTCTGTGGATACTGATTTGAAATTTTCAAAATTGGATTCTAGATTCTTGCATTTCGTCAACACTTTACTCACTATTTCGTGTTATCACTAGCTAAATTGATATTGACATTCTTAAGGAAAACAAGATCTTTTCATACCACCTTTTACTTCTACTTCTTTCAACAGTATTCAGCATGTCCTTTCATTACTATAATTGCACTTATTATCACGATGGTCATATTGATCTGCTTTGACATATTATGATAACAAAATTAGATCGTGATCATGATCATGAGATTCAGAGACAGATCACCTAATTCGTCCGTAAGACGAATCAAAATTGTAGTTTTTTGTTATTTTTTTTTTTTGGGGGGGAGGTTTTATACTTTGTTTTTTGCATTCTCACAAAATTGTTCTCGTTATGAATATATGAGTAAAGAGGGCTGTCAATTCCAACTCTCGTTGCACTGCAATCATCACACTCATTGTTTATTTATTCATTTATTATTGTTATTATTATTATCATTATTAGCATGACTATTATCATTATTATCATTTTTCTCCTTCACCTTATTCTTATTATCATTAAAGGGATGGTCCGGGCTGAAAGTATTTATAGTTTTATAAATAGGGCAGGATTCACTGAGCAAAATACCGAAAATTCACCAAAACCGGATAACAAAGTTATTGAATTTTAAAAGTCAATACGGCAAGGGCGAAATAAAAAGTATGATGTGTGTGATCCTTTATTTACAAAATTCTGTGAATATCATGCATTTTCCGCAATGCGGTTTTTTTTTCATTCTTCCTCATTTGTTTTATTAGCGAGAAATAATTAATATTAATCAATGTATTATTTCTTCCGATGATCCGCTTTCTTTTGATTTTCCCTTTTTGCAAGCAAAAAGATGATGGGTAAATACCCCTACACGCTGAGCTCATATGCCAAATCTGAAATCATATACTACTAAGGGTGCGTTTATTCGACACTTTTTTACCCTAGAATCATGATTAGAATCATGATTCAAATCACGATTCTGCAGAATCACGATTGCGTTTAGTCGAAATTGAATATAATCATGATTAGAATCACAAACATGAAACACGAAAAAAGGGGCGTTTGGAAAGACGTTTCTGTAGAATCACGAACGAAAAAGGTCGTATGAACGATATCGTGATTTGAATCATGATTCTATGACGTCATTGTGTCGTGCTTCTTCCGGGTTCGACTCAAAGGCGCGCGCTGTGTTTCGTGCAGGTTAATTTTCATGTAGCAGTATTGCCAGCATTTTAGGAATTATCATTCTGTGTATTGTACCCCCGGGGTTGTACTGTCCCTGATAGCAAAAACTAGGTAAAAAGACGTCATATTGACGTCATTTTACGACGAGTATCACGTCGTTTTGACGTCGTAAAAAGACGTCTTAAAGTCAAGTATTTGCACCAACGCACGTTGTCATATCAACGTCGTAAAATGACGTGATTATGACGTCTTAATAAGTCGAATACGACGTCCTTATGACGTTTTTACGCCATATTCCTGACCAGTATTACACGTCTTTATGAATTGATTATGACGTCATTAATGGTTACGTACAACGTCTTTATGACGTCTTTATAACGTATTCATTACCAGTATTATACGTCAGATTGACGTCGTATATTGACGTAATTATGATGACATTAATGGTCACTTATGACATCTTTATGACGTTATTATGACGTAATTAATAGTCACTTTATAACATATTTATGACCAGTATTAGACGTCATCTGGACATGATTTTAAGGTCTTCAATAGTCGACTACGATGTCATAATGACGGAATTTTGACTTTTTTTGACGTGATGATTTACATATGAAGTTGTACATGAAAACACAACTCAAACGTACAGTTAACCTAGCTTAGTTCAAAATATTAAAAAAATCAAATCATGGGTTGATCAGTTCCAATATTTTTACGATTGCAAGATTGACTGTAGGTCCAAGACTTGTCAAGAACAGACAAAACACAAACACCCATACACACAGTCACACACATTAAACGATAAATCAAATACACATTTCAATTATGAACTCAGTAACAAATATTTTATTAATAAATTCAAGAAATCGCGTAACAAAACTTTTTTTTCAAGAATACAGTGTGTGGTGTATTCTTGTAAATACAACATACAACAAGTTGGATTTTACTCTTACAGGGTGCAGATTGCTTTCCCGAAAGTTTGACAAGCTAAAAAAAGGTAATATGGCTTTCAGAATTGGCACCCCCCCCCCCATTCCGTGTCTGGCAAAGAACTATGAAACCAGTTACAATGTCTGTTAACAAATACAGAGGTACAATTTGGATAAATTGCCTATTCATCTATTGCCAACTCGTCCACTGTGATCATGGCCTACCTCATTTAGTCAAATGACAATTGGTCCATCAACGAAATATCTAACAACCATTTGGTCCAATAATCTTCTAATTACCAGCTTGTCTATGACCATTTCATCTCATAACCAGTTGGTCTAATACTAATTTTCTTTTCCTTCATTTTGTCCGATTAACACTTATTACACTTAGTCCAATTAGACAAAATGGTATGGCAATTAAACCAATTGGTTATTCAGAAAAAATGGTGGGTGGACGAACTGATGGTAAACCAAATGATAGTGTTAGACTGATAAACCCATGTAGAGTCTGAGATACTAAGGTAAATACAATACTGATGTCCAAGAAAGATGGCTTCCAAGTACCTTATTTTAAACAAGAAATGGCTTACCCTGAACAATATGTCTGTGAAAATAACACCAGATTTGCAGCGATACTCAAATGGAAGCTCATATTTATTTGGATGTAAGCAACATGTATTCATTTTAACTAAGTATGGTTTGTGATTGTCGCTTAAAAGTTTCACCTTGGTAACAGCAGTTTTCCATATATACATAATAATGAAAAACACCCAAGTTTAAGGTGAATACTTCACTTGCATACATGAGTGAAATTCCTGACACCAGAGCCTGACCCAGTTAAAATATTTCTCGATATTGTGTAGCATGAGTTGTACTGCGTGAATATAATGCTGATATATATAAGAAATAATTGCTTACAAGTATCAAAAATTTAACTAAAATGAGTAAATCAAATACCACATAAAATAAATTTTCTCTTTTAAAGGGGAATGAAACCTTTGGAACAAATAGGCTTGTGTAGAAACAGAAAAATCAAAGAATAAGAATAAAGAAAGTTTGAGAAAATCGGACCAATAATGAGAAAGTTATGAGCATTTAAATATTGCAATCACTAATGCTATGGAGATCCTCCCATTGGCAATGCGACAAGGATGTGTGATGTCACTGATGAACAACTTTCCCTTTGGTGGACTATAAAATACCCTAAAAATGTCTCTTTTTGCTTTTTCTTATGATGATACAAACTCTTTATCCATGCACTCTTAAAAATATTGGGTAAAAATGCTCCATGATGGTAATTATGTATCCAACCAACATTGGGCACTTCTTTTGGGCATTATTATTTATCCAGTGTGATGAAAATTTGCTCATTCTAAAGTAATTTCTGCTTATTTTTTAACCTTACTGGACAATATGTTTCCCGCATTGGGTAAAATACTGCCCCAAATTGGTTGGATACATAATTACCCTCGTGCTGGTTTAAATTTTGCCCAATATTTTTTACAGTGTGATGTATTCTTAAAAAATATGTATTACATGCCCTCATGTAGAAAGAACACGTGATCTATGGATAGATGTGATAAAAGAGGCAATTCAAGTGAAATATATACTAAAGTAAAGGGAAGAGTTGTGCACAAGTGACATCACACATCTTTGTCGCATTGCCAATTTGCTATTCCATAGCATTAGTGATCGCAATACTCAAATGCTCATAACTTTCTCATTATTTGTCCGATTTTTCTCAAACTTTTGTTGATCTGTTTCTTTGATTTTTCTGTTTTCACACAAGCTATCTTGTTCCAATGGTTTCATTCTCCTTTAAGTGAAATCAACTTTTTGTTGGCGTGGACTTCTCCTTTAAAGTATGTAACAATAAGGATCAGTGCGAACGACCCATCATTTCTCGCGCTACAACCCGCCCTTTTCTCTTTTGTTTTGACAAAAATGGGCGTGACCTTACTTTCAAACGGCCATTGCGCCATACAAGTTGACCAATTGAATTAAATATGAAAAAGGTTGTATCATTTTGACCTTCACTTTGACCTCCGGGCGAATAGTTGTCAAACTTGACATTGATATACGTTAATTATCAATCTAATTTTTACAATTCTTCATCTTCTAAATCTTCTCCAATCATACCATTGATCTACGTTATCTTTATTATTTTGTTTTAGTAAAGTTTGTAAAAGCCTCACAATGAACATGACGAATTCCCCCAACTGAAATTATAGTAGAAATAGATCAAAAGAAATCGACCTTTTTCAGATGAATGAAATGAAACATTAAACTCATGTTTTAGGGGGAAGTTAAAGGTCAAGTCCAATTCATTCCAAGCCTGAAAATTAATTTTCATATTATGAAAATTAAAAATAGAAAATAAGGAAAAACATTATCCAAAGATTATAAATTAAATGTCAAAAGTAAGTAATTTGAACAAAAATTCATGATGAATAAATAAGTACAATGTTTTTATTTAAAGGTCAAGTCCACCTCAGAAAAAATGTTGATTTGAATCAATATAGAAAAATCAGACAAGCTCAATGCTGAAAATTTCATCAAAATCGGATGTAAAATAAGAAAGTTTTGGCATTTCAAAATTTCGCTTATTGTTAACAAAACAGTTATATGAACGAGCCAGTTACATCCAAATGAGAGAGTTGATGATGTCACTCACTCACTATTTCTTTTGTTTGAATTAGACAATATTTCAATTTTTACGAATTTGATGATTAGGACCTCCTTGCCTGAAGCACAAAATGTTAAAATAATGGAAATCCACGTGTTCAGGGAGGAATGGAAACTTCATTTCACATGACAATGTCGAGAAAATCAAAACATTTCATATTTCATATAATAAAATACAAAAGAAGGGTGAGTGAGTGAGTGATGTCATCGGTCTCATTTGTTTTGTGAAATGAAGCGAAACTTTAGAACATCATAACTTTCTTATTTAACATTAGATTTTGATGAAACTTTCAGTGTTATGCTTGTTGAATTTTTCTCTTTTTATTCAATTCAAGTTTTTGTCAGGTTGGACTTGTACTTTAAATTAGGCAGGGGCTGCGGAGGCTGAGGGGCTTCCCCACTTTCTTCTAAAACCATGTACAAAAAATTAAAATTTATCATGATTGTGTTTATTAGCATGGTCAGCCCCCCCCCCCCTTGAAAAACCGGTCCGTGGCCCGTGCTTGGTCAACTTTGACGGGAATCAAATTTTGCCAATTGAATTGCCGGAAGACCTGGGGGACGTTTCATTAAGCTGTTCGTAAGTTACGAGCGACTTAACCCTAAAAAGACTGGGGGGCTGATTCAGCCCCCCTCGACATTTTTCCCGATAAACCCGCCGCTTGAAATCTTTTGACCGCGTCGCTCGCTGACTTTTTACTTTCAAGTCTCACGCAACTTTTGAGACCAAAATTGTGACTCCCGGGTATGCGGATTCGAAATTACGCAACATTTCGCAAGTGCATGCAGACCCAAAATAACTCAAAAACGTGAATTTGTGTACGAATCCAATGCAAATAGTGTTTTTAGTCACAATTCATAAATTAGTGCTTAAAATCAATTAAATTATCTTTTTTATGGTCAAAATGAAGTCCCTGACAATTTCCATTGAAAAAACAATAAAAAACAAAAAGTCGAAAAACAGAGAAATACATAAGAAATTTAGAAAACAATAGAATACTTAAGAAAATAAATGTGATGTTGAAATTTTTAAAAAATAAATTTGATCAGATGCCTATCTAGATTATGTGAAACAAAAAGTAGCATTTTAGGGGCATTATTTTATTAATTAGAGCAAACTTATGATTTTACGCATAAATTGGCAAATTAATGAGCAATGAGATTTTTCACAGAATTATATATATTAAAATTTTTTAGATAATGCCATGGGTAACGCGGGTGCCAATTTCCGTCGAGATCGCGCGATGGACGACCGAGATCATAAGGGGGGGGGGGGGGGCTGAATCAGGTCCCCCAATCTTCTTAGGTGTTAAAATAGCCCAGTCTATTTAGGGTTAATAATCATTTAGCACAAAGGAAAGGTTCACTAGTCGTTCTCAAAGTCAATCTTAACTTACTAACAGATTATGAATCAGCCCACTGCACTTTAATGATGAGCAGACCAAGTTGCTCCTGAAAAATGTATTGTACTACATAATTATTCATTCCTATGTAAAGCATCTCTTAAATTATTATCCCCCTAAGTATAAGATTACCGGTAGACCAATTACTCTCTGCCAAAGACAATGGATCTGTTCTATGTTTCATATGATAAAATACAAAAGAACGTCTTTGATCCTCATTTGACCTGTGCTTTGCATTTAATATTAATGTTTTTTGAAACTCAAAATTTCATAACCTTCTTATCTTAGTCAGATTTTGATGAAATTATCAGTGCTTCTTTGGTTTTTCTCTATTTTAATATTCAAATTATGTTTTGGTGGAGTGTACGTTTTCTTTGATAGGCTCCATTGTAATTAGGCAATGTAATTGGTCTAATGTTCTATATTGGGGATAGTACAGATACCGTTGACATATGTGCAAGCTTTATGCACTCTCATTGGCGTATGAAGGATACCTGCAGGGTTGCTAGAAACCATATTCTATGTTTGATTGATCATCCATCTCTGAACTCATCAAGGAAGTACTTTATCTTGTGCCACCTGTAAAAAATAAAAGAGGGGTATTGAGAAACTTATAATAAACATAGCCAAACTATTTCATATGCATGCAAAACTTAATGGTTTCAATTATCAATTCTTGTTATCGCATATTGCCAAAAGTCAGTGATCTACATTATCACTATCGATATCAATATCCATTGATATGAATATCAACATCAGGTGAGGGAGGACATTTGCTTATTCAGTTTATTTTATTCCAATCGCTCAGCTGAAAACTTTTATATTCTGTAATATGAAATATGTAAAAATGAAAGGGTGCTAATTGCATTCACCTTTGTTTACCAGTCTAAACATTTAGAAGTAGAAAAAAAATGAGGGCATAAATGGGGCACTTAATAAGAGGTGAAAGAGGGGACACTGCAGAAGAGATATTTCACTATAAAAAAAAGGAGCGCAAGAGTGTAATAAAGACAATTTGAATCGATATTCAATTAAAAAAAGGAAAAACTCATAAAAGGGAACAGGGGTAGTATTTTGAGATCCATTTCATCTCTGAAAAAAGAATCCCTTAAAATTTATATTCTTCTAAGAACAATTTCATCTTCATTTTATTATCTCTCTAAGACACACCCATTTGTGAAGCAACATCCAATGAGAAAGGCTGTAAATAAAATGCAGCAGTCTCATCTCATTCATCCAATGAAAATCTTTTACGCCAGATGTGGATTTAATCTTTTAATTAGTTACATATGTAAAATTGCATAATTGATGTGTAATGTCGTTTTGATAGTGTCCCTAATCCCCGAAAGAGTGTAACATGGGTCCAATAAAATCATTGTCATTGTCTTTGCAAAAGCAAACAATACTCTTATTCTTATCATTGTTTAGATGTCTATTTCGCATCATAAAAATTGTCTAAGTTGCAAAAACAAACAATACTCTTATCTTTGTTAAGATGTCACTTTTGCATCATTTTATGCATAATTTCAGAGAAAAATTTATTAAACTAAAGTCTTTTGAAATTTTTCATTAACCCTAATTCTGCCAGGGGAGGGCCATAATGCCCCCCCCCCCTTGACAATTTTTGCGATATCTGCTGCGCAAAATTTTTTGACCTCGCCGCTCACTGACTTTTTACTTTTAAGTCTCGCATAAATTTTGAGACCAAATTTGTGACACCCGGGTGCGCGGTTACGACATTACACGTCAAAATGTAAGTGTATTTTTCATGTACAAATCCAATGCAAATAGTGTACCGGGTATTTAGCCAAAATTCAGAAACGTATCATTATTTCTACTTTTACTGATTAAACATTATTAATTTTGCCTTGTTTATGATCAGAATTCACTCTGGAACGATTTTTATCGAAAAAAAAGTAAAAAAAAAAGAAATACATAAGAAATTAAAAAAGCAATAAAATACATAAGAAATCGGTCTTGGCACCAGGATTTTTTCATTCACAATTGTTAGGAATGCTATAAAGAATATTGCACCAAAGATAGCATTCTATGAGCTTTATTTAGTGAATCAGAGCAAAAAGTATGATTTCATAAATAAAATACATAAGTTTCATGAATAGATTAGAACATTAATTCCTAAAAAATAAAAATATATGAATTCAGTGAAATTTACCAATGCAACTGCGTAGATTATGTCACTCTCTAACATCATGCAAATTTTCATTGTGATAGCGCAATCCGTGGCTGAGATCTTAAGGGGGGCCCTAATGCCCCCAAGAATCAAAATACCCCAGAAGATTTAGGGTTAATCTTCAAGAATAATGTTGGAGTATCAGTCACCGTCAATGATTACATAACTTTCCTTCATTCTCATTTTAACTTTGGAACAAATAAACTGAATCAATCATGGAGCTCATATTCATGTAAAAAAAATCCCTTCCAAAAGTGATAATTGTACTCACCACTACACAAAACAGCATATTTGCATGACTTTTGTTCCATCAGTCCATGTTGATGAAATCAGGATTGACACTGAATTAAATGTGGAGCGTAGAGTTGTTCCAACTATCCCAGATGATGTCACTGAAATTGAAATGATTATTTATTTAGTCTATCAAGGTATACATGTCCTAAAGCTTCAGGTACTCACAACTCATTGAACATGCAATTTCAATGGCAAATGCGATGGCAAATGCACAATCTTCGTGACTGTAGTGTGACAAACGACTCTTTTAGTATTAATATTTTGTACATATAATTGCAAATTGTAGAGAAAACAAAAATGCATTTTTTAGGTGTATGCACCTTCATTTATATTTTTCCAACAATAGAACATGTTTTAAAAACTGAGAACTAAGGAACAAGAAAAAAATTGCATGATAAATCGAGTGTGTAGTAGCTATAAGGACACCTTCAAAATCGGGCGGCAAAATTTAAAGGTGTTTGGAAAAGATGGAAGCAATATTTTGGTTTGAGATATTTTCTAATCATAAATTAATATATGATTTGCCACTTTTGGTTAGTGTCCATCACTACCAATTTCAGACACTGACAGGGATTATTTTTTTTTGAAAAAACACATCTCTTCTGAATAGGGTCTATGTACAATTACATTTATAAGCAAGGCCAAGCCTACCTCAAGTGATGTTCGAGCAGGCTTTCCTCCTCTTCATTACCGCTCCACTTCCCTGAACTTCAAGTCGGTGAACTCGTTCAGATACTCTGAGTGGCAAAGGTGGGGAAAAATGCATATTTATTGTAAAAAATATCCCCCAAAAAACATCAACAATAAATAAAAGCTAGATTTCTTGCTCTAATCATCCGGTTACCTCAATAAGACAAAATGCTATGCCTTGGAATGGAAATTTGAGTGTAAAAAAGGGGGTCCCCACTGCGGCACATACCCACCACACATTATGTACTAAGTACCTTGGTTCTAAGACCAGGTCTAAGTCAAGAGTAAGAAATTAAACTTGGCGCTAATGCAGTTTCGCACCGGCCGGTTACCAGCATACCTCATCACCAATATTTGTTCCCAAATGTCATGACAAGTCTCTCAGTCACATTTCGATGTCAATATATCCACCACTTTTCAAAATATCGTGATCGGGAATGGCTGTATTTTGGCTTCGATCTCAACGTCGTTGATCGACACGGCGTAGACATCGCTTCGCAGATCGCTTGGATTCACCGTGCACCGTAATGTTGATATGAACTGAAGTTAGCAACCCAATCATGCGAAAATGTGGTGAACAAACTGCCAGCATACCGCATGCGAATCTATGTTCGCATGAATTGGTTGCTAACTTCCATTCATATCAACATTACGGTGCACGGTGAATCCAAGCGATCCGCGAAGCGACACGGCGTAGACATCACTTCGCAGATCGCTAGGATTCACCGTGCACCGTAATGTTGATATGAACTGAAGTTAGCAACCAAATCATGCGAAAATGTGGCGAACAAACTGCCAGCATGCCGCATGCGAATCTATGTTCGCATGATTTGGTTGCTAACTTCAGTTCATATCAACATTACGGTGCACGGTGAATCCAAGCGATCCGCGAAGCGATGTCGATCAACGACGTTGAGATCGAAGACGAAATACAGCCATTCCCGATCATAATATTTTGAAAAGTGGTGGATCATGTAATGACCTCGAAATGTGACTGAGAGACTTGTCATGACATTTGGTAACAAGTATTGGTGATTAGGTGTGCTGGTAATCGGCCGGTGCGAAACTGCATTAGCGCCTTAAACTTTAATGCATTGTTGGTTGGGGGGGGGGTAATTTTTACAATAAATATTCATTTTATTTTTTCCCACCTTTGAAACTCGGAGTATCCGAATTACGAGTTCACCGAGTTGAGGTTCGGGTAGGTGGAGCGCAGTGTAGCGGTGGTGAAGTGGAGCCTGCACGAACATCACTTGAATTGAAGGTACATGTAATGTAGGCCAAGCCAAAGCCTTAGGCCTAATAAAAAGGCGAGGAAAGGGCACTGTGCAGAGCACCACCACCATGCCATGGCTGCCCATGGCTGGGCTGACAACGTCCACACCATACAAATTAGAGAATAGGGTCTAAAATGATTCTTTGAGATCAAATTTAAGAAGTCATAAGAATGTATTTCAACGTTTGATGATTGGTTAAAGAAAACGTTTTCACATGTTCACAGTCCAAACAGCAAACGCCACGGCTCGAGAGCCGTTGTCATCGCCACAACTCTAGGGTTCGACTTCACGTACCGTACCGTACGGTACTTACGCCGGCACGCACAATACCGCAGGTTGAAATAACTTCATCAGTGATAGGTTATTCTGATTTCTACTGATACTCCAGCTAATTTAGACATATATAGAATATTAGTATACATGTAAATGCTTACCCTGAAGTGTCTTGACATGTCAAAAAGGGCAGGCAGTCAATTGAGAACAAGTTATTACGGACGTCGATTGCACAATCCAGCACTTTCACTCGACTTCGTTCAATAACGGTTGCATTTTCAAATACACGAATCACGTGCGCGCTCTGCTGACGATCGGACTTGGCATCTAGTTTATTCGAAACATGTTTTGGTTGAAGTGTCAAATGAAATATGTATCGATTTTCGACGACGACCTATACCCGGGCGACCTACAGAACCTTTAAACATTTAGGCTAAAAAAAAACACCGGGAGAAAAATAAAGGGAACATTTTGAAAACGTATTTGTTGTATGCATTGGCGGCGGAAGCCAAAAAAATTTAGGGGGGGGGGTCCATATCTCAAATTTTGGGATGCATGGTCCATCTAAAATTTAGGGATGGACGCAGGCAAAAAAAAATGACATTTGAATTTAGGGGAGCGGATTACCAAAAATATTTGACAAGCAAAAAAAGGGGGTTATCATCCTAAACTTTAGGGAGGGGGGTTGGACACAAACATTTCAGGGAGGGGTGGGGGCCCACGTGAATTAAGGGGGATGCATGCAGGAAACAAAGTAGACAAGCAAAAAAAAGGTTATTATATCAACAAACAATTTAGAAGGGGGGAACGTCCCCCCCGCGCTTTCGCTGCCTATATGGTTGTATGTATAAATGTTTTCATAATGACGTCATATAAAATTGTAAATGCACTCGTCGTGAAGGTGTTGTGGCTCAGTGGATAAGTCTGCGGACTGTGAACCACAAGGACCGGGGTTCAAATCCCACCGCAGCACGTCCTTTGGCAAGGCGTTTATCTACAATTGCCACTCTCGACCCAGGTGTAGTAAATGGGTACCCGGTAGGAAGAAATTCCTTGGAATGCTCGATGCGCCCGATCAGGGTAGCCGTGCTAAAGCCGAGGTAATGGTATGCAGCGCTTAGAAACATTTGTATTAAAGGCAATGACTAACGTTGTAGACATGTAATTTAAAAAAAAATCAAGTGAGAGATGAAACATGTATATGAATGCCTTTCTATCAACCTAAAAACTCTGAAACCAACAAAAACATCGAAAGAAATGCTTTTGATAGGTTATAATTGAAGATTTTGTATAATTTCTATCGTGCCGATAATAATTCAAAACAGTTCCAACGGCTTAATTTAAAAATCGTTGTCTGTCTCCCTCTGTGTTAAGAGACCGTGTAGGTCTGCCAATCAAACTCGCAGTTCCGTCCATATATGGGCATGCATGATACATGCGATTGCGACGTGATCGCTCTGTGCCTGTGTGAAACTGTGGAACAGCTGCAGCACATGCAGTCAATGGATTACGCAACTATATACTGCCACGTTTATAGTACCGGCGTGTATTTGTACATAGTACATACAGTCTACCGTACGTGCGATGCGCTATAGTTGGTTCATTGGTTTGCTGCAGTGTTGTGTGCTCAACTCGAAAGGTAGAAAGTTAAAAAATAAACCCGAAATGGACGAAGGTAGGGAGAAGGGAGGTACCAGTCGCGGTCGTGGAAGACCTCGAAGCTACACAGAGTCCGCTAAAAGAAGACGGAAGAAGGAAGCCGGACATGAAGTTTTTTTTTAAACCGAGTATAAAAGACGTAGAAACAACCATCTGATGTTTTTTTTTGCATGGTCAGCCCCCCCCCCCCGGCCCCCGCACTTTTTTTTCTAGACGTAAAAAACAATCTGACTCTTGGCATGGTCAGCCCCCCCCCCCCCCCCTCTCCACTTTCAAAACCATTCCACGGCCCCTGTATACAATTTGATGGTTATAATCAATACTATAAATGGTCTAAAAGACCCCTTGGTGAATTACGTCGACCACTTGTTCAAATCACCGATTTGTCTATCATGCATGCAGTCTGAGTATTAGGTCGAATAAGAAATGAACAAAATGGTAGTTAATCCTCTAATGTAGAAAAAAAAGGGAAGGGTAATTTGATAGCATTGCAGACGAATGGAATTAGACCAATTGAAACAAGTCAAAGTGGGGTTGACCAAGTAGCAGCGCCCATGTAATTACATTCAACTTATTCTTCTAAAATTGAGTCCCGGAATTGAGTACAACTGTGCTTGTCGAAAACGTCTGAGACGGTTTAGATGCATGGACTCAGCTCTGCTCCATGTGTTGCTCCATTCTACTGTAATGCGCATGTTCCATCAATTATTTTGCTCTAATTGAATTATATAATAAAAACGAGATAATTACCACCGCTTCATCTTCGGAGGGACAAAAATAACGAGGGAAATAAGCGTTGATCCCTTCTTCATCACTCGAACTTGAATCAAAGTCCATGATGTCCTGCTCCTCAAACTTTGAACGATGACGAAAAAAACTTTCTTTAGATGTGTGGTTTCATTGATCTGACCAATGCCACTGGAAGAAGGAAAGTGCCGCACAGATACTTCCGATAATGCACTTCAGATACCCTTCCTTATGTAAGCATGGCTATCCAAAAGACGCATGTTTCGCACTTTGGGACTGATAGGCATAGGCGGATCCAGGGGGGGGGCCGAGGGGCCCGGGCCCCCCACCCCCCCCCCCCCCCTATTGGCGGAGCAAAAAGAAGAAAAAAAGGGAAAAAGAAAGCAAAAAAGAGAAGGAAGGAAAAAGAGAGGAGAAAATACATGAAATAAGAATGGCAAACATAAGAGGAGGAACATGATTGAATAAAATAACATGAGGGGAAGAATTTGAAAATATTTTTTTGAAAAATCTATTTGTTAGGATATAAAATTTTCGCTCGCGCTTCGCGCTCGCATTGTCTTTTAGGGGATTTGCATATTTTGCTCAATATGAAGCATGAAATATCAAACTTTGAAGTCAATATACAAAACATATTTCAGCTGGGAAATTGAACTCTCATTATTTTGTTTGATTTACGAATTGATTTTTAAAAAGTGCTGTGTAAAAATGTCTGTGTTATGGTCTGAATATTATCATTTTGATTTGTCAGGTACCTATTATTTTCCTGTATTCCATATAGTTATCAAAATATCCCGCTGTTCAGGTCAGATTGTCAAAACGTATCAGCTAGCGCTGCACGCTAGCATTTTTTAATTAGTGAGTTATGTACATCCCAATGATAATTCTAAATCAAACTACTTTGATGACAGTTTATCAAAAATTTCGGCTCGCGATTTCCGCTAGCATTGATAGATATTGTCATGCATCTTATGCATAATTACAAAAGTGTTTTAAATGTCCAGTTTTCAGGCCATAATATTAACAGATTTCGCGCTCTCATGCTTAGGAGGAGAAATAGGAAGATAGTCATCATTTTCATGATGACATAATGCCCTTATAGAATATGTCCCGGTCCTACGTAAAAACTCAAAGTAATAATAATAAAATACATCAGCTCTTTTTTAACTGTGATCCATCACAATTCAAAATTTTCCCACAAAGTGTTTGCAATACAGAGCTTAAATTGACCGTTTGTTAGATCGGAATATATATATTTTTAGCTCGCACTTTGCGCTCGCTTTATTGATTTTTATGATAAGAAAAGTACTTAGAATACCCAAATTCTAGTTGGAAATCTAAAACACACGTTTATTCAGATACGCAGATTGTTCTCTCTTTAAATCATTATCCAGTTTCAGATCACGATATCAAAAAGTGTCTGCTCGCATTATTAATGTATGAAAATTGATAATAACTTATCCTTTTCATGATTTACAAAACATGATTAGAGTGTCCAGAATTTTTCCGCTCGCGCTTCGCGCTCGTATCAATAAAGTTTAATTTATATACATAGAGTCCTTCCAAGATTACAAAAAGTGCTTAGAATTTCCATTATTTAGGTAAAAAAGGTCAAAAATTTTCATCTCGCGCTTCGCGCTCGCAATGGCTAAAAGCAAGCAGTCCATAGCAGGTACAATTTCAAGCAGTTCAAAACGAATACAAAAATTTTCTGCTCGCGCTCTGCGCTCGCATTATTAATGTAAGGAAGATCCCCACTTACTCATCCTTTTCATGATTTACAAAACTAATTTAAGAGTGTCTTGTTCAGTAGATCTAAATATCGACATTTTTTGCTTACGCTTTGTGCTCGCATGTTTAATTATATACCTATTCTGTTAAGTTACAAAAAGTGCTAAGAATTTCCAATCCTTCGGTAAAAATGTCAAAAACTTTCGGCTCGCACTTCGCGCTCGCATTATTTGATTTTTAAAAATATGTAACGTCTTCATGGCTAATTGCAAGCAAGTATTTAACAGTACCTTTTCCATCACTTCATTTCTGCTCACTCTTTACGTTCGTATATGCATACACATTTTTTTCCAGGAAAACAAACATTTCTGAGAATATTCAAAATTTTAAAAAAGTACATAAGATTTCCCAAAAGTTTAGCTCGCGCTTCTCGCTCGCATTATATAGATAAGGGTTATTGTATTACATATTTATGTTTCATAAGAATAAAGCTAAAAAGTGACCATTAGGATTACCTCTTCAAAGAAACAAAAATCCCGGCAAAAATCATATTCGAGCGGCCGATCAGGGAAAATAAGGCTGAAAAAATTTCGGGCCCCCCTATTGGCGAAGGCTGGATCCGCCCCTGCTGATAGGTATGCAAATAAGGGATGCACATAATCCCTCCAATCCCCTAACCCTACCATACGCGCCGCGTTTAGGGGGGGGGGGTGTTGCCACTGTTTTTACAATATAGACCTACTACAATCTGGTTTTATTTGTCGATCGAACGAAATCACAATTATATTTCTTCAAAAGCATATTTACAAAATATGTTATAATTTCGGCCTCTGTTACAGCATTGTTTCCCTATTGTAGGTCTACATATTTTTGTGATTTTTTTTGTTCTGTAAACATTCATGATAAAACTTGCCTGATACTTGCAATCTGCAATTGTAATACATTTTATTTAGAGGGTACTTCAATCTGAAATTCATATGATTTGAAGAGATAAAGGAAAATCAGAAAAACAAAACACTGAAAATCTGATCAAAATCGGCCAGGACAAGGTATAACATAGTTACGACATTTTAAAGATTGTATTATTTGGTGAAACACATCTTCATTTATTTTGTATTTTATTGCATGTAATTATGTTTATTCACATTTTTCCCTCCAAGAACTAAAAGAAAATGGATTGCCAACTGATTTAGTATGCCATTAGATATTGCGGCAAGAAGAAAAGATCATAATAAAAGAGCAAGTGGGGATCTGACATGAGACCAGCTAATGCATATTCATGACGACTAGTTTCACAAAATATTGCTAAACTTTCAAATTTAATAATTTTGCTGTTATCAGAATTTATAAAATTTTAGTGAATTCTACTGTAGAGATTTTCAGCCCGCTGTAACGTCTGCAGCCATAAAACTAATATCTATATCTGGTCGCTGCGTTTTCCTCCTTTTGACAAGCACTTTTTGGCACAAAAGCATATAAAGCCTTTTTTTTTAATATATGGTTTCATAAAGTCGTTCAGTGACGGGTCTGATCACTAGGTGATGTAAGAATCTTCTCCTTTAAAATAGATATGTTAGACAAATCTTCGGTTGTGAAATCTATATAATAATAGGCAGCAGGGGCGTCGATCCATTTTTCAGATTGGGGGGGGGGGCGAAATCATTAATCAACGTTCCAAAGGCGCATCACACAAAACAAGCAAACTCACACCAAACACACACACATATGTCTATATATATATATATATATATATATATATATATATATATATATATATATATATATATATGTATATATATATATATATATATACAGTGCGTCCCAGAATAAACGAAACCGAGATTTAGCGATCATTTTTCATAACTTAATCATAAATAGAATAGACAAATGACCTATCAATTTAAAGCTGAGAATCTCCTCTTTCATCTGATATTACTTAGGTTATATCTCATTCTCGCATGAGTGAGCAAAAACAATTTGAAGAATGGATACCAAGAACTCATTTGGCGGGGGTATCTGGGTTTCAAAAAGAAAACCACATTTCTGAAAAGTTCAATATCTGCTCTTTAATTTGGTGCCTAAATTACAGAAAATGGTCAAGAAATAAAAAAGTTCTGGTCATTTGAAATAAGGCTTGTATTTCCATAATTTCATGAGATAAACGTGTTTCCACCGGCTTCTCACAGAAGCTTTCGTATGGTGAACAAAAGATTTAATGCATGGCTGATCGTCAACAAAACAGAGTGTCGAGAGAGTTTGAAAGCCAGCCTGGAGAACCTCTTCATTTTATGAAATTATTGAAATTCAAGCCTTATTTCAAATGACCAGAACTTTTTTATTTCTTGACCATTTTCTGTAATTTAGGTATCAAATTAAAGAGGAGATATTGAACTTTTCAGAAATGTGGTTTTCTTTTTTAAACCCAGATACCCCCCGCCAAATGAGTTTTTGGTATCCTTTTTTCAAATTGTTTTTGCTCACTCATGCGTGAATGAGAAATAATCTAAGTAACATTAGATGAAAAAGGAGATTCTAAGCTTTAAATTGGTAGGTCATTTGTCTATTTTATTTATGATTAAGTAATGATAAATGATCGCTAAATCTCGGTTTCGTTTTTTCTGGGACGCACTGTATATATATATATATATATATATATATATATAATTATATGTATAATTATATATACATGTATGAGAAAGAGACACATATCTCACCAACAAATTAATGCGAGTGCGAAGCGCGAGCTGAAATACTATACTGACCTGAAAACAGGAAAAGGGTACCTATAGGACTGTTTTTAGTAACTCATGAGGATCCAAATCTCACTACACAGATAATGCGAGTGCCGAGAGCGAGCTGATTTTTTTTTATATATTCTGAAGAGCATTTTTGGTACCAATGATTAAGGTGGGTATCTAAAATAACAATAGATGCGAGCGCGGTGCGCGAGCCGAAAAAAATGATATTTTAATCTGAAAAAAATGAAAGTTTAATGGACGTGTTTGATAAATAACAGGATTGATATCCAACGAAAGATTATTGCAAATCGAAGCGGGAGTTCTTTTGAGGTTTAGAACTGAAAACGAGACATTCTTATCACCTATTTAATCATGAAAACTATGGGTTTTTGCTACAGAAATGATGCGAGCGCGAAGTGCGAGCTGAAAATTTTTAAATTCCAATCTGAAAAGAGGACATTCTGAGCACGATTTTAAATAAAATACGAGTTGTGTATCTCAATCTCGCTTGCTGATTTCTGTTTAACATATTACAATCTTATTTTATTTTTGCACATGCGGAATTATTGGGGGGGGGCAAAACGATATGTTTGCCCCCCCAATATTTTCATTGGTGGGGCGATCGCCCCCCCCCTGCCCCCCCCCCATGATCGACGCCTCTTATAGGCAGTGGCGTACCGTGGGTCACGGCATTGGGGGGCAACAGCAAAATTTTTGAGTCACTAAGTGAGCGCGCTTCGCTAAGTTGCTTAAAGGGGAATCCAGCCTTGGCCATAAAATTTGTGTTGGGAAGGAGAAAAATAAATGAAACAGAATGGTGAAAGTTTGAAAGAAATCGGACAAGCGATAAGAAAGTTATAGCTGCTTTAAAATTGAGATCACTAATAGTATGTAGATTTCAAATTGGCAACTGGATAAGTAAATTATGACAAGGGGCAAGGACAACTTTCCCATAGGCCATGTACTTTATTATCAGGGATTTGTGGTTTTCTCCTAAGTACCTATTCCCCTGGGGCAGTAATCTAAATATAATCCTGGTAGTATATTGTTTTATGTCCTCATGAAAGAAAAATATAATTTGAAATAAAACTTTGGGGAAAAATGACATTTTAGCCATAATATGTATTGGAGTACATGGAAGAGTAGTCCTTGCCTTACATCACTATGACATCCCATATGCGGCCAATTTGAAGTCTCCATGGGTATAGTGATTACCAATATTTACAACTTTTAAAAATTCATAACTTTCTTGTTGTTTGTCCAATATTGTTCAAACTTTCACCTAATAACTTGTCTGATTTTTCTTTTTCTTATAAAAACAAGTCTTTATTTGGGTCGGATTCCCCTTTAATATACTGACCTAATAGAGACATCTTTAAACGGATATATATGTCACTGATCAAATAATGCGAGCGTGAAGCGCGAGCTGAAAACTTTTGATATTCAGACCTAAAAAAAGGACATTATAGCAAATTTTTGGAATCATGAGACATAACTGCCTCGCTAAACCAACAATGCGAGCACGAATCGCGAGCTGAAATTTTTGCCAAACTTGAACCCAAACATAGACATTTTAAGGGCTATATTTTAGTAATCCATTAAGAGTATACATATCTCACCAATGTCATCTAATGCGAGTGCCAAGCGCTTGCTGATTTTGTTAGAATTATATCTAAGCACATGAAGCACTTGAAGTGATAATGATCATGATTAACATACGCATCTCACTAATCCAATGTTGCGAGCGCGAAGCGCGAGCTGAAAATGTAGGAAATTCTGATCTGAAGAGCGGCATTCTAAGGCTTGTTTGTAGGAATTCACTAAGACCGTATAGGTATAATTTCACTAACCAAATGATGCGAGCGCGAAGCGCGAGCTAAAAATTTTTTATATTCAGATCAGAAAAAGAGATTTTCGAAATTCATGAAGAGCAGACGTATACAGCAACTAATCTACTAATGCGAACGTAAGCACGGACAGGAAATGTTTTATATCAAAACCTTAAAATTGCGCAATCACTTTTAAGTAGTCATGAAAAAGAAGCATATGTCATTACTTAAATTAAAACAAGAATAACACTAAGTGCGAGGAAATCATTTGGTGTATAATGACTTGAAACCCAGAGGTTTTGGTACAACAGGATTATATATCTCGTTAAACAGACAATGTGAGCACCGGGAACAATGAAGACATGTATTGTAGGCCCTGAGCAAATTATGTTTCATAAAGTTATGAAAAAAAAACTTCTCTTATGTAATATAACATAATTATAATTAAAACTATAATGAACAATGATTTCTTCTTTCCCACTGCGTCTCTATTCTTTCTCCCTCTTTTTCTCCTTTTCCCCGTTTTTTTTGCCAGCTGATGGGGGGGGGGGCACGCACGTGCCCCCCCCGTAGTTACGCCACTGAATATAGGCTAGGCCTGTAAATCATGTCAAGTGCGCTGGGCAAGACTATATACCTAACACCCCAGAAAAAAAGTTGTTTGATAGAAAAATCAAACAAACAAAACTAACGCTGAAAACTTCATCAAAATCGGATGTAAATTAAGAAATTTATGACTAAAAAAAAGTTATATGCTCAATACTATGATATGCAAAATGAGAGTCAATTATGTCACTCACTATTTTCATTTTTTTTTTATTGCTTGAATTATATATCATTTTAGCTTTTACAGATTTGAAAATTAGGACCCTATATTGTTTGAACCAGATAATGATAAAACAATATAGTAGGAGAGCAACTTTATTTCAAATGAAAATGGGGAGAAAATGAGAATATTTCATATTTCATAATAATAAAGTACATAGTGACTGGTTTGTGTCATCAGTCACCCCATTTGCATGCCAACTAAGCTGTGCATAAAACTGTTTTGTGAAACTTAGCGAAAGTATCATAATTATGTTAGCTCCGATTTTCAGTTGCTGAACTTTTTTAGTGATATGCTTGTTTGATTTTTCTCTTTCTAATCAATCAGTTTTTTGTTTGGGTGGACTTGTTCTTGAACGGTGCATGGCTCAGGGGAAGTTGTGCAATGAATTCAGAAAAAAAAATCAGTGGCTACATGATCCATATTGGGCGCAATGCTGCTCCATACCGGGCCCCCTGCATAGGCAATTTGCACACTTGGGATATAATTACATACCATTTTGATAGGGGTGCATGGGCACGGGCAAGATGTGCCCCCTGGATCCGCCAGTGATTCGTAAGCTCCAACCACAATATAATAAATCACACACAAACCAGAATAGGGGTACAAAATTCAATCAACATTATAGGATTACACAATTCATAAAATGAAAGATGTAATCCAAGGCTATAATGAATACTATTGTAGACTCATAAGTAGACCTAAGCTGTAAGCCCATGAAAAACTACCGCGTCTTGTCGTATAAGCGAAAAAAAATCATAAGCATAAAACAAAGTCATAATTACATAAATTACAATTGTTTGGACAATAAAAGGCATAGGCCTATACAAACTATAACAGTCCCGTTGAGTAAACAAATTCAATTGCAAATTTTACACTTCTAACATGCAGGGGCCGCGGAACCGAGTTGGCTTCATCACATCAGCCCCCCCCCCCTTCCAAAACCGTGTACAAATACGTAAAATTGACCATAATATTGTCATTATGATTTTTAGCCAATGATGGTCAGCCCCCCCCCCACAAGTTGTCTCAGCTAGCCACCCCCCCCCTTTGAAAAACGTTCTGCGGCCCCTGGTACTTTGATTGTTGCAAAAATACTTGGGGATTTCAGAATCATTCATTTTGGTCTTATCATGGACCTAAAAACATGCAAACATAATAAAAAACAAAGTCATCATTACAAAAAAGTTCTGTTTGTTTTACATAAATTTACAGTTGGTATCCAAAAAAATAACCATTACCGTTTGTAACAATTTTGTAGAATAAATACTCGAGAGCAAACCAAAGAACTCACACTCCGCACCCACTCCCCCCCCCCCTTCATCAGTTTGAGTATAGCCAAAAAAAAGAGAGTAGAAAACGATACATGGAGCAGCGACACGGCATGAGAAAAAGCATTGACCTACAGTGTACATAGGTTATGCACGGAGGGAGTTAGAACAACACTTCCCTGGTTAGAACATGCAGGCATGCTACGTAATAAATCCAAATGGTGTTGGGATTTCTATAAATAGTCACACAGACACACTAGACTGGCCTTTGACCTCTGCGACCACATGACCGTATCATAACACAATCAGCGCTCACTATCAGTGCGAGGACATGGCGGCAGTGGAAACGTGGGGATTCTTTGTAAACACAAGACACGCTGGTCGGCCGAACTGCAACGGCACTTCGCAAACGCCGATGTGTATATGGGAACGTACTTCCTAGAAGCAAAACACTTGTTCCTCATCGCTCGTTGCCCCGCCTCCACACATCAGTGCACCAATCAACGATCATGTATGAGCATTGCACACTCTCATCGAAAGAGGGCGCTACTAATAAATACATGGCACAATTTTGAAATGCAACGAACTCTCTGTAACAACGGACTCCTGCAAGTGAAAGAAGGTCACTTATATTTCATATTTTTATAATACATCCAATGATTTTTGTGTTGTGAGATTTTCATGACGGCATTTTAATACTGTAACTTTTATATCCATACCATTTTCAGGTATCAACATTGATATTTTTTAAACAGGGAGCGATGTTTTGTTTTGCCTTTAAGCGCTATATAAATGTTGCATATTATTATTATTATTATTATAATCATGTTGTATATTTTGGTCATGCAAAATTGTAAATTTACTCGTGACTGGTTGGTTAATGATGTCATATTCACATCATTATCTGGTCATATAAAATTGTGATATATTCGTCTTTGATTTGTCAATATATGACGTCATATTTAGGTCATATTCTGGTCATGCAAAACTGTAAATTTTACTTGTCATTGAATGGTCAATTAAAGACGTCATAATCACGTCAAAATCTGGTCATGTAAAATTGTGGATAGACTCGTCGTTGATTTGTCAATAAATGACGTAATAATCACGTCATATTCTGGTCATGCAAAATTTTAAATTTACTCGTCATTGACTGGTAAATTAATGACGTCGTAATCACGTCATAATCTGGTCAAATAAAAATGCAAGATAAAGTCGCCGTTAAAAGTGGTCGTAATTACGTCATAAAGACGTTATATTTATTGTCTACGACCATTATGCCGAGAATACGACGTAATTATCACGTGATTATGACCATGTCTGCTATCAGGGGTAGCGTCATTTGTATATTTCATTGTTTTCATCCATCATTTCCTCAAGTTCCAAACGCACAAATTAGACTGACGATGAACTCAGGGCTCTGCTTGTGCTTTTGGCTCAGCCTGAAGCACAAGCATCCCTTACCGTGATTCACAGAAGTAAGACGATCCCTTTCAGCGGCGCTTGCGAGGGAGGGATTTCAACGGAGATGTGGCACCGCCTGTCGAGACAAAATTAACAGAATTCGTGCCCAGTACAGGACCATCATAGACAAGAAAAATCGATCGGGAGGTGGGAGGGAGGATGATGACCCCTTCTGGTTCCCGATCAAAAACAATACGAGGTACAATACACGGAATTCTTGAAGTAAAAGATTTATTTTTCGGAAGCCGAGTAAGCGTTGCACTTGCACAAACGATTGCGCGTTAGCTCCGGCGGCAGCAATTTCTAGCAGCCGACGTGAAGTTAGAACACTGATCTCTCCTCTCAGCTGGTGAGTTAGAAACACGTGCGAAAATGTTGACCTATACTTCCTGGGTCAAACTGCGCACTGTGATGCGCACTGGATCGGCCCGAATTCAGGGAGAAACAGCGTTAGAAAGATGGTCGTATAAACGCTGATTCTGTCGGATCGTGATTCATGCTGCTGTTTTGAATCATGATTCAAATGGTGATTCAAATCATGATTCTGGGTCGAGGTTGCATAAACGCAGCCTTAATGAAAAAAAATGAATCAAGCAAATTTGATAACGACAAATTACGAACCAAATTTGGGGAAAAATAAACATCACATTTGCATCGGTAACGGAAAGAAACCTAAATATTATTTTGATCATCAAAAAATATATGTTGTCAATGTGGCAAGGGCGAAATAAAAAATATGATGGGTGTAAGGAAGATAAAAACACAAAAGATAAATGTGAGTGAGCGAATCAAACGAGTAAACGCACTTTTCATGACCTTTTATATACAAAATTCTGTGAATGTCATGTATTTTCCGTAATGCGTTTTTTTTATTCTTCCTCATTTGTTTTATTAGCAAGAAATAATTTATATCAATCAATGTATCATTTCTTCCGATGATACGCTTTCTTTTGTTTCTCCTTTTTGCCAGCAAAAAGATAATGGGTATATATCCCTACACGCTGAGCTCATATGGCAAATCTGGTAGCATAAACTGGATTACTACTAAATGAAAAAAAAAATATATCAAGCAAATTTGATAATTTAAATGTTAAATGTACTAACATATCGAGTATGTTTATTGTGCATAAGTCCCAAGGGCGGATCCAGCTTTCGCCAATAGGGGGGGGGGGGTGAAAAATATTTTGATCAACATTTTTCTCGATTGGCAGCTACAATCTGATTTTTTTGTTGGTTTTTCACGGGGTACTCCTAACTAAAAACTGAAGTTTTAAGTATATGTTAGTTTTTTTGCTATAAACAATAGAAGGTATCTTATGTGGTCTTAATATATAATGCAAGCGCGAAGTGCGAGCTAAAATCTTTGATATTCTATGTCCTTAGAACTGAAGATTCAGAGCAGTTTTTATAATCATGAACAAAGATAACTATCCAACTAAACAATGCTAGCGCGAAGCGCGAGCCAAAATTTTATCATATAGTAACGTGAAAAGTGACTCAATTAGGACTGTTTTTAGCGATTATTGAAGACGATACAAGTGTCACCAAATGAATTATGAGAGTGCGAAGCGTGAGCTCAAATTTTCTGATATTCCGACCTGAAAAAAATGAGTTTAAGCGCGTTTTTATTTAAATAAACAAGCTGTGTGTCTAAAACAATTAAACGAGATCGCGAAGCATAAGCTTAATGTTTTGATATACTAACATGATAAAGGAGCATTTTGACAAATTTTGGTAAGAATTTCCAAAGAACATAGGCATCTCACAAATTAAATAATGCGAGTGCGAAGCGCGAGCCGAACATTTTGATACACATTAACAATTTGTGTAAATCAAACAAAATAATAAATGCTTGATGTGCTCGAAAATTGTGTGCAAATTGATATCAGAACTGGATATATTGTATATATATATATATTGGTTATATATTAGTGTAATTTAACCCTCTTGAATGGGATTCATTACACAGGCAATGATGTCCATTTCATTTTTTTTTCAGGAAAGAGGAAGTAAAATTAATCCTTACCAGATTAATATTTTCAATGACGGGGTAATTATCGATATCACAAATAAGAGGTGTAGTAAATATAATTTCTGATATTGTCGAAAGCAATATCTTACTTTTCCGATAGATGATCCATTACAAACATATTATTTGAATAAACAAAGGTTCAACAAATTATAAAGATCTAAATTTCTACAAATTGTTAGTAATTTCTACCTTCACACCCCATCGCTTCGTTATTTCTTTTTCCTCTTTTATCTTTCAATTTTCTGTATGTTTGATTTGTCAAGGATTATATAGCCTATACATTTCTTCAATCTTAAATTTCATCTTTATCCTTTATTTCTAAATATGCAAAGTAGGCTTCAGCTACAAGTTGATTTATTTATTTTAAACTATTTGTTTTTCTTTATGCTTTTGATAAGTGGAAGTAACGATGCCAGTGTTTGTGCTGGTGGTCGTGGTGGTGGAGGTGTGCTGTTTCCCCCTTGATTTCTTGTTATCATTCTCGACATTATCCATGGCATCTTTACCATCATCCCTATCATCATCATCATCATCATTTAGATTACAGGAATTTTGACGCATATTGTTGATGCTAAATGTCTTAAAGTCGAAACAAATATTTGAATAAAAATTATGTATTTTAATGGCAATAAGTCAATGGAAGGTGTTGGGGAAAGAGACAGAGGAATTTTAATCTTGATCTCAACGGAGAGAAAAGCTATTGTTCGTATCGGAACCTTTGAAAGTATTCAATTGTCAAATCAAAAGACGCGCGCGTGGCCCGATTTCTATAAACATCCTGTGCTAAATTGCTTTCCTCGATAATAGGTCAGGAGGGAGCGCGGATTAGACATTCCTCATGAAAGGGAGTCTGGGCATCTATTGTTTATGACTTGGTGGCATGAACAATAAAATGTAGTCGCTATCAGACAGGTGGCTACTTTGGTCGAACATTATTCTTTTTGATTCCGAAACAGATAAAATGAAAATTTCACCCCCATCATGAGATGTAAACAGAGTGAATTTTACCTGTCATATTTATCGTTCTTTCACTGTTCAGCTACGATTTTATATCAAATAATGATTCAATTGGGATTCCTGGCATGTCGACGAAGACCGTTGCCTTTTTTTTCAAACCGCTTGCTATGTATGCTCGCTCGCTGAATGAAATGAATCCTATAGTTTAATAATAATCAATTATTCAAAGGCAAAATATGCAATGAGGCCCTTTTCTTGTCTCAGATTGTCATTATATTTTCATATTTATATTGCATTAAATTTTCCATAAGAAAAAGAATATCCGGCATCTATTGTCCATTTCTTGGCATGTACAAGATGCATAGTTGGCTCAGATTAATATCCTTTAATAGATGAGGCTACAAAGATCAGATATGATCATATTTAAAAATATTTTTTCCAGAGATCTTTATATCCTCTCTATACAAAACATCTTTATTTCATAACAAATTATACAATTCACCCAGGTCCTTTGCTGGAAATAGTGGGGCAAAGTCCGCTTCACTGGCAATATGCAGGATTATGGAGTGTGTATATAATATATGAACATATAGGTATATTGATATAAAACAAACACATAATGAGCTACGTGCAGTACATAAGAAATCGTAGTATGGGGAGATGTGTAACTATAAAAGGAATGAATTATGTGGACAGATTGTCACGGGAAGAGAAAGTAAAATAAAAGTGGAAAAAAACACGAGATGAAAAAGAAAGGAGAGAGAGTCCAGAGATTACGAGAGATGGATGGATAGATAGATAGAGAGAGATGTGAGATCAATTACGTAACAATGATAATGTATGAATATTATGTTAGAATTATGTTTTGTAATAAATACATTTAATTTTATATTAAACTTGGGTCATCACAAAAAAGGGCTAAAAATCAACATAAACACTTCCACCTGACCTCACATTTTTTAAGGCGGGGGGGGGGGGGGTCAGACGAGAAATACAGAACAAATACTTTTATTTTCATTTTGAAAATTTGTATTGATTTTTAGTTTGTAACTGATCTGCATTTCCTCTTCTTGATTCACGAAAAAAAAATTAGTTCTGTGTACTTTGCCAAGAACGCTCACATTATTTTGTGGGATTGTACACCCAAAACCTGTTATACCCCTTTCATAAACCAAATTATGCGGCTAATATCAGCATAATTTGGTCGTCATTATGAAACTTTGTGTTTAAAAATGGATCTCATCTGACACCCCAATTTCAAATTCCAAGCTACTTTCAGTCGCCCCCCCCCCCATCCCCGGTTATCCTTAAGTAAACAACCACGCACTCTCCCAGATAATCCACCTTCCCCCAAGGAGAAGTGACCTTCATAAGGCCTGGCAGAGAGAGAGCAAGAGAGAGAGAGGGTGATTTTTTAAAACTTATTGTTATTTCGGCAACTGTAGGTCATTTTGCATCGTTCAAAATTTCATGTCGATCTTCAACTAAATTCCGAATCGTTTTTAGATATGCTAATGTCCTAAAACAAATAGAATACAAATTCATTCTTTCAAGATTAATATCAGCCAGGAAGCTCTGAAGAGTTTGTTTACAATATTACGTAACAAGGACAGCTGCAATCCCACTCCATGCTGTTCATCAGCCTGTTGTGGTGGCAGGCATCGGTGTTATCGGCTCTTATCAGCAGTAGCAGTCACTAAATCGGCCCCACCCCAGTTTAAACGCGAGAAATGCAACTTTCCAAAAAAAAATGAAATTGGGGTGTCAATACCCCACTTGAGATCCCATTGACTAACACACAAGGCATTATGAGCAGTCAGATGAACCCCACCCCAGTTTAAACGAGAGCTCTCCCAAACTCTGAAATTGGGGTTTCAAATACCCCACCTGAGCTCCCATTGACACAACACGCAAGACAATGGAGTTCCTGTGTTATAAGCTGGTGGGGAATTTTTTAAACACATGATTCGCGTAATGGTAAAATCGGAAGAGGACCAGAGTTATCCGCATTATTTTGATGCTGCTATTATCGCCAAAATAGCAGCATCGGGACCAAATTTTGACTTTATGAACGCATTTCGAAAGTATTGCGGGTAATTGCCATGGAGCAGTCATCCTTTTCAAACGCAACCGCATCGGAGGGGGTGTGTGCGGTTCCATGACGATTATCCTCCTTTTTTTCAGGACAGGCGCTCGTAAAAATAATGCGGATTATTTTCGGAGTTTATGAACGCAATTTTTATTGAATTATCCGCATAGGTTTATGAAAGGGGTAGTAGTATTGAATCTGTCCGATCCCTCTTTATCTATTTTTCAATATATCATCTTTAGTTTTCTATATTTTGTCTCCTTGTGACTGGCAATAACTTTGTTACAGTACGAAAGCCCGTATGTACGACGAATAGACCCTGACAAAATATTACCATACTTTACACTGATTCATGATAAAACGATAGTTGACTGGGTCGCAAATGTTTGTTGCCGACACTGGATAGAAATCGCCTACATTATCCAAAACAGTATATAGTTGAGTGCATCGCACACCACAAATCGTATCCAGGTTACGATTTTTCCAAAGCATGTTTTGCATTACGACAATATTGACAAGAATTGAAATGACATAAAATTTACTCTGCACTGATAATTTTGTTGCGGAATACCGCGCATTCTAAAAAATTACAGGGTCTCATTTTGAAGTCTACACGAATGTAAGGGTACGGTTGGCTGCACTGTGAAGGTACATGGCTCTAATATATTATTGTGTGTGTTTGCGTGGGGATCGCAGCTGTGCTGTGATTGGTCACTTGATCGACGACAATGCCCTTTTTTGGAAAAGGACGGTTTCAATTGTGTGTGTATAAACCCTCTCGTATTTCAGAGGAAATAACTTGAATAGCAAAATAATATTTCATTCAAAAGAACATTATTTTTCACATTTTTGTTTGTTCAGTTACATCAATAGATACGTCATTTGAAAGGGTAAACATTGTATTTCATCTTCTTAATTTCTTGGTATCTTTACAATTCCTTGGGGTATTTACTCTTTGATATGTTCATGAAATCATAATTTTCTAGGTTTTACTTATTGAAAAAACGATGTAAAATATTTCATCTTTTCTCAATTTTTCCAAACGCAGATTTGAAAGGTCATAACATGATCATAAAGTCCATGAACCATGCATCATTTCATGTGTAGAAGTTTTCATTATACAACGTACGGGTAAAGAGTTATTACCGTTTTAAAATCAGTCTTTGCTTACGTTTCGGTCAATTTAGGATTCCTGGAATATCCCTTGCACTAGAGAGGTATTGGACCTGGCATAGTAAGAGTTAATTTGATCATGATGTCATCAAAATGGCGCCTTAACTAAAAATTTCATTTTTTCAGAAATGACGTCATCAAATATGTGCAAATTCGAATGTTACTTCTCGAATATAGATTGTTTTTCGCCCAGATTTGTATATGTTAGAGTTCTGAATGTACTCCTTCTCCGTTGTTTACATGAATTTTCGTTTTGAGAAACGCGTCATTGCGTAAAACAGCGAAGAAAAGAGACATGTAATTTTTCCTTATTTTGTGTGTAATGTCTATGGGAAATGACTTTTTGTCAAAACTGAATTCTGCATTCCTCTATTTCGTGAGCCATATCTCCATTTTTGCTTGTCAGTTTTCCCTGAGCTTTTAGTATGTTGTAGCTAAGATTCTAATCTTTCGGCTTTTTGCCCTTTATTTTTCTTATCAGATGCCGAAATCATGCCCGTTTTTCACTTGCAAAATTGGACTTATATTCCCAAAATTGCTACGTGTATTCCCAAAATTGCTTACGTGTATTCTCTATGGGGAATATCGTGGCTCAATGGATAACGCATTTGACTTGCTTTCTAAAGGGCGCAGGTTCGAGTCCTGGGGTAAACAAGATTTTTTTTTCTTTTTACCACCTCGTACATGATCCTTCATGATAATTAAATGGTATAAAAGTTAAAATTTAGCAAGATAAAACAGATTATAATTACTTTTTTCATATCACATTTATTGTCATACATCAAAGAGACCCTTTTCACAGTGCATTATCATCTCCCGTCTTTCACAAGTTTTCCATCCATAATGAGCAGTCCGTTGTCATCATGAAGATCATACTGATATGCATGAACATGGTAATAGTAATCATGGTGGCGATAATAAAGACAGACCACCTAATTCGTTCGCATGACGAATTAAAATCTAGTTATTTTTATTTATTTAAATATTTTTACGAATTTTCTTGTCGCCAAGTTATCTCAAAATGGACTCGGTCAATTTCATTGAATTTCATGTCATCTATAGGATCTGTCATGGACACGTCAAAATAAGCTTTTCAAGGTCATCAGGGGGGCGTTTCATGAAAGGACTTGTCGGACGTTTTATCCGACAAGTCCCATTTTATCCGACAGTTACCATAGGAACAGTGCCTCACAGCCAATCAAAATCATGGAAAGATGTCAGATCTGACAACTTGTCGGATGAATATATTGATAAATCGCTCCCCGGGTCATGATGACGTCATCTAGGCGCCATTTTGTAAAATCACATTATCAATCATATCTCCATTATCGATTATCAAAAATCAAAATAAATTAACATAACATTAACTTCAGGCAAGGGTCATCAGGTCATGTCATCAAAGGTCACCTGGAGGTCGCGACGCGCGCGTACGCGCGCGTCAAAATTTCAAATTCCTTAAAATCACTTTTTGACCAAAGTAGAGTACGTTTCAGGTCATTCTAAGCATTTCAAAAATTTGTGCGTGCACACGTATGCGCGCGCGTTTCCGCCCGTATTGCCTTAACACAGTGCAAAAACACCTTTTTTTTACATCATTGCATTGATAATATAATTCTGAGCTCTACGACCAATAATAACGAAATTAACACCCGTTAAAGATTGCAGCACGTGTGTGCGCGAGCTCTCACTATAGGCCATATATGGGCAAAAACATGCCTATAGCAAAATCACTGTAGCTCTTTAAATAGTCCATTGACCCACATTTTTTTCATATATCGATAGAGTATGAGTTGTTGATTTGATTTCATGTCATTAATGGCCCGAATTCACAAAGGTCGACTAAAGATTTACCGGGGTTAAATTTAGTCGGGGGTTAGCTAACACCCGGGTTTAAAGTTAGTCCACCGCGCTATTCACAAACGGTGGACTTACTAATCCATGGACTAACTTTAGCACCGGGTATAAAATTTAACCCACGGCTGAGTTATACCCCGGGTATAACTTTAGTCCATGGATTAAATCATGAACTGAAGCTAGCACACTATTATATCACTGCACCGAGCATGCTCAGCGTAATAAAGCAGTACTGAGCATGCTCAGAGCCGTATTTGAGAGTTTAGTCTGCTAGGGCCGTATGAAACGTCGCCATCACATGAATTAGGAAGCAGAAATCAACCAAAAAAATCATGTATCAGCAGCATGCAGTTGAATGTCTTAGCAATGCGGTGTTGAGAACGAACATTGTCATTACTTATTTGTTAATATTGGCCAACTTAGGTTCGGACTAGCGCTGCCTGTGTGCGAGCTAGCTCGTTTGCGCCTGCAGCATCGTACCGTATCTCTATCGAGAAGTTCAAGCTCACCACAATGTATACGGTACACCGTACGGTAACGTGAAGAAGTTATAACTTTTTTTAGACAGTTGCAGCAACCGGCTGTTTCGAGGGGGTTATAAACATTTTTTTTTCAATTTCTTATTTCTCAATTGGTGAGTGGAGGCAACGGAGTCCAGCGGAACACTCACACAGACCAAAGTTGTTCTTAGTTTTGCCTTTTTGGTCTTATGTATGAAGTCCAGATCGATCGGCATCGTAACACTGCAGTACGACGTGGATCTAGGCCTACCTAATCTATATAATACTGTACTGCGTTTTTTTAGGCTTGAGGAAGTTAGATTTACGGAAGTTAAATCTAACGTTACACATCAATTAAATCTAAATGTTAGATTGAGTGCACATTATAATTTGTTTGATATAAATCATAACCAATCTGATACTGTTGTATAATCCTACCTACCTTATCGAAGTCTAGTGGAACTTTGCCCGGAGCTAGCTTTGATTGAAAATGGAAATATGGAATTGAATCTTTGTTTGGGTTTTGTCCCGGGTTGTGTACGTTAATTGGTACATGGTGGGGCCAGCGTCGCGTGGGGCAAAGTGATATGACCTTGATCTGTTCCCGCGTCCACAATCGTGCCCCTTTTCCTTTCCTTCAGAATTGACTTTCCCATTTGAAGTATTTTTTTCAATTCATTTATTTATTCTTGTATTTTTATATGTATCTTGATAAATGGATTAAAAAAATTAATTTTAAGCTAGCAAATTCTTTTTTTAATTGACATTTAAATTAATAAATATCCCATTTTTTGTTAGATTTTCACATAATATATATATATATAAGAAATAATCCTATTTCACCCTAATTTCTTGTATCTTTCTTTTCTTGGTCATGAATTTATTATTTTATTTTTTTTGGGGGGAAGAGCCCCAAGTCCCCCCCCCCCCACTCTGTACGTCAGTTCTACCAACATCTCTAAAAGGAGCTGAGAAACTCATTGGTAGCTCCTCCACACTCGGGTCACTCTCGCAATCGCATGTTTTTTCTTTAAAAGAAACACAATTTCCTTAGAAAAATGAAGACTTATCAACCCTGGATAAGTGTAAAGGGTATTCCACCCATTCAATAATATATTTTAAATTGGGGAAATAACAGTGGCGTACGTATTTAGCCAAAAATTTTGAGGGGGTTAAATATGGCATATTAGGTAAAATAAAATAAAAATTGCAAGGAAAAATATTTAAAAAATTTAAATGCAAATATTCAATTTTGTGATAGATTTGACATAATATTCAAAAAATATGTTTTACCCTTCTTTGTTTTTTTTTCTTGGTAATAAAGATCTTTTTTTGTGGAGGGGGGCCTTTTTCCATGGTCAGAGGTCCCCCTCTATACTTTCAAACTGAAGGGACTAAGTTTCCCTAAAAGAAAATAACTTTTAACAAGGATTTATGCTATGTATAACACCACTGGCCATTCTTTCAGTGACACATGTACCAACCTTTACTCCTTTTATTTCTCATTTGCTTCCATCACATGTACATTATTGTGCATCTTAACGTGCCAAATACTTTTCTCTCAAAAGTTTTATTATAAATAATTTTGCAGTATACCCTACAACAAGTTTCTTGAAGAATATCCTCCTGCAAAAGCAAGCAATCACTTGTCTTTCTTCATACACAACCTTAACCAACATACCATTACCACCGCCCCTGCCTTACACATAACATTAATCTCTCCTTTGCAGTCTTTCTTATAGAAATTTATTTTTTGCCTCCTGCAAGAACGATGAACCATGCAGCATATGGACAGAATAAATAAAATAATTTCATTTTTGTTTTCTCCTGACACAATTACTTGAAAACGATATAAAAATAAAACAACAAGTCCACCCCCACAAAGTTGATTTGAATAAAAAGAGAAAAATGAAACAAGCGTAACACTGAAAAATTCATCAAAATCTGATGTAAAGATATTAAATTATGACATTTTCAAAGTTTCGCTTGACCACACATAACAGTTTATATGTACATCCAGGTCGGTTTGCAAACTATTTCTTTTTATTCTAATAGATGAAATATTCGAATTTTCTCTTCATTGTCAAGTGAACCCAAAATTAGTCACTCCCTGATCATGTGGAATTTGCATTATTTCAATAATATACACAACAAAAAAGTAAGTCCCCCCTAAATCAAATTGCTGTAACTTTTGAACAGAATTATTTTGAGATATGATATTTCGTAGGTGGTCTTTTACACTCATTAGGCAACTACTGGGGAAATATGAGATTGATCGGTTAAGTAATGCATGAGTAAACAAAAATTGTATTAAAAATTACCATTTTTGAAAGTCACAAGAGTCGTGTTTCAGATTGTGCAAATACAATATTGGACGAAAGTTGTTTTTTGAGTGATTTTATGGTGTTATACTGGTTTACTATCCATCATTTAGTCACTCCACACACAATTTTGATATCGTATGTTCATGGTTCAGTGAGCACATTGTATTGCAGGGGCTGCGGAAGCGGGGGAGGGGGTTCAGCCCCCCCCCCACTCTTTTTTCAAAAAACATGTAGAAAAATGTAAAAATGACCATACGATTGTGATTTTTGCTTGGAGAGCCCCCACCCTCCCACTTTTGGCTCAGCTCCCCCCCCCCCCAACTTTGAAAACCGTTCCGCGGCCCCTGTATTATGACGTATCATCATAGGGGGTTATGGTAGTATCCTTTACAACTTGCTACATTATGTTAAAATATAAAAATTTTGGTGGCTCCCTGTTACACCCACAAATGTAATAATCGCCCACAAATGTAATAACGCCCACAAATGTAATAACACTTTACCCACAAATGTAATAACGCCCACAAATGTAATAACACTTTACCCACAAATGTAATAATTTCACCCACAAATGTAATAATGCACTTTACCCACAAATGTAATAATTTTTGATCGCCCACAAATGTAATAATGACTTTACCCACAAATGTAATAAATTTGAAGGGATTTTTGGCAAATCTGTTCTAAGCTAAAATCGTATAGTAATGCGTTCATTTAGCACAAACGTGCAAAGTCTCATTTCCTGACCCGGTTAATTAACAAATTATAATATAAGTCCAAAGTCTTTATTCCAAACCCGGTTTTTTCAAAAATTATAATATAAATCCAAAGTCTTTATTCCAGACCCAGTTGTTTCAAAAATAATAATATGAGCCCAAAGTCTTTATTCCAGACCCGGTTGTTTCAAAAATTATAATATAAATCCAAATTCTTTATTCCAGACCCGGTTGTTTCGAAAATAATAATATGAGCTCAAAGTCTTTATTCCAGACCCGGTTGTTTAAAAAATAACAATATGAGCCTAAAGTCTTTATTCCAGACCCAGTTGTTTCAAAATTATAATATGAATCCAAAGTCTTTAATCCAGACCCGGTTGTTTAAAAAATAACAATATGAGCCAAAAGTCTTTATTCCAGACCCGGTTGTTAAAAAAAATTACAATATAAATCAAAAGTCTTTATTCCAGACCCGGTTGTTTAGAAAATGATAATATGAATCCAAAGTCTTTATTCCAGACCCGGTTGTTTCGAAAATAATAATATGAGCCCAAAGTCTTTATTCCAGACCCGGTTGTTTAAAAAATAATAATATGAGCCCAAAGTCTTTATTCCAGACCCGGTTGTTTCAAAAATTATAATATAAATCCAAAGTCTTTTTCCAGACCCTGTTGTTTCCAAAATTATAATATAAATCCAAAGTCTTTATTCCAGACCTGGTTGTTTCGTAAAATAATAATATAAGTCCAAAGTCTTTATTCCAGACCCGGTTGTTTCAAAAATGATAAAATAAGTCCAAAGTCTTTTCTTCAGACCCGGTTGTTTCAAAAATTATATTATAAATCCAAAGTCTTTTTCCAGACCCTGTTGTTTCAAAAATTGCAAAATAAATCAGAAGTCTTTATTCCAGACCCGGTTGTTTAGAAAATAATAATATAAGTCCAAAGTCTTTATTCCAGACCCGGTTGTTTAAAAAATAACAATATGAGTCTAAAGTCTTTATTCCAGACCCGGTTGTTTCAAAAATTATAATAAAAACCCAAAGTGTTTTTCCAGACCCTGTTGTTTCAAAAATTATAATTCAAATATATTAAAAATAATATAAGTTTATATGTACATCCAGGTCGGTATGCAAACTTTTTCTTTTTATTCTAATAGATGAAATATTCGAATTTTCTCTTCATTGTCAAGTGTACCCAAAATTAGTCACTCCCTGAGCATGTGGAATTTGCATTATTTCAATAATATACACAACAAAAAAGTAAGTCCCCCCTAAATCAAATTGCTGTAACTTTTGAACAGAATTATTTTGGGATATGATATTTCGTAGGTGGTCTTTTACACTCATTAGGCAACTACTGGGGAAATATGAGATTGATCGGTTAAGTAATGCATGAGTAAACAAAAATTGAATTAAAAATGACCATTTTTGAAAGTCACAAGAGTCGTGTTTCAGATTGTGCAAATACAATATTGGACGAAAGTTGTTTTTTGAGTGATTTTTATGGTGTTATACTGGTTTACTATCCATCATTTAGTCACTCCACACACAATTTTGATATCGTATGTTCATGGTTCAGTGAGCACATTGTATTGCAGGGGCTGCGGAAGCGGGGGAGGGGGTTCAGCCCCCCCCCCATTCTTTTTTCAAAAAACATGTAGAAAAATGTAAAAATGACCATACGATTGTGATTTTTGCTTGGAGAGCCCCCACCCTCCCACTTTTAGCTCAGCTCCCCCCCCCCAATTTGAAAACCGTTCCGCGGCCCCTGTATTATGACGTATCATCGTAGGGGGTTATGGTAGTATCCTTTACAACTTGCTACATTATGTTAAAATATAAAAATTTTGGTGGCTCCCTGTTACACCCACAAATGTAATAATCGCCCACAAATGTAATAACGCCCACAAATGTAATAACACTTTACCCACAAATGTAATAATGACTTTACCCACAAATGTAATAGATTTGAAGGGATTTTTGGCAAATCCGTTCTAAGCTAAAATCGTATAGTAATGCGTTCATTTAGCACAAACGTGCAAAGTCTCATTTCCTGACCCGGTTAATTAACAAATTATAATATAAGTCCAAAGTCTTTATTCCAAACCCGGTTTTTTCAAAAATTATAATATAAATCCAAAGTCTTTATTCCAGACCCGGTTGTTTCAAAAATAATAATATGAGCCCAAAGTCTTTATTCCAGACCCGGTTGTTTCAAAAATTATAATATAAATCCAAATTCTTTATTCCAGACCCGGTTGTTTCGAAAATAATAATATGAGCTCAAAGTCTTTATTCCAGACCCGGTTGTTTAAAAAATAACAATATGAGCCTAAAGTCTTTATTCCAGACCCGGTTGTTTAAAAATTATAATATGAATCCAAAGTCTTTAATCCAGACCCGGTTGTTTAAAAAATAACAATATGAGCCAAAAGTCTTTATTCCAGACCCGGTTGTTAAAAAAAATTACAATATAAATCAAAAGTCTTTATTCCAGACCCGGTTGTTTAGAAAATGATAATATGAATCCAAAGTCTTTATTCCAGACCCGGTTGTTTCGAAAATAATAATATGAGCCCAAAGTCTTTATTCCAGACCCGGTTGTTTAAAAAATAATAATATGAGCCCAAAGTCTTTATTCCAGACCCGGTTGTTTCAAAAATTATAATATCAATCCAAAGTCTTTTTCCAGACCCTGTTGTTTCCAAAATTATAATATAAATCCAAAGTCTTTATTCCAGACCTGGTTGTTTCGTAAAATAATAATATAAGTCCAAAGTCTTTATTCCAGACCCGGTTGTTTCAAAAATGATAAAATAAGTCCAAAGTCTTTTCTTCAGACCCGGTTGTTTCAAAAATTATATTATAAATCCAAAGTCTTTTTCCAGACCCTGTTGTTTCAAAAATTGCAATATAAATCAAAAGTCTTTATTCCAGACCCGGTTGTTTAGAAAATAATAATATAAGTCCAAAGTCTTTATTCCAGACCCGGTTGTTTAAAAAATAACAATATGAGTCTAAAGTCTTTATTCCAGACCCGGTTGTTTCAAAAATTATAATAAAAACCCAAAGTGTTTTTCCAGACCCTGTTGTTTCAAAAATTATAATTCAAATATATTAAAAATAATATAAGTTTATATGTACATCCAGGTCGGTATGCAAACTTTTTCTTTTTATTCTAATAGATGAAATATTCGAATTTTCTCTTCATTGTCAAGTGTACCCAAAATTAGTCACTCCCTGAGCATGTGGAATTTGCATTATTTCAATAATATACACAACAAAAAAGTAAGTCCCCCCTAAATCAAATTGCTGTAACTTTTGAACAGAATTATTTTGGGATATGATATTTCGTAGGTGGTCTTTTACACTCATTAGGCAACTACTGGGGAAATATGAGATTGATCGGTTAAGTAATGCATGAGTAAACAAAAATTGAATTAAAAATGACCATTTTTGAAAGTCACAAGAGTCGTGTTTCAGATTGTGCAAATACAATATTGGACGAAAGTTGTTTTTTGAGTGATTTTTATGGTGTTATACTGGTTTACTATCCATCATTTAGTCACTCCACACACAATTTTGATATCGTATGTTCATGGTTCAGTGAGCACATTGTATTGCAGGGGCTGCGGAAGCGGTGGAGGGGTTCAGCCCCCCCCCCATTCTTTTTTCAAAAAACATGTAGAAAAATGTAAAAATGACCATACGATTGTGATTTTTGCTTGGAGAGCCCCACCCTCCCACTTTTAGCTCAGCTCCCCCCCCCCAATTTGAAAACCGTTCCGCGGCCCCTGTATTATGACGTATCATCGTAGGGGGTTATGGTAGTATCCTTTACAACTTGCTACATTATGTTAAAATATAAAAATTTTGGTGGCTCCCTGTTACACCCACAAATGTAATAATCGCCCACAAATGTAATAACGCCCACAAATGTAATAACACTTTACCCACAAATGTAATAATGACTTTACCCACAAATGTAATAGATTTGAAGGGATTTTTGGCAAATCCGTTCTAAGCTAAAATCGTATAGTAATGCGTTCATTTAGCACAAACGTGCAAAGTCTCATTTCCTGACCCGGTCAATAAACAAATTATAATATAAGTCCAAAGTCTTTATTCCAAACCCGGTTTTTTCAAAAATTATAATATAAATCCAAAGTCTTTATTCCAGACCCGGTTGTTTCAAAATTAATAATATGAGCCCAAAGTCTTTATTCCAGACCCGGTTGTTTCAAAAATTATAATATAAATCCAAAGTCTTTATTCCAGACCCGGTTGTTTCGAAAATAATAATATGAGCCCAAAGTCTTTATTCCAGACCCGGTTGTTTAAAAAATTATAATATGAATCCAAAGTCTTTATTCCAGACCCGGTTGTTTCGAAAATAATAATATGAGCCCAAAGTCTTTATTCCAGACCCGGTTGTTTAAAAAATAACAATATGAGCCTAAAGTCTTTATTCCAGACCCGGTTGTTTAAAAAATTATAATATAAATCCAAAGTCTTTTTCCAGACCCTGTTGTTTCAAAAATTATAATATAAATCAAAAGTCTTTATTCCAGACCCGGTTGTTTAGAAAATGATAATATAAGTCCAAAGTCTTTATTCCAGACCCGGTTGTTTCAAAAATTATAATATGAATCCAAAGTCTTTATTCCAGACCCGGTTGTTTCGAAAATAATAATATGAGCCCAAAGTCTTTATTCCAGACCCGGTTGTTTAAAAAATAATAATATGAGCCCAAAGTCTTTATTCCAGACCCGGTTGTTTCAAAAATTATAATATAAATCCAAAGTCTTTTTCCAGACCCTGTTGTTTCAAAAATTATAATATAAATCCAAAGTCTTTATTCCAGACCCGGTTGTTTCGTAAAATAATAATATAAGTCCAAAGTCTTTATTCCAGACCCGGTTGTTTAAAAAATAATCATATGATCCAAAAGTCTTTATTCTAGACCCGATTGTTTCAAAAATGATAAAATAAGTCCAAAGTCTTTTCTTCAGACCCTGTTGTTTCAAAAATTATATTATAAATCCAAAGTCTTTTTCCAGACCCTGTTGTTTCAAAAATTGCAAAATAAATCAAAAGTCTTTATTCCAGACCCGGTTGTTTAGAAAATAATAATATAAGTCCAAAGTCTTTATTCCAGACCCGGTTGTTTAAAAAATAATAATATGAGCCTAAAGTCTTTATTCCAGACCCGGTTGTTTCAAAAATTATAATATAAATCCAAAGCGTTTTTCCAGACCCTGTTGTTTCAAAAATTATAATATAAATCCAAAGTCTTTATTCCAGACCCGGTTGTTTAGAAAATGATAATATAAGTCCAAAGTCTTTATTCCAGACCTGGTTGTTTCAAAAATTATAATATGAATCCAAAGTCTTTATTCCAGACCCGGTTGTTTCGAAAATAATAATATGAGCCCAAAGTCTTTATTCCAGACCCGGTTGTTTAAAAAATAATAATATGAGCCCAAAGTCTTTATTCCAGACCCGGTTGTTTCAAAAATTATAATATAAATCCAAAGTCTTTTTCCAGACCCTGTTGTTTCAAAAATTATAATATAAATCCAAAGTCTTTATTCCAGACCCGGTTGTTTCGTAAAATAATAATATAAGTCCAAAGTCTTTATTCCAGACCCGGTTGTTTAAAAAATAATCATATGATCCAAAAGTCTTTATTCTAGACCCGATTGTTTCAAAAATGATAAAATAAGTCCAAAGTCTTTTCTTCAGACCCGGTTGTTTCAAAAATTATATTATAAATCCAAAGTCTTTTTCCAGACCCTGTTGTTTCAAAAATTGCAAAATAAATCAAAAGTCTTTATTCCAGACCCGGTTGTTTAGAAAATAATAATATAAGTCCAAAGTCTTTATTCCAGACCCGGTTGTTTAAAAAATAATAATATGAGCCCAAAGTCTTTATTCCAGACCCGGTTGTTTCAAAAATTATAATATAAATCCAAAGTGTTTTTCCAGACCCTGTTGTTTCAAAAATTATAATATAAATCCAAAGTCTTTATTCCAGACCCGGTTGTTTCGAAAATAATGATATAAGTCCAAAGTCTTTATTCCAGACCCGGTTGTTTCAAAAATTATAATATGAGCCCAAAGTCTTTATTCCAGACCCTGTTGTTTCAAAAATTATAATATAAATCCAAAGTCTTTATTCCAGACCCGGTTGTTTCAAAAATAATAATATGAGCCCAAAGTCTTTATTCCAGACCCGGTTGTTTCAAAAATTATAATATGAATCCAAAGTCTTTATTCCAGACCCGGTTGTTTCGAAATAATAATATGAGCCCAAAGTCTTTATTCCAGACCCGGTTGTTACAAAAATAATAATATGAGCCCAAAGTCTTTATTCCAGACCCGGTTGTTTCAAAAATTATAATATAAATCCAAAGTCTTTTTCCAGACCCTGTTGTTTCAAAAATTATAATATAAATCCAAAGTCTTTATTCCAGACCCGGTTGTTTCGTAAAATAATAATATAAGTCCAAAGTCTTTATTCCAGACCCGGTTGTTTAAAAAATAATCATATGATCCAAAAGTCTTATTCTAGACCCGATTGTTTCAAAAATGATAAAATAAGTCCAAAGTCTTTTCTTCAGACCCGGTTGTTTCAAAAATTATATTATAAATCCAAAGTCTTTTTCCAGACCCTGTTGTTTCAAAAATTGCAAAATAAATCAAAAGTCTTTATTCCAGACCCGGTTGTTTAGAAAATAATAATATAAGTCCAAAGTCTTTATTCCAGACCTGGTTGTTTCAAAAATAATAATATGAGCCTAAAGTCTTTATTCCAGACCCGTTGTTTCAAAAATTATAATATAAATCCAAAGTGTTTTTCCAGACCCTGTTGTTTCAAAAATTATAATATAAATCCAAAGTCTTTATTCCAGACCCGGTTGTTTAGAAAATGATAATATAAGTCCAAAGTCTTTATTCCAGACCCGGTTGTTTCAAAAATTATAATATGAATCCAAAGTCTTCATTCCAGACCCGGTTGTTTCGAAAATAATAATATGAGCCCAAAGTCTTTATTCCAGACCCGGTTGTTTCAAAAATAATAATATGAGCCCAAAGTCTTTATTCCAGACCCGGTTGTTTCAAAAATTATAATATAAATCCAAAGTCTTTTTCCAGACCCTGTTGTTTCAAAAATTATAATATAAATCCAAAGTCTTTATTCCAGACCCGGTTGTTTCGTAAAATAATAATATAAGTCCAAAGTCTTTATTCCAGACCCGGTTGTTTAAAAAATAATCATATGATCCAAAAGTCTTTATTCTAGACCCGATTGTTTCAAAAATGATAAAATAAGTCCAAAGTCTTTTCTTCAGACCCTGTTGTTTCAAAAATTATATTATAAATCCAAAGTCTTTTTCCAGACCCTGTTGTTTCAAAAATTGCAAAATAAATCAAAAGTCTTTATTCCAGACCCGGTTGTTTAGAAAATAATAATATAAGTCCAAAGTCTTTATTCCAGACCCGGTTGTTTAAAAAATAATAATATGAGCCCAAAGTCTTTATTCCAGACCCGGTTGTTTCAAAAATTATAATATAAATCCAAAGTCTTTTTCCAGACCCTGTTGTTTCAAAAATTATAATATAAATCCAAAGTCTTTATTCCAGACCCGGTTGTTTCGAAAATAATAATATAAGTCCAAAGTCTTTATTCCAGACCCGGTTGTTTAAAAAATAATCATATGATCCAAAAGTCTTTATTCTAGACCCGATTGTTTCAAAAATGATAAAATAAGTCCAAAGTCTTTTCTCCAGACCCGGTTGTTTCAAAAATTATATTATAAATCCAAAGTCTTTTTCCAGACCCTGTTGTTTCAAAAATTGCAAAATAAATCAAAAGTCTTTATTCCAGACCCGGTTGTTTAGAAAATAATAATATGAGCCCAAAGTCCTTATTCCAGACCCTGTTGTTTCAAAAATTATAATATGAATCCAAAGTCTTTATTCCAGACCCGGTTGTTTCGAAAATAATAATATGAGCCCAAAGTCTTTATTCCAGACCCGGTTGTTTAAAAAATAATAATATGAGCCCAAAGTCTTTATTCCAGACCCGGTTGTTTCAAAAATTATAATATCAATCCAAAGTCTTTTTCCAGACCCTGTTGTTTCAAAAATTATGATATAAATCCAAAGTCTTTATTCCAGACCCGGTTGTTTCGTAAAATAATAACATAAGTCCAAAGTCTTTATTCCAGACCCGGTTGTTTCAAAAATGATAAAATAAGTCCAAAGTCTTTTCTTCAGACCCGGTTATTTCAAAAATTATATTATAAATCCAAAGTCTTTTTCCAGACCCTGTTGTTTCAAAAATTGCAAAATAAATCAGAAGTCTTTATTCCAGACCCGGCTGTTTAGAAAATAATAATATAAGTCCAAAGTCTTTATTCCAGACCCGGTTGTTTAAAAAATAACAATATGAGTCTAAAGTCTTTATTCCAGACCCGGTTGTTTCAAAAATTATAATATAAATCCAAAGTGTTTTTCCAGACCCTGTTGTTTCAAAAATTATAATTTAAATATATTAAAAATAATATAAGTTTATATGTACATCCAGGTCGGTATGCAAACTTTTTCTTTTTATTCTAATAGATGAAATATTCGAATTTTCTCTTCATTGTCAAGTGTACCCAAAATTAGTCACTCCCTGAGCATGTGGAATTTGCATTATTTCAATAATATACACAACAAAAAAGTAAGTCCCCCCTAAATCAAATTGCTGTAACTTTTGAACAGAATTATTTTGAGATATGATATTTCGTAGGTGGTCTTTTACACTCATTAGGCAACTACTGGGGAAATATGAGATTGATCGGTTAAGTAATGCATGAGTAAACAAAAATTGAATTAAAAATGACCATTTTTGAAAGTCACAAGAGTCGTGTTTCAGATTGTGCAAATACAATATTGGACGAAAGTTGTTTTTTGAGTGATTTTTATGGTGTTATACTGGTTTACTATCCATCATTTAGTCACTCCACACACAATTTTGATATCGTATGTTCATGGTTCAGTGAGCACATTGTATTGCAGGGGCTGCGGAAGCGGGGGAGGGGGTTCAGCCCCCCCCCCCCACTCTTTTTTCAAAAAACATGTAGAAAAATGTAAAAAATGACCATACGATTGTGATTTTTGCTTGGAGAGCCCCAACCCTCCCACTTTTGGCTCAGCTCCCCCCCCCAAATTTGAAAACCGTTCCGCGGCCCCTGTATTATGACGTATCATAGTAGGGGGTTATGGTAGTATCCTTTACAACTTGCTACATTATGTTAAAATATAAAAATTTTGGTGGCTCCCTGTTACACCCACATATGTAATAATCGCCCACAAATGTAATAACGCCCACAAATGTAATAACACTTTACCCACAAATGTAATAGATTTGCAGGGATTTTTGGCAAATCCGTTCTCAGCTAAAATCGTATAGTAATGCGTTCATTTAGCACAAATGTGCAAAGTCTCATTTCCTGACCCGGTCAATAAACAAATTATAATATGAGTCCAAAGTCTTTATTCCAAGCCCGGTTTTTTCAAAAATTATAATATAAATCCAAAGTCTTTATTCCAGACCCAGTTGTTTCAAAAATAATAATATGAAGCCAAAGTCTTTATTCCAGACCCGGTTGTTTCAAAAATTATAATATAAATCCAAATTCTTTATTCCAGACCCGGTTGTTTCGAAAATAATAATATGAGCTCAAAGTCTTTATTCCAGACCCGGTTGTTTAAAAAATAACAATATGAGCCTAAAGTCTTTATTCCAGACCCGGTTGTTTCAAAAATTATAATATAAATCCAAAGTCTTTATTCCAGACCCGGTTGTTTCGAAAATAATAATATAAGCCCAAAGTCTTTATTCCAGACCCGGTTGTTTAAAAAATAACAATGTGAGCCTAAAGTCTTTATTCCAGACCCGGTTGTTAAAAAAATTATAATATAAATCCAAAGTCTTTTTCCAGACCCTGTTGTTTCAAAAATTATAATATAAATCAAAAGTCTTTATTCCAGACCCGGTTGTTTAGAAAATAATAATATAAGTCCAAAGTCTTTATTCCAGACCTGGTTGTTTCAAAAATTATAATATGAATCCAAAGTCTTTATTCCAGACCCGGTTGTTTCGAAAATAATAATATGAGCCCAAAGTCTTTATTCCAGACCCGGTTGTTTAAAAAATAATAATATGAGCCCAAAGTTTTTATTCCAGACCCGGTTGTTTCAAAAATTATAATATAAATCCAAAGTGTTTTTCCAGACCCTGTTGTTTCAAAAATTATAATATAAATCCAAAGTCTTTATTCCAGACCCGGTTGTTTCGTAAAATAATAATATAAGTCCAAAGTCTTTATTCCAGACCCGGTTGTTTAAAAAATAATCATATGATCCAAAAGTCTTTATTCTAGACCCGATTGTTTCAAAAATGATAAAATAAGTCCAAAGTCTTTTCTTCAGACCCGGTTGTTTCAAAAATTATATTATAAATCCAAAGTCTTTTTCCAGACCCTGTTGTTTCAAAAATTGCAAAATAAATCAAAAGTCTTTATTCCAGACCCGGTTGTTTAGAAAATAATAATATGAGCCCAAAGTTCTTATTCCAGACCCTGTTGTTTCAAAAATTATAATATGAATCCAAAGTCTTTATTCCAGACCCGGTTGTTTCGAAAATAATAATATGAGCCCAAAGTCTTTATTCCAGACCCGGTTGTTTAAAAAATAATAATATGAGCCCAAAGTCTTTATTCCAGACCCGGTTGTTTCAAAAATTATAATATAAATCCAAAGTCTTTTTCCAGACCCTGTTGTTTCAAAAATTATGATATAAATCCAAAGTCTTTATTCCAGACCTGGTTGTTTCGTAAAATAATAACATAAGTCCAAAGTCTTTATTCCAGACCCGGTTGTTTCAAAAATGATAAAATAAGTCCAAAGTCTTTTCTTCAGACCCGGTTATTTCAAAAATTATATTATAAATCCAAAGTCTTTTTCCAGACCCTGTTGTTTCAAAAATTGCAAAATGAATCAGAAGTCTTTATTCCAGACCCGGCTGTTTAGAAAATAATAATATAAGTCCAAAGTCTTTATTCCAGACCCGGTTGTTTAAAAAATAACAATATGAGTCTAAAGTCTTTATTCCAGACCCGGTTGTTTCAAAAATTATAATATAAATCCAAAGTGTTTTTCCAGACCCTGTTGTTTCAAAAATTATAATTTAAATATATTAAAAATAATATAAGTTTATATGTACATCCAGGTCGGTATGCAAACTTTTTCTTTTTATTCTAATAGATGAAATATTCGAATTTTCTCTTCATTGTCAAGTGTACCCAAAATTAGTCACTCCCTGAGCATGTGGAATTTGCATTATTTCAATAATATACACAACAAAAAAGTAAGTCCCCCCTAAATCAAATTGCTGTAACTTTTGAACAGAATTATTTTGAGATATGATATTTCGTAGGTGGTCTTTTACACTCATTAGGCAACTACTGGGGAAATATGAGATTGATCGGTTAAGTAATGCATGAGTAAACAAAAATTGAATTAAAAATGACCATTTTTGAAAGTCACAAGAGTCGTGTTTCAGATTGTGCAAATACAATATTGGACGAAAGTTGTTTTTTGAGTGATTTTTATGGTGTTATACTGGTTTACTATCCATCATTTAGTCACTCCACACACAATTTTGATATCGTATGTTCATGGTTCAGTGAGCACATTGTATTGCAGGGGCTGCGGAAGCGGGGAGGGGGTTCAGCCCCCCCCCCCACTCTTTTTTCAAAAAACATGTAGAAAAATGTAAAAATGACCATACGATTGTGATTTTTGCTTGGAGAGCCCCCACCCTCCCACTTTTGGCTCAGCTCCCCCCCCCCCCCAAATTTGAAAACCGTTCCGCGGCCCCTGTATTATGACGTATCATAGTAGGGGGTTATGGTAGTATCCTTTACAACTTGCTACATTATGTTAAAATATAAAAATTTTGGTGGCTCCCTGTTACACCCACATATGTAATAATCGCCCACAAATGTAATAACGCCCACAAATGTAATAACACTTTACCCACAAATGTAATAGATTTGCAGGGATTTTTGGCAAATCCGTTCTCAGCTAAAATCGTATAGTAATGCGTTCATTTAGCACAAATGTGCAAAGTCTCATTTCCTGACCCGGTCAATAAACAAATTATAATATGAGTCCAAAGTCTTTATTCCAAACCCGGTTTTTTCAAAAATTATAATATAAATCCAAAGTCTTTATTCCAGACCCGGTTGTTTCAAAAATAATAATATGAGCCCAAAGTCTTTATTCCAGACCCGGTTGTTTCAAAAATTATAATATAAATCCAAATTCTTTATTTCAGACCCGGTTGTTTCGAAAATAATAATATGAGCTCAAAGTCTTTATTCCAGACCCGGTTGTTTAAAAAATAACAATATGAGCCTAAAGTCTTTATTCCAGACCCGGTTGTTTCAAAAATTATAATATAAATCCAAAGTCTTTATTCCAGACCTGGTTGTTTCGAAAATAATAATATGAGCCCAAAGTCTTTATTCCAGACCCGGTTGTTTAAAAAATAACAATATGAGCCTAAAGTCTTTATTCCAGACCCGGTTGTTTAAAAAATTATAATATAAATCCAAAGTCTTTTTCCAGACCCTGTTGTTTCAAAAATTATAATATAAATCAAAAGTCTTTATTCCAGACCCGGTTGTTTAGAAAATGATAATATAAGTCCAAAGTCTTTATTCCAGACCCGGTTGTTTCAAAAATTATAATATGAATCCAAAGTCTTTATTCCAGACCCGGTTGTTTCGAAAATAATAATATGAGCCCAAAGTCTTTATTCCAGACCCGGTTGTTAAAAAAATAATAATATGAGCCCAAAGTCTTTATTCCAGACCCGGTTGTTTCAAAATTTATAATATAAATCCAAAGTGTTTTTCCAGACCCTGTTGTTTCAAAAATTATAATATAAATCCAAAGTCTTTATTCCAGACCCGGTTGTTTCGTAAAATAATAATATAAGTCCAAAGTCTTTATTCCAGACCCGGTTGTTTAAAAAATAATCATATGATCCAAAAGTCTTTATTCTAGACCCGATTGTTTCAAAAATGATAAAATAAGTCCAAAGTCTTTTCTTCAGACCCGGTTGTTTCAAAAATTATATTATAAATCCAAAGTCTTTTTCCAGACCCTGTTGTTTCAAAAATTGCAAAATAAATCAAAAGTCTTTATTCCAGACCCGGTTGTTTAGAAAATAATAATATAAGTCCAAAGTCTTTATTCCAGACCCGGTTATTTCAAAAATAATAATATGAGCCCAAAGTCTTTATTCCAGACCCTGTTGTTTCAAAAATTATAATATAAATCCAAAGTCTTTATTCCAGACCCAGTTGTTTCAAAAATAATAATATGAGCCCAAAGTCTTTATTCCAGACCCGGTTGTTTCAAAAATTATAATATAAATCCAAAGTCTTTATTCCAGACCCGGTTGTTTCGAAAATAATAATATGAGCCCAAAGTCTTTATTCCACACCCGGTTGTTTCAAAATTATAATATGAATCCAAAATCTTTATTCCAGACCCGGTTGTTTAAAAAATAACAATATGAGCCTAAAGTCTTTATTCCAGACCCGGTTGTTTAAAAAATTATAATATAAATCAAAAGTCTTTATTCCAGACCCGGTTGTTTAGAAAATGATAATATAAGTCCAAAGTCTTTATTCCAGACCCGGTTGTTTCAAAAATTATAATATGAATCCAAAGTCTTTATTCCAGACCCGGTTGTTTCGAAAATAATAATATGAGCCCAAAGTCTTTATTCCAGACCCGGTTGTTTCAAATATAATAATATGAGCCCAAAGTCTTTATTCCAGACCCGGTTGTTTCAAAAATTATAATATAAATCCAAAGTCTTTTTCCAGACCCTGTTGTTTCAAAAATTATGATATAAATCCAAAGTCTTTATTCCAGACCCGGTTGTTTCGAAAATAATAATATAAGTCCAAAGTCTTTATTCCAGACCCGGTTGTTTCAAAAATGATAAAATAAGTCCAAAGTCTTTTCTTCAGACCCGTTATTTCGAAAATAATAATATTACCCCAAAGTCTTTTCCAGACCCTGTTGTTTCAAAAATTGCAAAATAAATCAGAAGTCTTTATTCCAGACCCGGCTGTTTAGAAAATAATAATATAAGTCCAAAGTCTTTATTCCAGACCCGGTTGTTTAAAAAATAACAATATGAGTCTAAAGTCTTTATTCCAGACCCGGTTGTTTCAAAAATTATAATATAAATCCAAAGTATTTTTCCAGACCCTGTTGTTTCAAAAATTATAATATAAATCCAAAGTCTTTATTCCAGACCTGGTTGTTTCGTAAAATAATAATATAAGTCTAAAGTCTTTATTCCAGACCCGGTTGTTTAAAAAATAATCATATGATCCAAAAGTCTTTATTCTAGACCCAATTGTTTCAAAAATTATAATATAAATCAAAAGTCTTTATTCCAGACCCGGTTGTTTAAAAAATGATAATATAAGTCCAAAGTCTTTATTCCAGACCCGGTTGTTTCAAAAATTATAATATGAATCCAAAGTCTTTATTCCAGACCCGGTTGTTTCGAAAATAATAATATGAGCCCAAAGTCTTTATTCCAGACCCGGTTGTTTCAAAAATAACAATATGAGCCCAAAGTCTTTATTCCAGACCCGGTTGTTAAAAAAATAATAATATTAGCCCAAAGTCTTTATTCCAGACCGGTTGTTTCAAAAATTATAATATGAATCCAAAGTCTTTATTCCAGACCCGGTTGTTTCGAAAATAATAATATGAGCCCAAAGTCTTTATTCCAGACCCGGTTGTTTAAAAAATAATAATATGAGCCCAAAGTCTTTATTCCAGACCCGGTTGTTTCAAAAATTATAATATAAATCCAAAGTCTTTTTCCAGACCCTGTTGTTTCAAAAATTATAATATAAATCCAAAGTCTTTATTCCAGACCCGGTTGTTTCGTAAAATAATAATATAAGTCCAAAGTCTTTATTCCAGACCCGGTTGTTTAAAAAATAATCATATGATCCAAAAGTCTTTATTCTAGACCCGATTGTTTCAAAAATGATAAAATAAGTCCAAAGTCTTTTCTTCAGACCCTGTTGTTTCAAAAATTATATTATAAATCCAAAGTCTTTATTCCAGACCCGGTTGTTTCAAAAATTATAATATGAGCCCAAAGTCTTTATTCCAGACCCTGTTGTTTCAAAAATTATAATATAAATCCAAAGTCTTTATTCCAGACCCGGTTGTTTCGAAAATAATAATATAAGTCCAAAGTCTTTATTCCAGACCCGGTTGTTTAAAAAATAATCATATGATCCAAAAGTCTTTATTCTAGACCCGATTGTTTCAAAAATGATAATATAAGTCCAAAGTCTTTTCTCCAGACCGGGTTGTTTCAAAAATTATAATATAAATCAAAAGTCTTTTTCCAGACCGGGTCTGGAATAAAGACTTTTGATTCCAGACCCGTTTGTTTCAAAAATAATCATATGAGCCAAACCGGGTCTTTATTCCAGATCCAATTGTTTCAAAAATGATTATATAAGTCCAAAGTCTTTATTCCAGACCCGGTTGTTTAAAAAATAATAATGCAAGTCCAAAGTCTTTTTCCAGACCCTGTTGTTTCAAAAATCATGATATGAATCCAAAATCTTTTTTCCAGACCCGGGTGTTTAAAAAAATCATGATATAAATCCAAAGTCCTTTTTCCAGACCCGGTTATTTCAAAAATTATAATTTTAGTCCCAAATGAGATACATTAATGATATTCCAGTGGAATCAAAATGAGAATCGCGCTTAGTCTTTTCTCCAGACGCTAATGGTAAATTGAAAATCAAGCATAGTCTTTGCTCCAGACCCGGTAACTAAAAGCTGAAACTTTATAGTAATGTGTTTATATGGCACAAAAATGCGAAATCTTTTTTCCAAACCCGGTTAATTAAAAAATTATAATATAAGTCCAAAGTCTTTTTTCCAGACCCATTTATTTCAAAAATTATAATAATTATAAAAAAACAAAGACCCACGATCCTATTTATGTTGAATAACATGGAAATGTAGCGTAGTCTTTCTGTCAGACCCAGTTATAAAAGTCATTAAAAACACCACAACAACAACAAAACAAAGACCCTGCAACCATTAAAGGTCAAGTCCTATTCAGAAAAATGTTGATTTGAATCAATAGAGAAAAATCAGACAAGCACAATGCTGAAAATTTCATCAAAATCGGATGTAAAATAAGAATGTTATGACATTTCAAAGTTTTGTTTATTTTTAACAAAATAGTTATATGAACGAGCCAGCTACATCCAAATGAGAGAGTCGATGATGTCACTCACTCACTCTTTCTTTTGGTTTTCATTGTTTGAATTATACATTATTTCAATTTTTACGAATTTGACGATTAGGACCTCCTTGCCTAAAGCACAAAATGTTAAAATAATAAATTTCCACGTGTTGCAGGGAGGAATGAAACTTCATTTCACATGACAATGACGAGAAAAAATATTTCATATTTCATTCAAGAAAATACAAAAGAAATAGTGAGTGAGTGATGTCATCAGTTCCTCAATTGCATACCGACCGAGATGTGCATATAACTGTTTTGTGAAGTGAAGCGAAACATTAAAATGCTATAACTTTCTTATTTTACATCCGATTTTGATGAAATTTTTAGTGTTATGCTTGTTGAATTTTTCTCTTTTTATTCATATCAAGTTTTTGTTGGGGTGGACTTGTCCTTTAAAAGAAATAGTTTCTGGTATATTCCTTCCTTTTTTCTTTGAAAACACCTAAATAACAAAACATTAAAATACATATGAAAAAAAATGAGAAATAAGATATCAGTAAACAATAGGGGGATTACTTCCCGAAAACGATAAAGTTGTTGATTGACGATCTATGACATATTCTTTCTAACAAGATGGGATAATCATTCCATTCCATGTTTTTATTTGGCAATAAGTCATGATTGACTATTTTTGCCACCCACTGTATGAGAAGAAGGGTAACAATTTTATTTAGTATTATTTTTATTACTTCTCTTTTTTTCTCACCTGCATAGCAGAGTGAGACTATAGGCGCTGCTTTTCCGACGGCGACGGCGGCGGCGGCGTCAACATCAAATCTTAACCTAAGGTTAAGTTTTTGAAATGACATCATAACTTAAAAGTATAAGAACCTAGTTCATGAAACTATGCCATAAGGTTAATCAAGTATTACTTAACATCTTATTAGAGTTTCACGTCACATGACCAAGGTCAAAGGTCATTTAGGGTCAATGAACTTAGACCATGTTGGGGAAATCAACATCAAAATCTTAACCTGAGGTTAAGATTTTGAAATATCATCATAACTTAGTTCATTAAAATAAAAATATGAAAAATAAAACACAAGACCTTTAAATACATATAAAACAAAAAACTGAGGAATAAGATATCAGCACACAATATGGGGATTACTTCCCGTAAACGATAAGGTTGTTGATCGACGATCTATGAGACATTATATAAAAGAAAATCATTCTAGCAAGAGGGGATAAAGTTTTAACAAGTTCTTCGGTACTTTAAATTTTCAGTGTACCAAGCACCATTTGTAATATATTCAGCATTTTTTTTATTAGTTACAATTCCAATAATCTCAGTGGCCTAAGATATATTTTCTGGGGTTATATTGACCCGTTAAGTAAAGAGAGAGAGAGAGAGAGGATTTATGTGATCAAGAAGTGATAAGATAGGAAAAAAACTGATTTGAAATGACTGAAAGAGAGACAGGCAAAGAAAGAAGAGCCCCCTCCCACACCCGTACAAGAGTTACGGAGTTAGACTGTCCCGTCGGTGCATTCAGGTCCATCAACATCTTGAGGTTTAATCTTTCCAGGGGGCAAACGTGTGTGGGTGTGTGTGTGTTTGAGTTTTTTCAGACGTAAATATTCGTCACCATCCGAAAGACGTGACGAGGGCTCGAACCTCGAACCTCTGCATCAATTTGTAACTTACCCACATAGCTTGGATTACTGGCGCACAACGCCCAGTCTTTAAATATGGTTTAGTCTTTGCTCTAGACCCATGCAGTTATTTCAAAATAGGAAATTATTAGAAACGATAAAAACAGACAAACTATATTAACAAAGACGCCACAATATCATTGATGTAGAATAACGTTGTTGTTGTTGTTATTTTGGGTTTTTAAGGCGCGTTCCATTCAGATCTGAATATTTACACCTTTTATTAATTTGACGTTTTTGTGGTATTCAATTCAATTCCATTTTATTTATTTCACTTCCATCAAACAAAAACAAGTTGTATACCAACTTACGGTATGCCTTATCACAGGGTTTTATAGTTTGGGAGATGCTGGTGTCTAAGTTTTTAGATTAATCTTTTGCTTAATTTGTATTTTAAGAGAACTGGATGTGAGGTAAAGACAACTCTCTAAACCCAAGCATTTTAACTGGGTTTAATTTTAAAGATTGGTCTCAGCTTTGATTTTTTTTCAATATTTGTTTATCTTATAAATAGCTAGGTCTACACGAAGGTCTAAGCATAATAATAATGTTATTCAATAGGAATAAGAATATGACAAAGTCTTATGTTTTTAAGATTGTTTGAATTAATTTGTAAATGACTGGGTCTACTGCAATAACAATCCATGCAAAATGGAGAATATCTCTCTTAAGCTGAAATGACATACTGGTATTTCTTTTTGGGTGATTATAAACCATCCTTCATGATAATTTCCCACTTGAATCACATATTTGTATTAAAAAATGTTGCTACATTGTAAAAAATGAAAATAAAATCCCCACCCATTTGCAACCCAAAGGGTTACATGTTTCATTTCCACAAAAACCTTTCTGTGATATACCCACCCCCCCCCCCTCCCCTGTACTCCTGACTGAAAGCAGAAACATAAATCATACAATTTGGATGATGAATTATGAATATTAGGTTTTGCATTAATTATTTCTGTAAACCATGTGCATGTTATCATGAATATGCAAGAAGTGGCCTGATGATGTCACATCCACACATTTTCCATACATGAATGTACAAGGGTTCCACGATATTTGCTCTGGCGACAATTACTCAATGGAAAATCTGCATGCTAAGCAAAACATAAAACTTAATTTTCATGACTAGATAATTCCAACCCTTGATCCTTACATTATTCTGAACTCGCAATAACTACCTTAAATATATAATCAGCAGTCAACCACATTTTTACATTCCTGGAGAAAAAAAAATGAACGATTATAATTTCAGATCACTAGAGAACAAGTGGGGATGTGAATATTGCATATTCATGAGGATACACAGAACTGTTTCCCCCAAGTAATGTAAAACTTTAAAATTGAATCAATTCATAATTCTCCATCCAATATTGATGGTTTTTGCGAGCCGAATTTTTCTTTATATTAAAATCTCATTATTTTTGGCCTGGAGAATCGCTTTCATAGAACATAATGTGACCCCCCCCCCCCAATTACCTTCTGCTTTATAGTTCGCATATGCAAACTCACCAATGGCATAAAAACGAAGTCCTGTCAAAACATGAAACATGTCAGGCAATGTGTCGTTTCTCTCTGTTGGTAGCCCACTCTGAAAGGTTCATCCTTGTAGCATTCAAATTGATTATTCCTGTCTCTTAATCCATGCTGTGGTCTTCCTATGTGTTGCTGAATCTGCATGGAAGTTGAAAGATTGTGTTGAAGAGTCATCATGAATGGGCAATTTACTCTTTGAATTTAAGTGTTTAAAGTGAGGAACAGAATGTCAAAGATTATACAGAAATCCCTTAAAAATGATAAAAATTTCTAATTGTCATCAGTAGCTTTTCTATTTACCTACATGTACTTGTAAATGTGAAGAAAGAAAACTGCCAATTGTTGCTGATCATCATAATTGATCAAACTATCCACGTCTTAGAGATGCTGAATCAATTTCAATTTGCTTGAATAATGAAGGCAAGGCACTAATTTTCTGGAACATTGTTTACACAAAAAGAGGGTATTGCTTGCGAGTGACTTTCGAATAACATATTTTCATGAATCTTCATCAAAGTCTCATTAAACTTTTTTTCTACACCCACCCCCCCCCCCCCCCCCTCCCCGGCATTCATAAGACTGACTATGCTTTTTTTCTCTCTTTTAAATAATTATTCAACAAAATGTCAGGATTAATTGGAGATCAACAAGCCTTTAAAAAAGCTAGTGACCAGTACACATATGCTTATAACATACAAGCAAGGTTCCCCCTCTTCCTTTTTGTCAATTACTATGACAACAATGAAAAAGTAACATACATGATACATTAACAATTACAAGATGAATTCAAATTACAGAAATAACATTTAATGCAAAATGCCATTTTAATGATATCTATTTTTTTTCAATATGAATTGATAAGGCATACCTCACTCTGTTGCAAGAAGGCACAGCAGTTCAAAATGTGAGCCATGTTTGTCGTCTTGATTGATCACAATCTCACAATCTGCCGAGTATGGTCTGTTTCTGATATGGAAGAAAAAAAAGAATGAAAAAATATATTATATTTATTCATCAATCATACTGCAATGTACTTGGCCCTATATCAAAGAAAAAAAAATAAAGCAGCTACAATTGTAGAATGATAAAATCCGCTGTTTCAAAGGAGTCTTTCAACATTTTCTGATTTTTTTGTGAGAGGGGATGCTGCGGAGCCACATGAAGTCTCAGGGGAGCATATCTCTGACAGAAATAAACCTATTTATCGGTCTACTACAAATGTTTAGAACTAAAGATCAAATGCACTTGTAGTTATGTGCGGTCTCGTGTGGATTTAACATTGGAAGGACACCTTGTGAAAAAAAAATACTTGAAACAAAGAGAGTGGGGTAGAGAAAATAACCCCCAAAAGATAGAATTTTCAAAGTTAGACCTCAGTTAGAATTACTCAAATTATTCAATTAGGCCTAGGATTTTGACGACACCGTAAATCTAGAAGTGATCGCAAATGCGATGCCGAAGGTAAGTAAAACTTAGTTTTAGTAAAATCAAAGTCATATTAAAATTAAGTTCATATACAGCTGTTGGAGTAAACAGTGGTGAATGGAACCCAATGTTTTTAAAACATTTTTTTCCAAAAATATTTAAATCAGGGCTTAGCCTTAGACTCGAGTTGACCCTTATTAAATTTTTTTTTTTACTCCAACGATGTTGTAGGACTAACTCTAACATGGCTACCAGGTAAGCCTGGCCATCTATCCAAGCCAAGGCAAAGCCAGCCCAGGGTAGAATGTCTAACGTTAGACCGGCTCTTGTATTTGTAACGTTAGATTTTTTATTTTATTTTTTTTATCGCTGCTCTCCTTGGTCTTGATTCACTTTTCAGACAAAATTCGATGCACAGTATTGTGTTGGCAGGGGTATCTTAGACAACAAAAATTCCATGAAAATCACACAAAATCGAAAATCACTCAAAATCACTGCCTGGCATAATTAGTTTCGGCCTTTCAATCACGCCTACATCGCCTGTGGGTGTGACTGCTAATTGCGTCTCGCACTGCACTGCTCATCTGATAACCAAGAACGCACACAAAAATACATGGCTGGGACTGAGCAGCTTAGAGACGCGACGATAACAATGATTCAGATACCATTTCAAGTTTTCGAGTACACTTTTTGGAAAGTTAAAGCTATCAATGATAATTACAGATGGAACTGAAGGCTCCGTCATGATTTAAGCTCCAATAAATTATGTAATTTACTTACAATCTCGGTCGAAGTCGTGAAATTTTAAGCTTTAGATAAGCCGATTACACCGAATCTCGTCTCCGTCCAAAAGACTTTCTTATGCGGCAAACTTTTCTGCAACCGCAATGCTGCTCTCTGATTGGTTAAAACCGTGGACTAACTTTAATCAACCGATTTAGTCCACCCCAAAGAGCTGACTAAATCATGACGTCAAATGACGCGTTTTATACTCCGGGTATAACTTTAGTCCACCTTTGTGAATTCGGGCCAATGTCCCTAAATTATATCATGACGTCATCAAAATGGCGCCTAAACTAAAAATTTCATTTTTTTTCAAAAATGACGTCATCAAATTTATGCAAATTTGGCTGTTACTTCTCGAATATAGATCGTTTTTCGCCGAGATTTGATAAGAAGTACTTTAGAATATACTCTTTCTCCTTAGTTTACATGAATTTTCGTTTTGAGAAACGCATCATTGCGTAAAACAGCGATGAAAAGAGGCATGTCATTTTTCCTTATTTTGTGTGTAATGTCCATGGGAAATGACTTTTTGTCAAAACTAGATTCGACATTCCTCTATTTCGCTAGCCATATCTCCATTGTTCCTTGTCAATTTTCTTTGAGTATTTAGTATGCTGTAGCTTAGATTCCACGCTTTTGAAATAGGCCATCTATTTTTTGATCTGATGCCGGAATCATGCCCGTTTTTTACATGCAAAATTGGACTTGTAATTCTCAAAATTGCTTACGTGTATTCTCTATGGGGAATATCGTGGCTCAATTGATAACGCATTTGACTTGCTTTCTAAGGGCGCAGGTTCGAGTCCTGGGGTAAACAATATTTTTTTTTCAATTTTCTTTTCTTTCTACCACCTCGTACATGATCCTTCATGATAATTTAATGGCATAAAAGTTAAATTCAGCAAGATAAACAGATTTCAATTACTTTTTTTATATCACATGTATTGTCATACATCAAAGAGACCCTTTTCACGGTGCTTTATCATCTCCCGTCTTTCACAAGTATTCCATTCATAATGAATATTCCGTCGTCATCATGAACATGCATTAACATGGTTATAGTGATCATGATGGCGAGAATAAAGACAGACCACCTAATTCGTCCGCATGACGAATTAAATTGTAGTTTATTTATTTATTTATTTATTTATCTTTAACGATTTATTGTCGCCAAAATATCTTGAAATGGACTTGGTCAATTTCTTTGAATTTCATGGCATTTATAGGATCTGTTGTGGACACGTCAGAATAAGCTTTTCAAGGTCATCAGGTCATAATGACGTCATCTACGCGCCATATTGTAAAATCCCATTATCAATCATATCTCCATTATCAATTATCAAAAATCGATCCAATGAACATCACATCAACTTCAGGTCAAGGGTCATCAGGTCATGTCATCAAATGTTACCTGGAGGTCATGACGCGCACGTCAAAATTTCAAAATGCTCAAAATCACTTTTTGACCAAATTAGAGTACGTTTCAGGTCATTCTTAGCATTTCAAAAATTTACGTGCGCACACGTATGTGTGCGCGTTTCCGCGCGTAATTCCTTAACGCAGTGCAAAAACACCGTTTTTCTTACAGTATTGCATTGATAGTATAATTCTGAGCAATTTGATACCCAATTAAACTCTCTATGACTAATACTAACGAACTTAACACCAGTTAAAGTTTGCAGCACGTGTGCGCGCGAGCTCTCACTATAGGCCAAATATGGGCAAAAACATCGATAGAGTATGAGTTGTAGATCTGATTTCATGTCACCACTGTCCCTCAATTTGATCATGACGTCAACAAAATGGCGTCGGAAGTCAAAATATCCATTTTCCTTGTTATGACGTCATAATGATTATGCAAATTAGGCTCTTACTCCGTGAATATTGGTCAATTTTCGCCCAATTTTCGATATGATGTAGCTTAAGTATTACTCTTCATAACCATTTTGATAAACGGATCATCCTAAAAAAATTCAAATAATAAAGGCATGTCATTTTTTCTCCTTTTGCGTGTAATCTCTATGGGAACGACATTTTCTCAAAAGTAGATTCGACATTCCTCTTTTTCGTGAGTCATATCTGCATTTTTCTCGTCATTTTTCCCTGATCTCTTAGTATGTTGTAGCTGAGATTCTACGCTTTTGTAAGGTGGCCTTTATTTTTTGATCAAATGCCGGGATCATGCCCGTATTTTGCTTGCAAAATTGGAATTGTAATTCTCAAAATTGCTTACGTGTAATCTCTATTGGCATTATCGTGGCTCAATGGATTACGCATTTGACTTGTCTTCTCGGGGGCGCAGGTTCGAGTCCTGGGGCAAAAAAGATGATTTTTTCCCCCATTTTTACCACCTCTTACATGATCCTTTATGATAATTAAAAGGTATAAAAGTTAAAATTTAGCAAGATAAAACAGATTATAATTACTTTTTTCATATCACATGTATTGCCATACATCAAATAGACCCTTTTCAGGGTGCCTTATCATCTCCCGTCTTTTACAAGTATTCCATCCATAATGAGCATTCCGTTGTCATCATGAAGATCATATTGATCTGCACGAACATGGTAATAGTAATCATGATGACAAGATTAAAGACAGGCCACCTAATTCGTCCGCATGACGAATCAAAACCTAGTTTAGTCATTGCTTTTGGAATTAGCCATGTACCTTTTCAGCTGAATAAAGCCATTTTCAGGGGGCCCTTTGGGCCTACTGTCTGGGCCCCCGTACAGGATAAATTTGTTGGCATTGGTATTTTTTTTTATTTCAATGTATACTTGGTCCATTGCAAAAAGAATTAGCCATATACCTTTTCAGCTGAATAAACCAATTTTTGCGGCCCCTATTGGGGGCCATCAGGGCCTTGCGTACAGGAAATGGCAAGGTAGCAACACTTTTCCTTAATTACAGCATTCATGTCAACATGATGGGACCATCAGAACTTTGTACCCAATGAGTTGAATAAACTCTCCCAGCCCCCGGACTATAATGTTTATATTACACACCCCATCAGTAAATGTCTGTATAATATATATATGTTTTCTCTGATCTTGGATTTCAAGAATGAAAGTTTTTTTTTATTTTATTTTTTTATGTTGCTTTATAAATTTTTCTGTACAAATCTGTGCATTTTGGCACCAAGATCACCAACCTTCGGTGTTTTATATCAGAGATACCATTATATATATAATATTGAAAAGGAAATTAACCTTTGACCTGCTATTTAATTGGTAAATGGGCATTATCGATGCATAATTATATTTACTCATTCTTCCTGTAAGAATTTTTGTAATTTGACACAAAGGACACCAACCTGCGCCGTTATTTCTAAAAGAGATACCATTGTTTTATCAAGTCCATAATGTATAAAAGGTCATTGAGTTTTTACCTTAAATTTCATGAGTGAATGTGCATTCTAGGTACTTAATTTTATTTCAACGGATCTTCTTGCGAGAATCTGTGCAGTTTGACACCATGATTACCAAGCTTCACCTTTTCATCTCAGAGATACCCTCATACAGTATGGTTTATAACGTAAAAAAGGTCATTGACCTTTCAAAAAATTTGACTTTAAATTTTATTGGTGAATGTGCATTCTACGTACTTGATTTTATTGTATTTGATCTTACGGTAAGAAATTGTGAATTTTTACACCATGATCGCCAACCTGTACCTTGCTTTCTCAGAGAAACAATATACATTACATATAAAGAGGTCATTGACCTTTGACGTTGAAAACAACCGTTTCCCCAACCCTTATTCCTCCTACCTTTTTTTTTTTGGGGGGGGGGGATATTGATGCCTTTACCTACTCATATCAGTTGAAAAAGATATTTCCAATGATGTCATTCCAGATTGCCTTTTGGGGGGTCTAATTTAGGGATACTATGGCCCGAATTCACAAAGGTGGTTTCTGCAGAAACCATGGTTTCAACCGTGGGTTTTGCTGATTTTGGTATTTACAAAGGTGGTTTCAAATGAAACCATGGTTTCAACTCTGGGTTTTCGGCATGATTTTGAGTCAACTATTTTTGGTGGTTTCAAACCGTGGGTTTTAGGAAAACCATGGTTTTCAGGCACATTGACCAATCACAGAACAGTATTTCGGTACATTGCTGAGCTAGCTAGCTGAGCAAGTGCATAGACGACGATAAATAGCTTTGCACGAAATGAAGAGGAGCGAAGTGCTTAATATCGGTATTTGCCGAGCTGTGAGAACATCGTAAGTAATTTACCATTTTATAGCGACAATGAATATTTTTTTTCTACATCTGCATGTATTTGTTTGTGAAGTCATAAGTAATGCTGTAAATGCATGCAAAGTTAAGAGCGGAACGGTGTTCTTGGGATGGAAAAAGCATTATCGCACGCAAGTTATTTTCCAGTCCCACGCGTGAAGTTTTGTGTCCTGTCAAAATATAACGAAGAGCTGTCCCACCGACTCGCGCAGGAGAAGGCATTGTGATCTATTGTCTTGCTGCATGCTGGGTTAAGCGATAACATTACAAAGCCGCCAAAGTAGTCAGACTTTCAACCACAATTGTGCAAAATTCAAGAAAATTTTGTTCTTAATTAATTTGTACCTTATCTTAGTAGTCTAATTAAAGTAACTGCACAAAATTGCATAATTATTAATAATAACTAAATTAACAGCATAAAAAATGCCTTGGGCTTGGGTCAATTTTTAGTGAATGGGAAAACACTTAGATCTAGATCTACTAATCGTGTCTACTTTAGATCCTGTCTCCAAGTAGTCTAGTGATCACAAAAATTATTTTTCAAAATTCACTTATTCAGATCCAACTTGAGAAATGTAGTAGATATAGCCTCGCGCCCCTCGAGTACTCTGATATTCTTTATATGTATTTTTTTTCATTACGAAGCCGTAGCCCAAGTTAGACACGCTAGTCTAGGCCCTGGCCTTGGGTAGGCCCTAGCCTAGGGCTGTGTCAGTGTGTGTCGAAGCTGGTAAACAATGATGGAATCCCCTTCAATATCCACATCACTGCAAATTCGTTAAATACACTTAATTTAAGTTTTATACCTTTTTACACCTTATATAATAAACGGAATAAATATTCTTATTGGGGCCTAGGGCCTAAATAATCGGATCGATCTGGTGGCCATTTTTTTTTCAAAATCTTCCCATCCCTTGCTGCTCACTGCGTAATACAATAGGCTTGACTTGCTTTGTTTACATGATGTAGTTACAATACGATGAGCTACGTTATGAAGCACCATTCTGTAGAACAATTAATTGACTGGATTATTCTAACAAATCACCCCAAATGATAATAAGAATTTACCTTTTGGTTGGAAATCTGGCAGGTTTGAAGAGATGTTGAATTATGTTTCATGTCCATTAGATTTAAAACTTGATTTAATGTAGATCTATCTGTACTTTTTTTTTTATTTCCGCAGGAATTTTTGAATGGATGAAAACATCTGACAACATGCACAGGCTGTCCTGAGAGACTATTAAAGGAGAATTGTTAGAGAGGTATGTTCATTTTTTTTGTTGTTTCTATGTGGACTATTGTCTATTTTCAATTTTTTTCTTTGTCACCGTCTAAATCTTTTTTTATCATAAAATGTCTTGTCATGATAAAGAACCACTTATTTTGATCAATTTAAATCTTGATTGATGTACACATCTGACAGTGACTGAATTTATCTAAATTCCGTGTCACAGGGTCATAGAGTATAACGCCTAAATGTCAAATATTTGTAGATCCAGTTGATCAATTCAAATTTAATTTCATGAGAATGGCGATCTGATTAGGTTGTGGGCAAAAAAAGTCAACTGACCAAATATATGCAGATTTAAAATGTAGGCCTATTAATTTTGACAGTACGCAGTAAAGGTAGTTAAGAATACATTTTTTTTTCAATGTTTAAATATTTTCTTTTGCTTCTCACTCTAACTCAATAGGAATATGCCAACAAGAACTGCAATTAGGAGTCGTTAACAGGAGGAAACCTTTTAAAAGAGACCACATATTACCTCATCAACATGCTTGAAGATGATCTGAGCCTCAAGAGGGACAAAGGGCCTAGTGATACATGTAGACTACCTTTCTCTCTGCAAGTATTGACAATTCTGTTTTTGTATGGTGTAAGTATTTTTTTATTGACAATAACATCTCAAGACACGCCTAGTGTATGCAAGTATTAGTGATATTCTTGTAAGAAGGAAGACTCAATGTAAAAAGTGATAATAAATTTTGGCAATTTACAATGAACTGTGCATATGATAATACAATAAGAAATGTAAATTAGAACTATATGTTTTGTCATCCATTGTGGACAGATTCTTCCAAAATCCCTAATTTACATTAAAGAAAAAATATGAGAGCTTGCATCATTATCTTGGTTATTTGAAAAATGTATATGCTCAATGTATGTTTGTCACAAAAATGTTTATGGGATACGGATAGGTTTAGCCTTTAGACCAGTAAAGTAATTTTTAAAGGATTCCATATGGGAACCAGTCTTTTTTTTCAAATCTTACAATGTAAAGACAATAGAATAATTACATTTTTGTTTCCTCTTTTTCGTCTTAGAAAAATAAAAATAAAAACGCAGAGCAAGATGCAACTTCTGGCAATATATCTTCATTTACAGGATAATTTCAGGGAATACGTGGTGATGAGGCATCAGTGTTGCAATCATCTGTTTGTGAGTGATCAAAGATGTTTCGCAAGCCATAGCAAGAAAAAAGAGGTTTTGTGAGAACTTCAACAACCAGAGATGAGATTGAGACTACCCAACAACAACTGTGTGAGTGATCGATGGGACCCATGTCTATACAAGAATTCCTGGAGGGAAACAAGCCTTGTACTTTCCTGAAGGGCAAGTCCACCCCAACAAAAAGTTTCTTTGATATAATAGAGAAAAGTCCAATGAGCATAACACTGAACATTTCATCAAAATTTGATGTAAAATGAGAAAGTGTTGACATTTTGAAGTTTCGCTTATTTTCACAAAACAGATATATGCACATCCTGGTCAGTATGCAAATGAGTGACAAAGTGACGTTCTCCACTCAGTGTTTCTTTTTGTAATATACTAGTATCATGATTTTTTCCCCCTCATAATGTGTATAAAGTACAGGTGTAATATGGTTTGATTTCTCCCTGAAACTTTTGTAAAAAGCCATTGTGGCAACCTATACTCAATTCGATGAAGAGTTTTCTCATAATTGTGAATTCTGTAAAAAATCAAGCATTATAATATATTTCTACAGAAGAAAGAGTGAGTGTGTGACATAGACTTGTTTGCATATCACCTGTTTTATCACTTGATTAATTAATTTCTTATTTTACATCCTATTTTGACGTTTTCAGTGTCATGCATGTTTTATTTATCTCTATTCCATTCACATTAACTTTTTTTTTGTACAGTGGACTTGCTCTAGAACAGGTATTTTTTGTAATGTACAAGTAAGAATTTCATTATTTATTTGTGTCTTCTTTTTTTAACACTTTTTTTCAAGGGGTGGGGGGGGGTTGAATCAACCTCCCTTGAGATCTCTGCCAATGATCACATTAACGCCTTGAAAATTGGTATGATAATAGTGGGGGATGTCATGTGCAATGCTGTTTGGTTAATTTTTCCGAAATCGTCAGATCTTTAACATTAATTAATTATGCTAATTTCTGCATAAATCATACTTTATACCATTGCTAACAATCAAAATGAAAAAAAGAAATCCTAGATTGAAAATGAATTTCTTATGTATTTTATTGTTTTATGAATTTCTTATGTATTTCTGTGTTTTTCAAACATGTTTTTTGCCAGAATTATAGCAGAACAATTTTTTGAAGCATAATTATGCTGAAATCAAGTAATTTCACCTGTGAAAGTAAAAGTAATCATGTCCATATGAAGAAGATGAGAAAATTCAACATTGACTTTGTACGCAAAATCACGTTTTGGAGCAATTTTGGGTCTGACATGCACTTATGTAAAGTTGAGTAGTTTTCCAACAGCATACCCATGCATCGTAAATTTGATCTCAAAAGATGTGCATGACTTCAAAGTTAAAAGCCGGCGAGTAGAATGGTCGTAAAATTTCGCACAGCGGAATGGTTGTGGAATATGTTTAGGGAGGGGGTTCATTCACCCTACCCCCACCATAGTGCTATGCCCACCCGGGGTAATACATATACATGTAGGGTTAAAAGAGCATATTATTATTAAGAATTTCACATGAGTACAAGTATTTGAAATGAACTTTTATCAGATTTATTTTCTTTCAGACTATATGTTTCTTCAATTATTTTTTTCCTTAAAAAAACGCTATTTAATCAGGACGCATCAAATGCAAATCCCTCATTTACTTTTTTCATGTGAAATATTCTCACATCATTTAAATCGTCTATTTCAAATGCTTAAGATTAAACCTTTGATAGCTCACAGAGAGTTCATTGCATGCCCCCAAAATATACGTATGTGTCCATGGGGGTCATCGGTTCTAATTGCTCTTTCTTTGTTTTTGCATCAGTTGTGTTTACACTTTGTACAGATAACCATTGGGGATTAAATACCATATGCATGTCCAAGAGGATAATAAGGTCAAAAGATCATATAGCATACACTTTAGTTTGATTGTGATATCAGGCGAGACTGGTGGTTCACCTTGTTTTTTGTTGAAATGTATTATTTTCAAGTGTCCCCAGGGCAACAGCCTAGCTAGGGCAACCAGGTAGCCTGATGAGTAGAGCTCAACTCTGACAAACAAGAAAACACTAGCTTGGCCTGGCACACACACATTTAGGGAGCATGAATGAAACAAATTAAAAGGGCAATTAATGCATTTTCTTGGAAAAAAATATAATTTCAGTTGACCCCAAAGGATAACCTGATGGCCTAGTTTGGGAAACCAGGTAGCCTAACAAGTAGAGCTCGACTCAGGCAACCAGAAAAATACCAGCTAATAATTAATAATAATTATTCATTTGGGCCATTATTGTATTGTAATACAAGAATGATGTGGCAATATATCAAAACTTAGACCTTATTATTTCACAAATGTTTGTAATTTTGCAATGTTTTTAAAATGCCAATTGATTATTAGATTTTCAGTGTGTTATATTTTTATGTAATTTCCTGGTGTGATTTTCCAAGGTGCAAGATGGTTTCATGCAAATTAAAGATATACAGAAATGATAAAAGAAGAGCAGTCTTTTGCTTTTTTCTGATTTGGACGAAATAATCATGAAGATGATCAAGATGACTTTGGTGGTGATGAGGATGATGATGGTGTTGGTGCTGCTGATGGTGACAAGTGTGGTGGTGGTTATACATGTAATGGTGGTGACGATGTTGGTGGTGATGATAATGAGGTTGATGACAATAAAGATGATGGCAATGGTGATGTTAGTGTTGATGATGATGGTAATGTTGATGACGATAGTAATGATCATCCCCCTTTCATCTTCATCACTCCTCTTATTTATATGTATCCCTCTCATCTACATCTCTCCTCTAATCTTCTCCATCCCTCGTCTCACCATCTCCATCACTCTATCCTTTCATCTCTCATCTTCATCCTCAGTTCCCCTCCATCCCTCATCTCCATCATCACCTTCATTCCTCCCATTATCTCCATCACCCTCATCAACTCTATTCCTCTCATTTCCATCCCTCTCAACATCTCCATTTTTCTCATATCTCCATTCATCTCAGGAAAATGCATATACACAAGATAGAATTCAACAGTAAAAATACTTGTTTTGAAATATAATATCCCTCTGTGAAGTGGGTTTATTATTTGTCATGTAAAGTTGAATAATTCCATAGTAAACACTGTATACTTAACCAAATTTGCATTTTTGAAAGAGAAACTGAAACTTTCATGCACATTTTCAGAGGATATAAAAGTTTTCAGTAAAATTAAATTTTCAAACATTCCAGGGGGGGGCAACTGCTGCGTAGAGCCATGCTTTTAAACATTTTGGGGGCCGGGATTATATCGTCCCAAGGTGGCCCCAATATGCACCCACAAATGTAATAACACTTTACCCACAAATGTAATAACGCCCACAAATGTAATAACACTTTACCCACAAATGTAATAATTTTGGATCGCCCACAAATGTAATAATGACTTTACCCACAAATGTAATAAATTTGAAGGAATTTTTGGCGAAATCCGTTCTAAACTAACATCCTATAGTAATGCGTTCATATAGCACAAAAGTGCAAAGTCTTTTTTTCAGACCGGGTTAAACATCAAAGTACAAGTCCAAAGTCTTTTTTCCAGACCCGGTTGTTTAAAAAAATATAATAAAAGTCCAAAGTCTTTTTTTCCAGACCCAGTTGTTTAAAAAATTGTGATATAAGTCCAAAGTCTTTTTTCCAGACCCGGTTGTTTCAAGAATTTTAATAAGTCCAAAGTCTTTTTCCTGACCCAGTTATTTAAAAAATGTATAATATAAGTCCAAACTAAGATACGATAATGATATTCCTGTGGAAAAAAATGGGAATCGAGCTTAGTCTTTTCTCCAGACCCAGTTAATTAAAACTGGTGTAATTAATGTCTTTGTTGTTGTTTCAACTTATACGGTGTATATTGTGAATATATGCACTAAGAGTAAATTGAGAATCAAGCGTAGTCTTTTCTCCAGACCCGGTTACCTGTTATTCAAACATTATGAATAACAGTTTAAAAACAGTATAAAGACCCCATAATCTTATTAATGCTGGATATAGCGTAGTCTTTCAGCCCGACCATTTTTTTCTTAAAAAAAAACGCTAATAGTAAGAATAAAAAAAAAATCAAAGTCTAAGACCAAACAAACCTTCAACCTAAGAACCTGTTTTAAAAGAGGTTTAGAGTGTTGTCTTTATTCCAGACCTAAAACAGTTACGAAAAAAAAATCTTCTAACATAAGACCTTATATTCTTTTTCTCGTGGAGGATAACACGAGTTTTAAAACGTACTCTCGTACAGGAGAGAACGAGAAGGATGGGAAGGAATAAGCGATAAAAAGGGCAGAAAGAGCATGAATAGAGAGGGGATCGGTATTATAGAGTGATAACGTGAAAAAAAGTATCGTATAGCTTTTACTTTTTTTTGTCCGTTCTCTAAAATTTCCATTTTCTTCTCGTAAAATAATATCGGTGGTGTAACAAGCACGGGTGCTGCAGGCTGCCCTTGCTGATTTTCTCGCCATATATATAAAAGAGGGGGGGGGGGAACAAACGGAACAAAAAGAGGAAAGAAAAGAAAGCGAGGAAAAGGGGGAGGGAGAAATGGAAGAAAAGAGAGAGAAAAGTGAAAAAAGCAATGGCGGATCCAGGGGCAGAGGGGGCGCCCTCCCCTCCCCCTGATATTTTAGGCGCCAAAGGCACCGCTTAAAAAAATAAAGGAAAGAAAAGAAAAGAAAAGAGCATTTGATACACAGCAAGAACTGCGGTGTTGATCGGTGTACATAGAGGACTAGAACAGTTATTTTACACCGGTGTTAAATTGGTGGTGCTAGTTTTACAACTATTGGTGTTATTACAACACCTATGGTTGTTACATTTACACTCTTTGGTTTATGTTCAGTCTATAGGGTGTCATTTTAACACCTCAGAGTGTGGTCCTCTATTAACACCAATTGGTGTCAGTTTTAACACCACAGTTTTTACAGTGTAGGGTCAGACTTTAACCCTTTTTCAAAATTTTCTTTTATGACGACGCCTGTGAAGTACAAAAATATGCGCCGCTTGGCAGTACGCCCCTCCCCCCTTTCGCCCCAAAAATGGATCTGCCTATGAAAGATTTTAAAAAAAAGTGGGAAAGGAAGGAATGAAAAGCATGTGAGAGAGAACAAATCATTCCAAAATACTATGCTAGCGTGATTAGTAAGAAAGGGAAATAAACAACAAAGATAACAAAATAGCAAACAATTAACAGCGGAAAATCAAGGTAGAATGGAATGAGTCAAAAGTTTGATTGTAAAATTATGAAAAGGGACAACAACAAAAAAGGAGAACTTAAAACAAAACTTTAAAATAGCGGCTAGTTTTAAGGTTTAAAATTAAACTTGGTTATAATAATAACAATAAAAATAGACATACACAGGCTCTTCAATCAATCTTTCTATCAGAAGCTTTCTTGAAATGAAGTTAACTGGCAAAAATAAACATTATCTCAATTCTTTCATTTATCGATATTTATTTGAAAAAACCTTTGGTAATATAAAACAAATTCAAGGAGTTCATTTATTCGTGGGAAATAAGTAAAGATTTGGAGTCTCCAGTCAAGATAGCCATGATTATGATGATTATACGCCTCTTTATCGATCTTGGCAACGTCGCTTGGCGGATATGCATTTACATGGTAAAATGTCTTTAAAAGAAATAAAAATATCAATAAAGTTCTTTTCATTCTAGCGTTTTTTTTTAAGGCGACAAAAGAAAGAAGGGGGAGAAATCCCCGTTGTGTCCGCTTTCATTCTTCGCAAAGCAGTGTATTGACAATGAACAGGGTCAAGTCGATTCCAACGGCGAGATTGTAAACAAGGCCTGACCTGTGTGTGTGTGTGTGGGGGGGATTATCCCATTTTCGACGGATAACTGACAGGGGCACTTTGGTGTTTTGTGCCCTTTGAACTTTCTTTCAACAAACCACATCATTCGCTTAATTCGATCATTGCCAGTATAGAATGATAACTCTCATGAAGAAAGCTATTTCTTCTTATTCATTGGTTTGACAAATTTCGAGGGATAAAAAAAACGCAATAAGTCTAAAATCAAATAATGTATATAAATCATCATTTGATAACTCATTAGGTCACGTATGAAATTGTGATGAAAAAAACCCATTAATTTTACACTCCTTTTAAACTTTACTAGATAATCAATGTTACGATCAATCGTAGCATTTAGGACATGGACCTGTCATTTTTTGGTCTCGGATTTTTTTTTTATTTCATTTTATTTTTTTATTATTATGTTTTTTTGTGGGGGGTTCTCTCTCCTCCAGATTAAATCATTTAATCCTACAAAGACTTGTTGCACAAGGCATTTGCATGTTCTCATTCTTTATCTGTTATTGTCTTAAAAAAGAGTATTCGTTGTGCTTGATATCGATCCGAATCAGCAAAATAAATAAAAACACCGAAAAATATATTAAAAAAAACCAATACGGAGAATTGTGGGTCCCTTCCTTGTAGAGTATAGGCATAAAGGCAAGCGTGCTCCTAACCTGTGGACGGGGGGGGGGGGAATGGGAGGTACAACAACACTTTTTACTTTTTTTCTCTCTCTTAACATGTCATACATATTCTTAACATTTCATTTTGAAATTGCTAAAACTCATTACTATTAATTTATAGTGTCCTTGTAGTTTAATGTAATATTGGTATAATCATATTTGTTATGGATATATATTGTATAATTTATAATCATGTTTCAAATAGTTTGTACAACTTGCTTATGGAATGTGAATGTGTATTTTGATTTGAGATAATAAAATAAAACATCCTTAAAAAAGATACATGTTGGAGGTGCCGTGTTCGGGTGGTCTCAGGTGCCAGGCTATGTATGGAGAGTCCGGGATCTATCCCCGCGGATCCGACACCTTTGCTCTTAAATCCTGCATTCGGATAAATAGAAATGCTTTACGCATTATTTGTAACTAGGTGTGCACTTGTTTGTTTGAAAAAATAAAAAGCGTATCTCCCCTAACGTTTATGTCAAGGTTTTTTATTCATTACTTTCAGAATTACTATATATCCTTTTCTATTGCCTTTTTTTTTATTAATATACCTTTATGTATTTTGCACTAATTTTGAATCATTCCAATGCTGTAAATTATACCCCACCCCCCTCAATGATCGGTAATAAACGATATTGAACAAATTATTCGCGTTTTTGTTCTCACTGTCTCAATCAAACATAAGCATTAATAAAACATAAGCACACAAGCCATTAGTAAAGGTGAGGTATAAATTCTTTTGAAGGCCCATCTTACCAATTTACAAAGGATATTTTTTTTAACCATACAGTTAAAGTTCAGGTCAATGACTCGCTTGATAGATTAAAATGTCAGGAGTTCGAGTGAAAGTAAACGCCATCGACATTCAAACAAGCCGATGCAAAGTGCGCCAAAATTATATTCCGTGTTAGATTTTTTCTTTAGCATGTTGTTTTGGGGTAATTTTGGGTGTAGAATCGACTGAACATAATTCAAAGGCGATATGACGTCACCTTGATATTGATTGGCTACTAAAAATTTCTGTGAAAAGACAAATTATGCTAAGCAAATTGTGTGTAGAATAAACTTTGTGTCATGTGCTACTTTAAAATTGGCCAGAGTGCATGTTGGGTTATGCCTAAAAAGTGTTTATCAGATGCCGAAAATAGTTTTATTGTATCACAATTATCAATAATTACACTTATTAAAAAATAAACTTCAGAATCTAAAATATATTAACCGTGCTATATCACGTTGTGTCATGTGTAAAACGCAGAATATATAACACCACGAATCCATCACTGTAAGGAGGATTTGGGGCTGAAATTATTCTACAAGTAAGTTTTATCCCTGGAAAGCTTGTGGGTGTAGCCCTTATTTGCTTTCGGAAACCTTTATTTTCTTTACATTATGCCCGGAATTCATGTCATTTTCATGGAATGGAAGGAGAATCGTACTCGCCGTGCAAAAGCGAACGGTAATGTACACCCATACACTGAAAAGATAACTTTGTCAATTGACAAATGTAAATTTGTCATTAATGTGGTTTAATTTAACAAATTAATAAATTTGTCATGCCAAAGATTTGTCATTATAGATTTGTCATGCACCATAGCATGACGAATTTTAATTTGTCATGAAAAGTGGTCTAATTTGACAAACCTTTTCCAAAGTTTGTCATTGCAATATTGTAATTCCTCATTCTCATTTTTCACTTTTTTTTTTTCATTCATCAATTTGTAATGCATTTTGACGTTAATTTTTCATGTAATATTCAGAAAGCACACTTGTAATAAACAAACAAATACAGATAATATTTTTGTAAGTTTTAATAGAACCTCAAAATTCCTGAGGAAACAAATTCAAAATACATCAAATCCAGTCAACACTTGCCAGCAAGTAACATTTTATAAATTATTTACTAAAATTCACTGAAAAGTCGAAATACTCTGCATTAAGGATGTTAATCTCATTTGCAGTCTGATTGATAATTCTGCTATATGAGTGTCAAGAAGACTGCGAAGGAGATTAGCTAAAACTCCTATAAGACCAACAAACAATCTTCATCCTCACAAAAAATTATTTTCAATTACCAGTAATAACCATTGCAACAAATTCAGTTGCAAACCTAGCCTACATCAAATTCACTACATTGTCGAAATACTCTGCATTAAGGATATATAGAGAAGTTTCGGCTTATCTCCTTAGCAGCCTGAATGAGACTTCTGCCGTCACAGTATGATTTTCAAGCAGGCTGTAAAGGAGATAAACTAAAACTCCTATAAATCCTTAAGAGCAACAAACAATCTTCATCCCAATAACATTTTTTTTTTATTAGTTACCACTACTCTATAACAATTGCAACAAATCCGGATACAACAATTAGGGCCTACATTAAATTCTCTAGCAATATCAAAATACTCTGCATTCAAGTAAAGATAGAGGAATTTTAGCTAATCTCATTCGCAGTCTCATTAAGACTCCTGCTGTCACAGTATGAGTGTTAAGCAGGCTGCGAAGGAGATTAGCTAGAACTCCTCGATATAGTCTTAAGAGCAACAAGCAATTTTCGACCTGACAACAAATTCTTGTCACTTACTGTATAGCAATTGCAACAAATTCAGTTAGAACAATTGTAGGGCCTACATCAAACTCGCTTAAAATGTCAAAATACTTGGCATTAACCTGGGCATATGCATTACAGGGGTGCGGGCTGTGCGTTCGAAAAATGCAATAGGTCTACTTTTGTGCATCTGCGTTAATCAGTCGCTCTTTTTTACGTTTGAAAAAAAAATTGGGTTGTCAAATTGCCCCCCCCCCCCTTAGCTTATTTTGGTCGATGATTAAAAATAAATGTGGTATATTTCAGCAAAGTTTAGCAAAAAGTTGACTTTCCAAAACTTCTCCACCCCCCCCCCTCCCCCCCCAAAAAAAAAAATCCTACATATGCCCCTGGAATTAACTTCCTGACATCAAATGCAGTACAATGCAACAATTGCATCAAATTAAATAATATCAAAATATCAAATTTGTTGTTTTTGTTTTTAACAAAACCAATTGATTTTTGTCAAACAAAAACAACAAATTTGATAATTTATTACAAGCCTGACGAATCAAAATACTTTCCATTAAGAGTTGAAAATCGTTCCAAAAGCACAATAAAATGTTGGACAACTTAAAAAAAGAAAAAGAAACTTCCCTGATCCAAAGCCATTAAAGAATGAAAATTCCTCTTTAGTGTTTCAGTCTTTTTGGAACTGTATTTACTGTTTTTGCTCTTCCTTCCTTGAAAGTGGGCTCTCACTTTTGTCCATGATTTACTCATGAAAGTGAGGACTCACTTGCCCCTTACCATTTTACATTTAGAGAGCAAAACATTTTAGCTATACACACTGCCAGTTCATAACTGCCAACGTTGATAGTGTAAAATCATCAAATTGAAAAGATTTTTTTCAATTAATTTATATATAAAATCCTTGAATTTTAAAGGGGAATGAAACCTTTGGAACGAGTAGGCTTCTGTCGAAACAGAAAAATCAAAGAATAAGAACAAAGAAAGTTTGAGAAAAATCGGACAAATAATGAGAAAGTTATGAGCATTTGAATATTGCAATCTCTAATGCTATGGAGATCCTCCCATTGGCAACGCGACAAGGATGTGTGATGTCACATGTGAACAACTTTCCCTTTATTGGAGTATAAAATACCCTGAAAATGTGTCTGTTTGCTTTTTTCGTATGGTGATACAAATTCTTTATCCATGATGTATTCTTTAAAAATCTGTATTACATGCCCTCCTATAGAAAGAATACATGTTCTACAGATAGATGTAATAAAAGGGGCAATTTAAGTGAAATATATACTAAAGTAATGGGGAGAGTTGTTTAAGAGTGACATCACACATCTTTGTCGCATTGCCAATGTGAGGATCTCCATAGCATTAGTGATTGCAATATTCAAAAGCTCATAACTTTCTCATTACTTGTCCCATTTTTCTCAAACTTTCGTTGATCTGTTTCTTTGATTTTTCTGTTTTCACATAAGCTATCTTGGTCCAAAGGTTTCATTCTCCTTTAATATTGAATTAACTTTCATGAAGATTTTAAAAAATCTGAAATATCCAGAATTTTTTGTTTGAAAACTTAAAAATCTGAATCGTTGGCAGGTAAGTAAAACTACTGCTCTTTGTAGAAGACACATTTACGTCGAGACCAAAACTAATGGCCAATCACGTTTTAAAATATTGACCTCTTGTTTGACTTGTTCACAATACTATTTTTCTTTTCTTTTTTTACAAGTATATCTTCAAAAGCAATTTTGCATTCAGTTGTTGCAATAACATAAACAAGGCAGTTCTTGAACCAGTACAGGTTGATATGAGAGAATCCTTATGCAGTTGGTGAGGCTATCTCACAATATATTCAAAAGCTCGCAAGCTAAACTTTGGCATCTGTCCATCAGGCCAACCTCAGCAATTGTGCAAGGATTCTCTGTACAGGAGATTTCAGAGTCAACATTGGTTATGCGTACAGAAGTTCCCTCATATATATATATAAAGAAGATACAAGACCTTGCACTATGTTTTCTTTCCTGTGATTAAATGAAGTGTGAATTTTATGGAACCTTAAAAGTGCCACTGAGATGTTGAGATAATTATCGTGGGAAGTCGACATCATGATAGCAAAAGATCAGATGACGAGATCCAAGATCTCATCATGTCGACATCTTTTAGAAGAGACGATCGGATGACAAGATCCCGAATCTCGTCATGTCGACATCTTGTAGAGGAGATGATCAGATGACAAGATCCCGGATCTCGTCATGTTGACATCTTGTAGAAGAGATGATCAGATGACAAGATCCCGGATCTCGTCATGTCGACATCTTGTAGAAGGGATGATCAGATGACAAGATCCCAGATGTCGTCATGCCGACATCATTTAGAAAAGATGATCAGATGACAAAATCTTTCATGTCATCTGATCATCTCTTCTAAAAGATGTAGACATGACGATGTCTGGGATCTTGTCATCTGATCATCCCTTCTACAAGATGTAGACATGACGAGTTACGAGAACATGACATCTAATCATTTCTTCCACTGGATGTCGACATGATGACATCCGGGATCTTGTCATCTGATCATTTCTTCTGAAAGATGTGGACATGATGAGATCCAGCATCTCGTCATCTGATCTTTTGCTATCATGATGTCGACTTCTCAAGATAATTATCTCGACATCTCGGTGGCACTTTTAAGCTTCCATAGAATATGATTCATCAAGTGTGTGAGCCATCTCCATCTACTATGCTCTGAATGTGACTTTAAACTTTCTTTTTCAAATCTCTTTAAAAAAAATTACAATTTATCAATACATACTTACAACCTTTAAACTTGTAACAATTATAACCTAAAAGATATGCCGGTGTGACTTTAAAAACAGCTGTTCCATGACTTCAGCCAGACTTCAGTTACTTCCCTTGTTTGGAGGGCACTTTCTTCTTCAACTTGTTGAGAAGGTTGATAACAGATTTATCAACAGGCCATGCATCTTTCACCTGAAGAATTCCACGTTGGCAAAACTCTAGACTTTTCTTGACTGATGGCTCATAGGCCAAATGAAAAATGTAAAAACCAGCTACGTACCAAGCCAATGCATGCACTTTATCCTGGACTTGACAGACTCTTTGCTCCTCCAGAACAATCTCATATGATTCCTCTTGATTGGCGGATACACGTATGTACATGGGTTTCGTATCAACCTTTGAATGAAAAACAATAACAAGGGTTTCTTATTCAATGTATGTGGTTTAGCTTCGCAACAAGAAATATGTTTGTTTTCTTAAGAAACTTGGCCCAACCATTATGGGACAATGGATGGGCGGGCGGAGTTTTATAAAAAAAAACAATAAGATTACTTGAGATCATGGTGCGTAATCATGACTGATGCATGCTAAATAGCCCGTTAGCAGCGTGTCTTGCAAACGCACGACATGCAGCATGACGACCAAGCAACACACAATATTTTTAACCCTACTTGGATTGAAACATATATCTTTAATTATTCAAATAACATTAATAAGATGTAACAATAGTTTTGGCAAACAAAGCACTCTGATGAAATGCAAAACTGACAAAATTTCACCACTCAGAATATATTCACCTTTGTGTTTGGTGCTGTAATTTGCAACTGCATGCTAGTGGGCTGACTGGAATGTTGTGTTATCACACATAGCATGAATGCGAATCTTCAAGGCAACCAAAACCCAAGAAGAAAAGCAATCTTATTGGAAAGAGTAAAATGAGAGGAACAATTAAAAAAAAGTTTCATCAAAGTCGGTTATGGACGATTAAAAAGTCTTCTAGTACTTACGATGTGGATCCTCAAATTGGCAAACGTGCTTTAAAATGGCTGATTTTGTGGACAACTCTCCATTTGTTTTGGACACATATTTTCAGATTTTCCCCTTTATTTTACATATTTCACATTATCTCCTCCTGGCCTTGACATAATATGTTGTGTATTATATTTTCCCATTACATATGTTGTGCTCAGAAGGAGGCAAGATGCAATTTGAAAGATAATGAGGAAAATCTGAAAATTTGTGTACAAAACAAATGGAGAGTTGTCCACAAAATCGGCCATTTTGAACTACGTTTGCCAATTTGAGGATGCCCAAAGAAAGTACAACAATAGTTTTCAAATTCCCATAACTTGCTTATTTCTTAACCGATTTTGATGAACTTTTTTAAATTGTTCCTCTCATTTTACTCTTTCCAATAAGATTACTTCTTTTCTTTAGTTTTGGTTTCCTTTAAGTACCTGATCACATAATACCAGTGCACTTTGTGATAAACACAACCCACCAGTTGGCACAGCCGTCTGAAGTTGTAGAGCGGAGTGCAAAAGAATGCTAAAATATGATTCTTAGGTTTGGCTGTATGAACTTATAATCTTGTCCATGTCAATGTTGTGAAATTACTTCTAACTGGTTATGCGGTACCATACCTTGTCACTTGAGATGAATATATCACCTAGGTCTTCTTTGAAGAAGATTGGTAGGACCTGTATGGCAATTTCTGGAATCAGATTAAGAAATGTCAATTAGTTAAAAAATGCACCATGTTTTTAATTCAAAACAGAAGCTTGTATTCTGTATAAAGTTGGAATCCAACATTGATTATACCACAACGTTACCACCGCAATCTTTAGATCATGTATAGAATGAAGGGACTGAAGTTCTGAGCTGTAATTTTGCTCAAAACTAATGAATAGCTTTTGCCTTCAGCCTTGATTCTCATGATACCAGTTTGCAAGAATCAAGTTTGATTCACACATAAAGTTGTCTACAAGAATCTATAAGCGAATCAATTAGCACCAAATTTCTGGCCCTGCCAACGATTCCAAATTTAAATACACACATGCTTCATAACTAACAGCTGTCTCTTAAAGCTCAAATTATTGAAAGATAGAAAAGACAAAGCATTAAGAGACAAACTCATGAATTGTTGGACATTGATACACGTCCATTTTACATCAAGTGTCTAGGCCAAGTGTAAGTGTGTGTGTAAAGTGGTTGCATGCCTTTGTCAGCATAAATTTGGTTGCCTGAAGGGGTTCGAACTTCAATTCTTAAAGTGTATTTACAGTTTCCTTTTATCATGTGTGGCACCCTGGAATGAAGAGATAATTATCCATTGTAATAAGGGAATAATGTTACACATTATTTTTTTATCGTATAACATTTTGGGTTTTTAATGTGTGATGTTACGAAGAAATTAAAAATATCTGAATAACAGAATACCGTCTTTACTTCCGTGAACGGACGCATCTTTCTTGGCTCGTTTGCATCTATCTTTGTGAAGTCCAGAAATGGGTTCTGCCAGTCTTTGTAGTCCTTGGTTGAACAGTGTGATTCGGTCCTCACCATGAATCCTGCGAAACTCTGCAAGAAACTGAAAATATGAAAAACATCATGACCCCTGTTCACTAGATTAATGCTAGTGTTGTTGAACATATCAAATTATTGGTGTTTATAGTGACAGGCTGATTGGATTTCTAATTTTACTGACAAGAAAGATACACCTTCATCCTGTAAATCACTTAGCTTATCATAACCACAAACACACTCCTGTAAAGATCTTATTTAGACTACTTCAGGCATTAATTTGAAGAAATTGTACTCATAAACCCTACCATCTTTAGTAGGGTTCATGTGGTATGACGAAGGCATTATATAAGTCGGTTACACTTCGTAATTCCAAAGCTTCGTAATTCCAAAGGTTCGTAATTCCGAAACACGTAAATTGCCTATACCTCGATGTTCGTTAATCCGAAAACGAAAAAGGGTTCGTTAATCCGAGCATTTGTGGCGTTATTCCGACGGTTCGTTATTCCGAAGGTTCGATAATCCGAAAACGAAATAAGGTTCGTTGTTCCGAAGGTTCGTTAATCCGAAAACGAAATAAGGTTCGTTGTTCCGAAGGTTCGTTAATCCGAAAACGAAATAAGGTTCGTTTTTCCGAAGGTTCGTTAATCCGAAAACAAAATAAGGTTCGTTAATCCGAAAAATGAAAACCGGGAAAGCAGAGGCAAGGGGGAGGGGGCGGGGGACACTGTTGCCGTTCAATTGTTATGAGGATGGGAAGGCAAGGGCGGCCGAACGAATTTTCGTTTGGGGGTAAAGCCAAAAAATGAAACTCATACGTCAAAATGGACACTTTGGTGATATTTTCACCTTAGGATTATCAACCTTTTTTGAAGTGATTTCTTATTATGGCAAAACGTGTACAGTATTTAGGCTTTATTTTTCGGGAGAGAGTATAATGAGCGAGCAGCTTGGTAAAACAAATTTAAAGGTGAAGTTGTAAAACGTTTTGGGGGTCAATTATTCTTTAAATGGCATTATTGCGAGGTGTTGCGAGCATGAATCACAAGCTATAACTTTAAAGTGTTTCAATAAAAAAAAATAATAATTTTTTTAAAAATCCGAGCAGATTTCTGCTGTGATGAAATAGATGTGCATCTAACTAAAAAACTAACACGAGCGCAAAGCGCGAGCTTAAACATACTGACTAGAAAAGGAACCTGTTAAAGAAAGCATTTAGTGACCTCTTTAGGATGCTTATTTCACCAATCGGATGGGAGTGCGAAGCGCAAGCTGAAAATTTGCAATATTCTAGTCTTCATGAAAACTTAACTTAACTTGTATACTTTAAAAAATATTTTATTTCGAAAAAACACGAAAAACGGCATATTTATTTTTGAAAAAGGAACTTTCCCATTCTCGAAAATATTAATTTCCCTGTTTTTTATTTCATTTTTGGGGTGCAAGTGCCCCCTGGCTCCCTCCCGGCGGATCCAACTTTCGTCAAATAGGGGGGGGGGGGTGTTGCACCCACAAATGTAATAACGCCCACAAATGTAATAACGCCCACAAATGTAATAACACTTTACCCACAAATGTAATAACGCCCACAAATGTAATAACACTTTACCCACAAATGTAATAATTTTTGATCGCCCACAAATGTAATAATGACTTTACCCACAAATGTAATAAATTTGAAGGGATTTTTGGCGAATCCGTTCTAAACTAAAATCCTAAAGTAATACGTTCATATAGCACAAAAGTGCAAAGTCTTTTTTTCAGACCGGGTTAATAAAACATCAAAGTACAAGTCCAAAGTCTTTCTTCCAGACCCGGTTGTTTCAAAAATTATAATATAAATCCAAAGTCTTTTTTCCAGACCCGGTTGTTTGAAAAAATATAATAAAAGTCCAAAGTCTTTTTTTCCAGACCCGTTTGTTTCAAAAATTATAATATAAATCCAAAGTCTTTTTTCCAGACCCGGTTGTTTCAAAAAATATAATAAAAGTCCAAAGTCTTTTTTTCCAGACCCGGTTGTTTCAAAAATTATAATATAAATCCAAAGTCTTTTTTCAGACCCGGTTGTTTCAAAAATTATAATATAAATCCAAAGTCTTTTTTCCAGACCCGGTTGTTTCAAGAATTTTAATAAGTCCAAAGTCTTTTTCCTGACCCTGTTATTTCAAAATTTATAATATAAGTCCAAACTAAGATACGATAATGATATTCCTGTGGAAAAAATGGGAATCGAGCTTAGTCTTTTCTCCAGACCCGGTTACCTGTTATTTAAACATTATGAATAACAGTTTAAAAACAGTATAAAGACCCCATAATCTTATTAATGCTGGATATATAGCGTAGTCTTTCAGCCCGACCATTTTTTTCTTCAACAAAAAAAAAACGCTAATAGTAAGAATTAAAAAAATCAAAGTTTAAGACCAAACAAACCTTCAACCTAAGAACCTGTTTTAAAAGAGGCTTAGAGTGTTGTCTTTATTCCAGACCTAACAGTTACGAAAAAAAATCTTCTAACATAAGACCTTATATTCTTATTCTCGTGGAATAACACGAGTTTTAAAACGTACTCTTTCCTCCAGACCCGGCTATTAAAAAATAACTGAAAAACTTCGAATCTAACACCAAATTTCCAAAGTTTCACCCAGTAAAAATACGTCTTTTCAAAAATAATACTACTACTCCTACAAAACATTGTAATAACGCGTGGGTAAAGCAGACATCCTTTCTCCAGACTTGGTTACTATTTGAAAAATAAAATAGTTTTTACAAATATTCTAAAACGAATACCCAATAATCTAATTACTGTGGAACAACATGAAGACCGATTGTCGAAGATCGACTTTCCTCCAGACACAATTATTTCAGGAATAAAAAATCAATAAAACTCAACCCCCAACAACGAATCTAAGAACCAACAATCCTTCAAATTAAGACCATGCATGTAGAAAAGCACACGTTTAGAGCGTTGTCTTTATTCCAGACCCGGTGATTTAAAAATGATTTAAACAATCCTAAAAACAAAAGACTCATATTCTTATTCTTGTGGAATAACACGAGTATTATGCTTAGTCTTTCGTCTGGACCCGGTTATTTAAAAGATAAAGAGATATTGAAAAAAAATGACAGCTGAGACCAATCTTCAAAATTAAACCCACTTAAAATGCTTGGGCTTAGAGTGTTGTCTTTACCCCTCACCGACGTATATTATAACTTTTGAAACGACCGGGTCTGAAAAAAAGACTTTGGACTTGCATTATAATTTTGAATTAACCGGGTCTGGAAAAAAGACTTTGGACGTATATTATAATTTTGAAACAACCGGTCTGGTAAAAAGACTTTGGACGTATATTATAATTTTGAAAAACCGGGTCTGGAAAAAGACTTGGACTTGTACTGTAATATTTCATTAACCGGGTCTGGAAAAAAGACTTTGAACTTTTGTGCTATATGAACGCATTACTATGGGATATTAGTTTAGAACGAATTCGCCAAAAATCACTTCAAATTTATTACATTTGTAGGTAAAGTCATTATTACATTGTGGGTAAAGTGCATTATTACATTTGTGGGTAAAGTGTTATTACATTTGTGGGCGTTATTACATTTGTGGGTAAAGTGTTATTACATTTGTGGGCGATCAAAAATTATTACATTTGTGGGTAAAGTGTTATTACATTTGTGGGCGTTATTACATTTGTGGGTAAAGTGTTATTACATTTGTGGGCGTTATTACATTTGTGGGCGATTATTACATTTGTGGGTGTAACAGGGGGCAATTTTTTTCAGCCATATTTTCCACAATCGGCAGCTTCAAGTTGATTTTTTTTTTGTTTCTTTGAAAGGGTAGTCCTAACAGTCAATAATTAGCTTTATACTTACAAAATAAAGTAAGTATGTAATAACATGATAAACCCTTTTCAAAGAATGTGAGCGCGAGTTATATTTTTTTTATATGATGGGCAATTATGTTTGTGATCTTCAAAACGAGATGCCTATGTAAATAAATGTAGATAATAACTTCGAACAAGAAGCGAAAACAGAAATTTTAAATATATAAGCTCTGACTTGATCTAAAGGAGACATTTTAAGAACTTTTTTTTGCAGTTAGCCATGAAGACGATGCGTGTTTCAACCAGTGGCGGTGGGACATTTTTTTCCTTGGGGGGGGGGGTGTTACACCCACAAATGTAATAATCGCCCACAAATGTAATAACGCCCACAAATGTAATAACACTTTACCCACAAATGTAATAACGCCCACAAATGTAATAACACTTTACCCACAAATGTAATAATTTCACCCACAAATGTAATAATGCACTTTACCCACAAATGTAATAATTTTTGATCGCCCACAAATGTAATAATGACTTTACCCACAAATGTAATAAATTTGAAGGGATTTTTGGCAAATCCGTTCTAAGCCAAAATCGTATAGTAATGCGTTCATTTAGCACAAAAGTGCAAAGTCTCATTTCCTGACCCGGTTAATTAACAAATTATAATATAAGTCCAAAGTCTTTATTCCAGACCCGGTTGTTTCGAAAATAATAATATGAGCCCAAAGTCTTTATTCCAGACCCGGTTGTTTGAAAAATAATATGAGCCCAAAGTCTTTATTCCAGACCCGGTTGTTTCAAAAATTATAATATAAATCCAAAGTCTTTTTCCAGACCCTGTTGTTTCAAAAATTATGATATAAATCAAAAGTCTTTATTCCAGACCCGGTTGTTTAGAAAATAATAATATAAGTCCAAGGTCTTTATTCCAGACCCGGTTGTTTCAAAAATTATAATATAAATCCAAAGTCTTTTTCCAGACCCTGTTGTTTAAAAAATTATAATATAAGTCCAAAGTCTTTATTCCAGACCCGGTTGTTTAAAAAATTATAATATAAATCCAAAGTCTTTATTCCAGACCCAGTTATTTCGAAAATAGTAATATGAGCCCAAAGTCTTTATTCCAGACCCGGTTGTTTAAAAAATAATAATATGAGCCCAAAGTCTTTATTCCAGACCCGGTTGTTTCAAAAATTATAATATAAATCCAAAGTCTTTTTCCAGACCCTGTTGTTTAAAAAATTATAATATAAATCAAAATTCTTTATTCCAGACCCGGTTGTTTCAAAAATTATAATATAAATCCAAAGTCTTTTTCCAGACCCGGTTGTTTCGAAAATAATAATATGAGCCCAAAGTCTTTATTCCAGACCCGGTTGTTTCAAAAATTATGATATAAATCAAAAGTCTTTATTCCAGACCCGGTTGTTTAAAAAATAATAATATAAGTCCAAAGTCTTTATTCCAGACCCGATTGTTTCAAAAATGATAATATAAGTCCAAAGTCTTTTTCCAGACCCTGTTGTTTAAAAAATCATGATATGAATCCAAAATCTTTTTTCCAGGCCCGGTTGTTTAAAAAAATCATGATATAAATCCAAAGTCTTTTTTCCAGACCCGGTTATTTCAAAAATTATAATTTTAGTCCCAAATGAGATACATTAATGATATTCCAGTGGAATAAAAATGAGAATCGAGCTTAGTCTTTTCTCCAGACGCTAATGGTAAATTGAAAATCAAGCATAGTGTTTGCTCCAGACCCGGTAACTAAAAGCTGAAACTTTATAGTAATGTGTTTATATAGCACAAAAATGCGAAATCTTTTTTTCAGACCCGGTTAATTAAAAAATTATAATATAAGTCCAAAGTCTTTTTTCCAGACCCATTTATTTCAAAAATTATAATAATTATAAAAAAACAAAGACCCACGATCCTATTTATGTTGAATAACATGGAAATGTAGCGTAGTATTTCTGTTAGACCCAGTTATAAAAGTCATTAAAGGTCAAGTCCACCTCAGAAAAATGTTGATTTGAATCAATAGAGAAAAATCAGACAAGCACAATGCTGAAAATTTCATCAAAATCGGATATAAAATAAGAAAGTTATGACATTTCAAAGTTTTGCTTATTTTTAAAAAGATATATATGAACGAGCCAGTTACATCCAAATGAGAAAGTCGATGATGTCACTCACTCACTATTTTTCTTTTGTTTTCTATTGTTTGAATTATACAATATTTCAATTTTTACGAATTTGAAGATTAGGACCTCCTTGCCTGAAGCACAAAATGTTAAAATAATGGAATTCCACGTGTTCTGGGAGGAAAGAAACTTCATTTCACATGACAATGACGAGAAAATAAAAATATTTCATATTTCAAACAATAAAAAACAAAAGAAATAGTGAGTGATGTCATCTGTTCCTCATTTCATACCGACCGAGATGTGCATATAACTGTTTTGTGAAATGAAGCGAAACATTAAAATGCCATAACTTTCTTATTTTACATCCGATTTTGATGAAATTTTAGTGTTATGCTTGTTGAATTTTTCTCTTTTTATTCAAATCAAGTTTTTGTTAGGGTGGACTTGTCCTTCAAAAAAAATAATTTCTTGTATATTCCTTCCTTTTTTTCTATGAAAAAACCTAAATAACAAAACATTAAAATACATATGAAAAAAAACCCTGAGAAATAAGATATCAGTAACCAATAGGGGGATTACTTCCCGAAAACAATAAAGTTGTTGATTGACGATCTATGATATATTATATAAAAGAAAAACATTCTAACAAGAGGGGATAACCATTCCATTCCATGTTTTTATTTGGCAATAAGTCATGATTGACTGTTTTTGCCACCCACTGTATGAGAAGTAGGGTAACAATTTTATTTAGTATTATTTTTATTACTTCTTTTTGTCTCACCTGCATAGCAGAGTGAGACTATAGGCGCCGCTTTTCCGACGGCGACGGCGGCGGCGTCAACATCAAATCTTAACCTAAGGTTAAGTTTTTGAAATGACATCATAACTTAGAAAGTATAAAAACCTAGTTCATGAAACTTGGCCATGAGGTTGATCAAGTATTACTCAACATCTTATTAGAGTTTCATGTCACATGACCAAGGTCAAAGGTCATTTAGGGTCAATGAACTTAGACCATGTTGTGGGAATCTGATGAATTACAATCAAAACTTAAAAAGGTTTTGGATCTTATTCATGAAACGTGGACATAGTAGTAATCAAGTATCACTAAGTATCCTTGGCAAGTTTCAGGTCACATGATCAAGGTCAAAGGTCATTTAGGATCATGGAACTTTGGCCGAATTGTTCTTTTTTTGTTGAATTACCATCATAACTTTGAAAGTATGTTGGTCTAGTTCATAAAACTTGGACATAGGAGTAATCAAGTATCACTGAACATCCTGTGTGCATTTTAGGTCACATGACCAAGGTCAAAGGTCAATGAACTTTGGCCATAATGGGGGTATCTGTTGAATTACCATCATAACTTTGCAAGTTTATTGATCTGACTTTTGAAACTTGGACATAAGAGTAATAAAGTATCACTGAATATCCTGTGCAAGTTCAGGTCACATGATCAAGGTCAAAGGTCATGTGAGGTCAATGAATTTTGGCCACATTGGGGGTATTTGTTGAATTACCATCCTATCTCTGTAAGTGTATTGGTCTAGTTCATAAAACGTGGAAATAAGAGTAACCAAGTATCACTTAACATCTTGTGCGAGTTATAGTAGTTTTCAAAGTCAGCACTGCTGCTATGTTGAATCGCGTGATGCAGGTGAGACGGTCAGAGGCATTCCACTTGTTTATTATTATTATTTCTTGTATATTCATTCATTTTTTTTATGAAAAAAAACACAAAACCTTTAAATACATATAAAACAAAAAACTGAGGAATAAGATATCAGCACACAATATGGGGATTACTTCCCGTAAACGATAAGGTTGTTGATCGACGATCTATGAGATGTTATATAAAAGAAAATCATTCTAGCAAGAGGGGAAAATGTTTTAACAAGTTCTTCGGTACTTTAAATTTTCAGTGTACCAAGCACCATTTGTAATATATTCAGCATTTTTTTTTATTAGTTACAATTCCAATAATCTCAGTGGCCTAAGATATATTTTCTGAGGTTATATTGACCCGTTAAGTAAAGAGAGAGAGAGAGGATTTATGTGATCAAGAAGTGATAAGATAGGAAAAAAAACTGATTTGAAATAATAATAATAATAATAATAATGAGACCTGTAAAGCGCCAAATCCACTCTGTAGAGTGCTCAAGGCGCATAAAGAGCTAAGAGTTAAATAGCAAAGAAATGACTGAAAGAGAGACAGGCAAAGAAAGAAGAGCCCCCTCCCACACCCGTACCAGAGTTACGGAGTTAGGCTGTCCCGTCGGTGGATTCAGGTCCATCAACATCTTGAGGTTTAATCTTTCCAGGGGCAAACGTGTGTGTGTGTTTGAGTTTAGTCAGACGTGTCTCAATCAGATTATTTACGTCTGGGACCGACCTTTAACGTCACCATCCGAAAGACGTGACTAGGGCTCGAACCTCGAACCTCTGCATCAATTTGTAACTTCCCCACATAGGTTGGATTACAGGCGCACGCCACAACGCCCAGTCATTAAATATGGTGTAGTCTTTGCTCTAGACCCATGCAGTTATTTCAAAATAGGAAATTATTAGAAACGATAAAAACAGACAAACAATATTAACAAAGACGCCACGATATCATTGATGTAGAATAACGTTGTTGTTGTTGTTGTTATTTTGGGTTTTTAAGGCGCGTACCATTCAGATCTGAATATTTACGCCTTTTATTAATTTGACGTTTTTGTGGTATTCAATTCAATTCAATTTTATTTATTTCACTTCCATCAAACAAAAACAAGTTGTATACCAACTTACGGTATGCCTTATCACAGGGTTTTATAGTTTGGGAGATGCTGGTGTCAAAGTTTTTAGATTAATCTTTTGCTTAATTTGTATTTTAAGAGAACTGGATGTAGGGTAAAGACAACTCTCTAGACCCAAGCATTTTAACTGGGTTTAATTTTAAAGATTGGTCTTAGCTTTGATTTTTTTCAATATTTGTTTATCTTATAAATAGCTGGGTCTAGACGAAGGTCTAAGCATAATAATAATGTTATTCAACAGGAATAAGAATATGACAAAGTCTTATGTTTTTAAGATTGTTTGAATTAATTTCTAAATGACTGGGTCTGGAATAGAGACAACGCTCTAAACATGTGCTTTTGTACTTGGTCTTAATTTGGAGGATTGTTGGTTCTAAGATTCGTTGTTGGGGGTTGGGTTTTATTTTTTTTTATTCTTGAAATAATTGTGTCTGGAGGAAAGTCTACAATCGATCTCCATGTTATTCCACAGTAGTTAGATTATTGGGTATTTGTTTTAGACAATTTTATTTTTAAATAATAACCAAGTCTGGAAAATGGACGTTTTCTTTGCAAATGCATAATTACAATGTTTTTGTAGGGGTCTTAGTATTATTATACAAAAGAATCTGGGTGTGGGGTACAAACATATTTTTTTACTGGGTGTAACTTTTGAAAACTGGTTTTAGATTTGATTTTCTTTTTTAATTAATTTCTTAGATAACCTGGTCTGGAGGAAAGAGTACGTTTTACAACTCATGTTATTCCAAGAGAATATGATAGGGTCTTATGTTAGAAGATTTTTTTTCGTAATTTTTGTAATGATTAGGTCTGGAATAAAGACAACATTCTAAACCTCTTTTTAAAAAAAATGTTCTTAGGTTCAAGGATTGCTTGGTATTAGATTTGGAGTTATTTATATTTTTACTCTTAGCCTTATTTTGAAAAACAAATGACTGGGTCTGGCTGAAAGACTACGCTATTTGTCCATGCTATCCAGCATTAATAAGATTATGGGGTCTTTATACGTTTTTGTTGTTGTTGTTGTATTGTTATTTACAATTTTTGAATAACAGGGTTTGGAGAAAAGGCTAAGCTCGATTTTCTTTTTTTCCACTGGAATATCATTATGGTATCTTAGTTTGGACTTATATTATAATTTTTGAAACTACTGCGTCTGGAAAAAGACTTTGAACTTTTGTGCTATATGAAGGCATTACTATGGGGTTTTAGTTTTTAGTTTTAAATAACCGGGTCTGGAGAAAAGACTATTCTTGATTCTCAATTTACTCATAGCGCGTATATTCACAATACGTTCAGTATAATTTAAAACAACAACAAAGACTTTGATTCCACCAGTTTTAATCAACTGGGTCTGGAGAGAAGACTAGGCTCGATTCTTATTTTTATTCCACCGGAACATCATTATCGTATCTTAGTTCGGACTTATATCATAATATTTGAAACAATCTGGTCTGGAATAAAGACTTTGGACTTATATTATTATTTTTTAAACAACCGTGTCTAGAATAAAGACTTTGGATTTATATTATAATTTTCTAAACAACAGGGTCTGGAGAAAAGACTTTGGACTTATATTATCATTTTTGAAACAATCGATTCTGGAATAAAGACTATAGGCTCATATGATTATTTTTTAAACAACCGGGTCTGGAATAAAGACTTTGTACTTATATTATAATTTTTGAAACAACCGGGTCTGGAATAAAGACTTTGGGCTCATATTATTTTTGAAACAACCGGGTCTGGAATAAAGACTTTGGATTTATATTATAATTTTTGAAACAACCGGGTCTGAAAAAAGACTTTGGATTTATATTATAATTTTTGAAACAACCGGGTCTGGAGAAAAGACTTTGGACTTATATTATCATTTTTTAAACAATCGGGTCTGGAATAAAGACTTTGGACTTATATTATTATTTTTAAAACAACCGGGTCTGGAATAAAGACTTTTGATTTATATTATAATTTTTGAAACAACAGGGTCTGGAAAAAGACTTTGGATTTATATTATAATTTTTGAAACAACAGGGTCTGGAGAAAAGACTTTGGACTTACATTATCATTTTTGAAACAATCGGGTCTGGAATACCGACTTTAGGTTCATATAATTATTTTTAAACAACTGGGTCTGGAATAAAGACTTTGTACTTATATTATAATTTTTGAAACAACCGGGTCTGGAATAAAGACTTTGGGCTCATTATTTTTGAAACAACCGGGTCTGGAATAAAGACATTGGATTTATATTATAATTTTTGAAACAACCGGGTCTGAAAAAAGACTTTGGATTTATATTATAATTTTTGAAACAACCGGGTCTGGAGAAAAGACTTTGGACTTATATTATCATTTTTTAAACAATCGGGTCTGGAATAAAGACTTTGGACTTATATTATTATTTTTAAAACAACCGGGTCTGGAATAAAGACTTTTGATTTATATTATAATTTTTGAAACAACAGGGTCTGGAAGAAGACTTTGGATTTATATTATAATTTTTGAAACAACAGGGTCTGGAGAAAAGACTTTGGACTTATATTATCATTTTTGAAACAATCGGGTCTGGAATACCGACTTTAGGTTCATATAATTATTTTTAAACAACTGGGTCTGGAATAAAGACTTTGTACTTATATTATAATTTTTGAAACAACCGGGTCTGGAATAAAGACTTTGGGCTCATATTATTTTTTAAACAACCGGGTCTGGAATAAAGACTTTGGATTTATATTATAATTTTTGAAACAACCGGGTCTGGAATAAAGACTTTGGATTTATATTATAATTTGTTAATTAACCGGGTCAGGAAAAGAGACTTTGCACTTTTGTGCTATATGAACGCGTTACTATACGATTTTAGTTCAGAACGGATTTGCCAAAAATCCCTTCAAATTTATTACATTTGTGGGTAAAGTCATTATTACATTTGTGGGCGATCAGAAATTATTACATTTGTGGGTAAAGTGCATTATTACATTTGTGGGTGAAATTATTACATTTGTGGGTAAAGTGTTATTACATTTGTGGGCGTTATTACATTTGTGGGTAAAGTGTTATTACATTTGTGGGCGTTATTACATTTGTGGGCGTTATTACATTTGTGGGTGCAACAGGGGGCCAAGCCAAAAATGGGGCCAATAGGGGCAATTTGGTGCAAACAAATATTTTTACCATGAGATTATCATCTGTGTAAAGAGGTTGTGTGTCTTGTAATAATTAAATTGAGCAAAAAAAATTAAGTGATCACTGATTGATAAATTATATATTTACGTTTCATTTCTGCGAGCGTGACGAGCAAGTTGTTTGGGGGGAAAGAAATCAAATCTGAAGATGTGAGATTCGCCTTTTTGGTCAATTGCTGTTAAAAGGGCATCCTTGTGAGATGTTGCGAGCGAATCACGTGCTCAAACTTTTGGAAATTTCATGTAGGCCTAGAATGATAATAATGATAATAATGTTACAGATTTTATTTACCCATGGGAAGTCACTTCAGTTCTGAAAACTGTTCTCCTAGCCATTATCATTTTTTTATAAGAATGCTTAGAATTAGTTTTCAGGTTGGAAAGTCAGAAAAGTTTGGCTCACGTTTCTCGCTCGCATCATGTATTCTTTATTGAGGAACTCATTCTATCCTGGTTACAAAAAAGAATAAAATGTCCAGTTTTCAGGTGGAATATCACAAATTTTAAGCTTGCGGTTCGCGCTCTCATTATTTAGTTCGTGAGATATATATTCTATTCATGAGTCACTAAATGCAGTCCTTAAAGGGGAATGAAACCTTTGGAACAAATAGGCTTGTATTGAAACAGAAAAATCAAAGAATAAGAATAAAGTAAGTTTCAGAAAAATCGGACAAATAATGAGAAAGTTATGAGCATTTGAATATTGCAATCACTATTGCTATGGAGATCCTCCCATTGACAATGCGACAAGGATGTGTGATGTCACTGGTGAACAACTTTCCCTTTGGTGGACTATAAAATACCCTCAAAATGTCTCTTTTTGCTTTTTCTTATGATGATACAAACTCTTTATCCATGATGTATTCTTAAAAAATATGTATTACATGCCCTCATGTAGAAAGAACACATGATCTATGGATAGATGTGATAAAAGAGGCAAATCAAGTGAAATATATACTAAAGTAATGGGGAGAGTTGTTCATCAGTGACATCACACATCTTTGTCGCATTGCCAATTTGCTATCTCCATAGCATTAGTGATTGCAATATTCAGATGCTCATAACTTTCTCATTATTTGTCCGATTTTTCTCAAACTTTCGTTGATCTGTTTCTTTGATTTTTCTGTTTTCACACAAGCTATCTTGTTCCAATGGTTTCATTCTCCTTTAACAATTACTCAGTATATAAACAAATTACAGCTCTCCCTCGAGTTAATTCTTTAGAAAGATACACATCTTTCTCACGATTACAAAAAATGCTCAGAATATTGAAATTCACGTCTTGTTACATGAAATGTCTACTATATAGTTTGAGCTTGCCATTCGCGCTTTCAACATCTCACAGGGATCATTATTTGTATTATTTTTATTTTTATTACCAGCAGAAGCTGTTATTAAAAATGATATCCCCTCGAATACAAATCCTATTATCTAGAGGTTACACGCACGCGACCAACACACTTGATCCCCTGCATCTTTAAACCATTTGCTTAGGCAGCAATTGCTCAGATAAAATCGAAATTAGCCTATGCTTGATCAGGGCTCCTATTCTTAATGAAATACATACTTTTAGCCACAACACACGCATGTATCATCGATCGTTATTACTATCATTGCATAATATCGTGTAATCTTGTAATGACAACACCGTTTTTGTTACCAAAATGAATCATTTTCATTTTCGGAAATATGAACCTAATTTAATTTTCGGATTATCGAACCTTATTTCGTTTTCGGATTGACGAACTTTCAGAATTACGAACCTCATTTCGTTTTCGGATTGACGAACCCATTACGAAAATTTCCCGTTTGATTCTCGACCGCACTTCGGACTGCAAACTGCGGTCGCATACCCCGTTTTTCGTTTGGAAACTCTCAAACAACATTTCCAACCCCGATAAACCCATCTTGGCCAGGTAATCCCCTTGTCTCAATTTCACCACCACGGGGCAGCCAAACGAGCGTTGAGCGAAGGACGAAATGATAAAGAACAGCTGTGCTATTACGTAAGACTTGTCTGCCTGTGGAAGGATCTTCGAAATGAAATTATTGTATTCGATATCAATCACGTTTTCAAAGGCATATTACATTTAGACATCCAATACTAGTCCATTTTCAATTTCGAACGAAGAAAATCGACCTCGAAATAAGGAAAGTAAGCGGAATAAAAATTACGGTATGCTTAGCATGCAAGGACCGCGATGCATCCCATATAATTTCTGTCCGTCCAGCAAGAAAATATGGAATGCATGTCGTTCACTCACGCAATGATACAGTCTTAACGAAAGAAAGAAATGAAGGAAGGAAGAGAGAGAGAGAGAGAAAAAGAAAGAAAGAAAGAAAGAAAAAGTTTCTATCAACGCGTGTATACATGGAACTCCATGCACTCACCAGAACTACACACATTGCAATCCATCGTGTTTGGCCCCCTGCTGTGACCGTTGATGCTGGGGTGTATTATCTTCGGACCAAGGTCAAGAAACAGGTGTTTTTATACTTAAATTTCATGCTTGAGGGCAATAGGGTTTATAGTACTGGGAGAAGAGATTTGATGATAAGGGAAACTGGGGTATACTGGTCTTAAAAGTAAGATTTTCGTCATGAAAGTCATGTAAAGGTCATGACACGCGCGTCAAAGCAAAATATCTCAAAATGGCCTATAAAATTTGTAGGTATGTTTCAGGTCATTTGAAGCGTTTCAACATTTCGTGTGCGCGCACGTATGCGCACGCGTTTTTGTGCGTAACGGCGTTACGCAGGATAAATTCGCTGTTTTTTTTTTCTATGCGTATCTATTATGGATATAATTCTGATCAAATTAATACCTCGATCAGCTAATGCCTGGCATCATGACACAAGATAACAAAAACTGTGTGAAATTAGATACATAGTTCATATATTCGAAAATATAAAATAGGAAGACAAAATTAACCTGACATCAAGAGACCATGTAAGAAAAAAAAGTACAAGAAGGAAAACAATTTTTTGAGTGGAAACAAAACAACAAGATAGAAATAAAAATAAATCCGATATCATAACACTGAGTTAGGAAAAAAGTTTTCAAATGAAAACAAACATCTTTTATAAAAAAGTAGATAGAAAATAGCAATGCAAATTTTCAGGAAAGAAATTTATACAATTGTAATGTTTCAATTGAGTTCAAACATGTGCTTAGCATTTATTGTTTATGTTTCAATTGATGTTTAAATGTACATATGTTTTGGATGTTTCAAAGGCAAGCGTTGGAAACGTTTGATACCCCCTCCCCCTTATAGTACAAAATCAGGTGGATGCCATATTTTGTTCAAGTGTTAAAAATAGTTCGCACTGCAAATCATCTTCATACAGGTGTCTTAAATAGTTAATACTCTGCTTTAGCATGGATAAATATAGCACAGGAAGTCCCTTGTTATTAAAAATGTGTTGCTTTATGTACTCATCTGTCATTGAAATTCTTTGAATTACTTAATAGAAATTTCACAGTTAGTCCTAGTAACGGTAGGGTATATTAGGAGGTTAATTTTAGTAATTCGAGGAGAACCACCTAAGCCAGAATAGACTACAGATGTTCGTGTAGGCAGTTTTAAGTTATAACTGAGGGACTACGTCGGTGACGAGATAACGACCCCAGCTGCCGCCGGTTCTCCACCGACATGATTGGTCTAAATTCATGTCATCATTGGGGGCTCGATCTCGTCCACTAATTCGTTGAAGCCACATCTCTCTTATCTGGGGGCTACTCATCGAGGGGTAACACAGTCTGCGGAGGCCGAGTGGAAGAGACATCGCAACCTGCGGAGGCCAGGAACTGGACCGACCACCAGGGCCGAGTGGGGCATGTCAGACCAGATAGGATGATGGGGGCTCACATTAACGATTACCGTTTAAGTTAAGTTATATTTTGTTATCCATAATCCATATCCATGTATATTTTCATGTAAATCATTGTAAAAGAAATCAAAGGAAACCACAGAATGATTTATGAGCTTTGATTAAATCTTTCATAACTGTAATCCTCGTTTTTTACGTATTCCTTATTTGGTGTCAAGCAGCAGTAGTTAAATAATTAAACAAAAAGTCACTTCCCACGTGACAATTTGGAGGTCCCACCGAGATACTGCTGCTTGAAATAATTCAAAATTATTTAGGAAAGAAATTAATCTGTGGTCATCTTTCTAAATGGATACTTTATTGATGGTCTATTGGTAATAGCTCTTAAAGTATTGCTCCCCAAGGTGTGCATTGAAGCCTTGGTACTAATCATACTTGCTATGCTTGAATTTACATTTGGATAGTACGGTGAATTATTGTGGGAAATTTTCAGTAGGAAAATATATTTCATACCTTTTTTTCGGCCGGGTAAACAGCATTTAGGGAAAGCAGACCCTGTTTTGATGCTATGGTATATAGTGGGCTGTTGGTCGTTAGGATAAAGGATATGTCGGGAAGAACTGTTTGTTCTTAATTCACATAATTACTGTCTATTCTTACGGGTAACTCGTTGGCATGATAGCAAGTATTGAATGTTACAGACTGTGAATTTTGTATGTGTGAAGTGGGCTGTGTTCGCATGGTTGAATAATTGTATGCTCGTGGAGATACGATTTCTAGTGCGGTGCTTGTACTAGGGTTCGGCATTTGGTTGCCAGGTTAAAGCTAGTGTTGCTTTGTTTTGCGGACGCCTTTCACAATTCAAGTCTGGTTGTTAGGTTTTGGAATTTAGTCAATATGGCTAGTAGTATAGAAAAAATGAAGGAGTTTTCTTCTCTAGGTAGAGAGATGGGACTTAGTGGTAGCGAATTGAGTAGTTTTGTCACAGAGTCTATGGAACGTGAAAAAGAAGCTGACGAACGTGAGCGAGAACGAGAAAAGGAAGCTCATGAATTGCGCTTGGCCCAAATCAAAATAGAACAGGCAAAATTAGAGGACCGCCCTCTTTGAGTTCAGTGGGATTAAGTTGAAGGTAGGAAAGTTTGATGAATCAACTGACAGTTTTGATTCTTACATAACAAAGTTTGAATTGTTAATGGATAGTCAGAACATACCAAAACAATTTAGGTGCTTGCATTTAATTTCAAATCTGACTGGAAAATCACTGGATGTAGTAAATAGAATGAATAGCACTGATCGCACTGATTATGATAGGGTAAAGCGTGAGCTAATGGAATACTTCCATCTTACTGAAGATGGTTATAGGAAAAAATTCAGGTCTGTGAGACCAAATAGGGAAGAGCGCCCAAAACAGTTTGCTGTTAGGATGAAAGGATACTTTGATAAGTGGTTGGATTTGTCTGGTGTTAGTGATTACGATTCCCTGGTCGATTTGGTTGTTAGGGAGCAATTTTTGGATTGTTGTCCCAGAGAGATAGTTGGATTCTTGAAGGAGAGGAATTGTGGGAAGTTGCATGAGATGGTTGAATGTGCTGAGATATATGTGCATGCACATGGATTGCATACTTTCATTGGTCATAGAAATGATAGGTTCAATCCTAAGAATCAGAACCAAAGACAGAATCAAAATCCGAAACAGAAATTAAGTCAGATCCATAACACTAAATCAGTATAAGGTCCACAGGCAGATAGGAAGCCTAAGTATGCTAGTTCAACAAAAAATAGCATAAAACCTAGCTATGGTAATAGCGGTACAAAGAATGGGTGTTATACGTGTGGTAGTCCGAGTCATTTGAAATGGAATTGTCCAATGAAGCCCATAGTTCATTCAACTCAGGCTATGACTGTGGAGGACACTCCCCTGGATAGTGTTAGGTCAAAAAATTCGAGTTTACATTCGAATAAAAATGAGGATTTTATGTCAATAGGAACTTTGCGTTCGGACGATAGGGCAAGTAGTCAGTCGAAATCCACTGGATTTGTTGAAAGTTCAGCTGGGTGTGTTCTCATAGGCAATCCAATGATTACAGTTCTGTCAGAAAGGGCGAGTGTTGAAACGCTTGGTATGGCATACGATGAGGTTGGTGCAATGATTGATGATATGCCAGTTGTATCGGGTAGGTTGTTACCCATGAACAAGCCTGTTTCCGTGCTGAAGGATTCTGGGAGTAGTACGAGTGTTGTGAGGACGAGTCTGGTGTCAGACGATCAGTTCACGGGAGTGATTCAGTTAGTTAGGCTGATAGATGGTACTCTGAGGCGTTTTCCTAGGGCAAATATCATGCTGGATAGTCCATATTTTATTGGAGAAATCAATGCCTTGTGTATGCCCAATTGTTTGTGTGACGTCATTATTGGTAATGATGTGAAGGGGGCACGTGAGCCCAAGGATCCTGACCTGCAATGGGTGCCTAGTATAGTTCAAAAGGCGAATAGTTCCGATGTTGATGATCGGGTATCCGAAGTTGATATGCAAAGTTCGGAAGTTGTGTGCTTTGCGAGTTCGGAAGATGATGTTCGGGTTTTCGAAGTGAGTGAGTCCGTTCCGAAAGTTGAGGCTTTGGATGATGCGTCTTCATGTGTGGATGAAGCGATGGCTGTTGAAACTAGAGCACAAAAGAAAAGTCAATCTAAACCTAAACAAGATTTGAGAGTGAAAGACTCGGGAGTAAAAGTGTCGGAGGACTTTTTGCGAGAGCAAAAGGATGATTTGTCACTTAAGCCGTTGTGGAACAAGGTCAATGATACCGAGTCTAGATCGAGATTCTTGTTCATGTCAGAGAATAATTGTCTTTATCGACAAGAAAGGGATATGAGAAATCCAAGTGTTGGTGTTGGTCCCAAGTTAGTGGTTGTTCCAAAGTCACACAGGTCTGAGATAATGCGAATTGCCCATGATTCATTGTTTGGTGGACATCTCGGCATTAACAATACTTTGTCGAAAGTCAAAGCCCAGTTTTATTGGCCAAGCATGTATGAGGATGTTGCCAACTTCTGCCGATCATGTGACGTGTGTCAGAAGACTATTAGTAAGGGGAGAGTCCCCAAAACGACTCTCGGTAAGTTGCCGATAGTTGGCGTCCCATTTCAGCGTATTGCGATAGATTTAATGGGTCCATTCATTCCATCTGCAAGAGGACATACTCACATCCTAACGATAGTTGACTATGCGACTAGATATGTAGAAGCTATACCATTGAAATCAATATCGACTGTAGATGTAGCTGAGGCATTAGTCACTGTGTATAGTAGGTTAGGTGTTCCTTGTATCTGATTTGATGAGGAAGGTGTCACAGTTGTTATCAGTCAAACAAATAACAAGCTCTAGATATCATCCGATGTGTAATGGCCTTGTAGAAAGATACAATGGAGTAATTAAGACAGCTTTGAGGCGTCTTTGTTCTGAGGAGCCACGTCAGTGGGACAGGTACTTACCTGCTTTGTTGTTTGCTCTGCGAGAATCGCCCAGTTCGAGCCTGGGGTTTTCTCCATTTGAATTACTCTATGGTAGACATGTGAGAGGTCCAATGGATATTTTGAGAGAATTATGGACGAATGAGAATATTGACGCAAAGTTAGGTAACGAGTATGAATATGTAATTGACTTGAGGAAGCGGTTAGTCGAGTCTTGGCAATTGGCGCAAGACACTTTGAAATCCTCCGCAAAGAGATACAAAGGTTATTATGATCGAAATGCGAAGAAAAGGAAGTTGAATGTTGGTGATGAGGTCTTGATACTTTTACCCACTGTTCATAACAAGTTACTAGTGGAATGGCAAGGATCATTTAAGGTTGTTGGTACCAAGTTTGACTATGATTATGTTGTCGACGTCAATGGTGTGAAGAAGACATATCATATCAATCTTCTCAGGCGATATGTTCGGAGGGAAGAAGAGGTGGCTGCTAGCTGTTTTGATGTTGGTACTTTCAATGATAAGGATGAAGAGGAGGGAGAGATGATAGATGAGTGTATTGGAGATGCGCCTGATATGCCATGCTCATTACAAAAGGAGTTTGTGAGTCATGTTCATGTTAATGAAAGACTAGATAAGGATTGTAGGGATGAGGTTCGAGGTTTGTTGTGTGAATACCAGGATGTATTCACGGATGTTCCTAAGAAAACTTCAGTGGCTGAATGTAAAATTCATTTGACAAGTAATGAACCTGTTCGTTCTCCCCCTTATAGGGTACCCCAGGCTGTGGAGGGTGAAATAAGGAATGAGGTTGAGTCGATGTTGAAGTTAGGGGTTATTGAGCCGTCGGATTCGCCTTATGCGCATCCGATTGTGATGGTGAGAAAACCGGATGGTTCAAATCGGTTTTGCATAGATTTCCGGCGTCTTAATAAGATAACCGTGTTCGATCCCGAACCGATGCCTAATCAGCAAGGTCTATTCGCTTCTCTTGCGAAGAGCAAATATTTCAGTAAAATTGATCTTACTAAGGGGTATTGGCAGATTCCCATGAAAGAGTCGGATAAGGCTAAAACTGCATTTCTCACCCCCATAGGTCAATATCAGTTTAAATACATGCCTTTCGGGTTAGTCACTGCTGGAGCTCAGTTCACTGGAATGATGAGGATAGTTCTGAAAGACATTCCCAATGTAGTTAACTACATAGATGACATATTAGTGTACACAGAGACCTGGGAAGAGCATGTCCAGATAGTAGAGAAAGTCTTGTGTAGGCTAAGAGAAGCCAATCTGGCTGCACGTCCCTCCAAGTGTTTCATAGGGTTTAGTTCGATAGACTTCCTAGGACACGAGTTAGGAGATGGGGCGATTCATACTAGTAGTAAGCTTACACAGAAAGTGATTGAAACCCCAAGACCAGAAACTAAGAAACAAGTCCGTCCGTTTCTTGGTCTGACCGGATACTATAGGGATTATATTCCCGGGTATGCCGATTTAGCATTGCCTATTACTAACCTAACACGTAAGGGTAGCCCAGGGAAGGTTAAGTGGGGTATGGAAGAGGAAGGAGCTTTCCATAAGCTTAATGATTGTCTAACAAAACATCCTGTATTGAAAATCCCGGACTTTTACAAGATATTTATCTTAAAGGTAGACGCGTCAGACACAGGGTTAGGGGCGGTGCTCATGCAGGAAAGTGACGGAGAAGAATTCCCCATTGCTTATGGTAGTAAGAAATTATTGCCAGTGGAAACAAGGTACTCCACGATAGAAAAAGAGTGCTTGGCCATTGTGTGGGCCATTCGTAAATTCGAATATTTCTTGTATGGTAGGGAATTCGAAGTTCATACAGATCACAAACCTTTGCTTTACATCCAAAGTAATAAAATAAACGCATAATGAGATGGAGCTTATTACTCCAAGAGCACAGGTTTCGGCTGGTCTCTGTTAAGGGAAAGGAAAACCAAGCAGCTGATCTTATGAGCAGACTTGTGTAAACAAAGTCATTGATTATGGCTTATGTTTGATATTAATTCTAGAAATATGGTTCAGAATTTACTTGATTGTATATACTCACATAAATATTATATTTACATACACTGTATGTTTATATACACTAAATAATATTTGAGAAAGAAAATGAGAAATTCATTAATCATCATGCATGAATGTTTATATATATTTCTGTCATGTAAAAGAAGCCATAAGGCCAATTCTTTTTTATATATACAATGCTATGTTTGATGCATAAGTATTTTGCAGATATTCATGATCTTTTTATCATTTATTCCAGGTATCCTTGGATCTTCGAAGCTAATCACAATCGCAACTCGATTACACTTCGCAAATAAAAATTAGAATAGGGATTTACGTTAGTAGGGCTTAACTGTAAATTTAGTTAGAATAGGGAAAACTTATAGGTCATTTAGTTTAGGAAATAAGATTGTAAAATTATATATTTTTTTGTACTTTATATGAAATCTGTATGCAATGAAGACAAAACGGAAAGAATCGTCTTGTTCGTGAGAAGTCTCAGATTTATCGGTATTTTATAACAGGCACTGTCATTATACAAAATATGTGTTAGAAAATGCTATATTTGTACAAGCGCTATTTAAGGCGTTTGATGAATATTACAATTTAGTAACTGTTTAGGATGTAAAACATTACTATTAAAAAAGAAATTTCAATCAAGAACATAACGTTGAATTTAAATATAATATACATGAAACGGTTAAAGCTTCGTTATTATTAAAGTTTCTCAAACATTTTTTTTTGGTGTAATTTATGTATACAAAAAAATACGATCTTTAAAAAAAAGAAAATGAATGGCATGTAATTTTAATTTACTTAAATGTAAAGGCTGAGTTTGAGAAGAATACTGATTTTACATACATGAAGCAATGTTCAAGGATTATACTTTCATTTATTGAAATATAGAATACTATTAAAACTATGAAAGTGGTAACAAACACTGCACTTTGTTTTAAAAGAAAATGTATTCAGAAAGATTACTGAACTTAAAACAGTTATTTGACAAAACAAGGAAGGATTGTAAATTTTAATGTGCTTTGCAGAAACTTAAATTGAAAAAAAAGGATATTTTGAAACTGAAAGGTTCCCTTAATTTCATCTTAAGATGGGGGATATTGTCAGGAAAGAAATTTATACAATTGTAATGTTTCAATTGAGTTCAAACATGTGCTTAGCATTTATTGTTTATGTTTCAATTGATGTTTAAATGTACATATGTTTTGGATGTTTCAAAGGCAAGCGTTGGAAACGTTTGATACCCCCCCCCCCCTATAGTACAAAATCAGGTGGATGCCATATTTTGTTCAAGTGTTAAAAATATTTCGCACTGCAAAGCATCTTCATACAGGTGTCTTAAATAGTTAATACTGTGCTTTAGCATGGATGAATATAGGTATACAAATGCACAGGAAGTCCCTTGTTATTAAAAATGTGTTGCTTTATGTACTCATCTGTCATTGGAATTCTTTGAATTACTTAATAGAAATTTCACAGTTAGTCCTAGTAACGGTAGGGTATATTAGGAGGTTAATTTTAGTAATTCGAGGAGAACCACCTAAGCCAGAATAGACTACAGATGTTCGTGTAGGCAGTTTTAAGTTATAACTGAGGGACTACGTCGGTGACGAGATAACGACCCCAGCTGCCGCCGGTTCTCCACCGACATGATTGGTCAAAATTCATGTCATCATTGGGGGCTCGATCTCGTCCACTAATTCGTTGAAGCCACATCTCTCTTATCTGGGGGCTACTCATCGAGGGGTAACACAGTCTGCGGAGGCCGAGGCCGAGTGGAAGAGACATCGCAACCTGCGGAGGCCAGGAACTGGACCGACCACCAGGGCCGAGTGGGGCATGTCAGACCAGATAGGATGATGGGGGCTCACATTAACGATTACCGTTTAAGTTAAGTTATATTTTGTTATCCATAATCCATATCCATGTATATTTTCATGTAAATCATTGTAAAAGAAATCAAAGGAAACCACAGAATGATTTATGAGCTTTGATTAAATCTTTCATAACTGTAATCCTCGTTTTTTACGTATTCCTTATTTGGTGTCAAGCAGCAGTAGTTAAATAATTAAAAAAAAGTCACTTCCCACGTGACACAAATATAATAACATTGGAAGGCTAGAAGTAGAATAGTTACTTTTTACAGCTGTATTTATAGCATATTTCATATGCAATAATAATAAAGATTATTCGAATAAACGAATAAGATAGTTTGCGAGAGAAAACAGGTATTTTCATAAAATTATTGGCAAGCCATACACGGCCCGCGAAACAAAGCGCGCCCCTGCAATTCCGCGGGAATTCTCCAAGGACACGCCCCCAACAACAGGTCTGTGATTGGCTTTGCATGTCATGGGCGGTGCCGTCACATAGTGCACTTGGTGACAGCCAGGAAACGGGGGCACAGCCTCTACGCAAAAAAGAACCAGTGAAATGCATTGAAAGGATTCAGGGAAGTGCGCAAGACGCGACACATTTGGAAGCACATGTTCATTCTCAACTCAGCTCTAGGGGAAGCAAGACATTAATTTGCCCTCCCTCCCGCCCATTTTAACTCTTTTTTTTCATTAAGTTTTTATTGACCGATAAAATGATTACAGAAATATCAAAATACAATCGAAATAAAACACAATAATAAAAAACAATAACATAATCATAATGAATCAGAACAAAGCAGTATTACATGAAATAAAGGAGCTCAGTTAGTAAACAAGTACATCTAATATACAAGCAGTTTCTTACACAAATACACTGTACATCAGAACACATATTTCCACTTCCTAAAGTGGAGTGCAAGAGTACCTTTCTTTTTGGCAATGCGATATTCTGTTTCCTTACAAGTTTTCAAATAGACTTTAAAACCCTGAAATGAAGGAATGTTATTTTTGAATTTACATAAGTAAATATGATATTTGAATATCAGGAAAATATAAGTGATAAATTTGTCATCTTTAACTCCAAAAATCTTTTCAAAGGGGGACGGATTAAAACCTTCTTGGTATGTCGAGAAATTTCAAGAACTATTTCATTCCAAATGATTTTCACAATGTCACAATCAATAAATACATGGATAATGGTTTCTGATAGGCAGTGACAGAATGTACAATTCGCAGAATCCTTCCTTTTAATTTTATGTAAGAAGTCGTTTAAGAGATAGCTTTATAAAAGAGTTTAAAATAGAAAGAACGTATGCGCGAGTCTACTGAACATTTGAAATTTCTCAAATGAATCTTATCCCACTCTTCAGAGTTTGGGGACAAAGACAGTTCTTCCCAGAAATCAGTGTGTTTTGTTGGAATAAAAGTCCCGAGCAAGATAGGGTAAACACACTTTGGGACCTTCTTCGCTTGACATAGATTGTTTACTATTTTATGAAAAATTTCTTCATTGTCCCAATCTGACATATGTAACCAAGAATTTGGAATATTTTTCGTTAGAAAGTTGAAGTTTTTCCTTCCCCTTGGAGAAATGTCAAAGTCAAGAATTAGTTCTTCAAAAAACTTGCTTCCTGGGAGTGGGGGGTTCAATAAATCGCTAACAAAATTTATTCCGCAATCAAACCACTCTTGGTTAAAAAAAATACTTGGATCTAATGTCTTGGATCTAATATGTTTGTTATACCATAAATATTGGCATGAACCCATATGTGATAATACTGTATTAAACTCCTTCTTCACTGCTTCCTCCCTGTAAATATACCATGTTCTAATACACTCTGACAGTTGAGAACAACGAAGACTTTTCAAAATGGAATCAGGAGTATGGGATTTCCACAAAATATCTTTGTTTTGATTAAAGTTTTCTAGTACTGACAATTCAATTGTCTTCCACGGACTAACATATTCTTTATCAAGAAGAAGTTTCACCCATGCCATTTTCTGAGACAAAGCAAAAACAGAAGGGTCAATCATTCTCAATCCACCTGAACAATAATCATTATAAAAACATTTCCTTTTTACCCTATCTCTCCCACCACTCCAAATAAACTTAAAGAAAATCCTTTCTAACTCCTTGAATAGCTTGGTTGGAGTTTGTATACATAGAACAGAAAAAGATACAATAGCTGAGGTAATAATAATGTTTTAACGACACAAACTTTACCAACTAAGGATAAGTTTCTACAACGCCAACAGTTAAGGGTTGCCTCTATAGACTTCAGTTTAGGTGTATAATTAAGATCAAACATTGTCCTGGTATCTAATGAAAAAAACAATTCCAAGAGTTTTGAATGTATCGGTTATCCAAATACGACCGTTTTCAAAATATGGATTCACTTGTGAGCCCCTTTTAGCCCCCACCCAAACAACCTCAGATTTAGATATATTAAGTTTGCAACCAGAACAAGCTGCAAATTTCTTAAGCAAATCAAAAAGATTGTTAAAAGAGTCAAGTGAACCATCAAGAAAGCAGGTAGAATCATCAGCTAATAAGGATATTTTTACCTCTTGACCTTCTACGGGGATCCCTTTTATGTTTACATCTTGTCTTACACTAAGAGCCATTGTTTCAATAACTAATAAAAACTAATAGGGGGAGATTGGACATCCTTGGAAAATTCCTCTTTCCATCATAACAGCTGTAGTAAAAAATCCATTATTAGCAACATAACTCTTGCGGTTACAATATAAAGTTTTGATCCAACCAATGAACTTATCCCCAAAATTAAATTTTTTTAAAACTTCCAACAAAAATTCATGATCCACACTATCAAATGCTTTCTGAATGTCTAATAAAAGAATGGCACCTGGAATGTCATGAAGTTCTGTGTATTCTATCAAATCCATAATCAACCTCATATTATTCCCAATATTGCGACCCTTTAAAAAGCCAGACTGGTCTGGGTGAACAAGATCACTGAGGCATTTCTTTAGTCTGTTTGCCAGTGTTTTTGCTAAAATCTTATAATCCACACTTAACAATGATATGGGCCTATATTTTTTTCAAATAAAACTGGTCCTTGTCTTTCTTGGGAAGTAAAGTAATAATACCATTTCTTTGTGATGAAGACAAAAGGCCGTTTTCTAAAGAAAAATTGAATGAATCCAATAACAGATCAGATATATCTTTCCAAAGAAACAATGTAAAACTCTGCTGGTAAACCATCATACCCTGGGGTTTTGTTATGCTTCATAGGGGTGATTGTCTCATATAATTCTTTTTTAGTAAGAGGATGCTCCAAAAATGATTTGTCATTATCTTTTAATTTTGGTGTTTCAAAAGACTCCAAGAAGGTGTCTGTACTGTACAAATTTTGTGTATCTTGTTTTCTCTACAAGTTTTGATAAAAGTAATTAATTTCAACTAATATGGATTGGGGATTTGAAATTATTTCATCATCACCATTTTTTTATTCTATGAATGGATTTTTTCTCACCGTGTCTTTTCTCTAAATTGCAAAAATATTTGGAGCTTTTTTCTCCTTCTTCTACCCAGCGCAATTTTGATCGAATAATTAAGCCTTGAGTTTCATATTCTAATATCTTGTCCAACTCACTATGCAAACTTTCCAGGTGCTCAATAAGAATCACATTATCTGGGTCATTGTTTATCTGCATTTTTACATTGTCTATTTATTTGATCAATTTATCTTTGGCAGCTTTCCTCTCTCTCTTTTTTCTGGAATTGTACTCTATACAAGTATCTGTTATTATACATTTGAGGGCATCCGACATAATAGGTGGGTTGCACATACTGTTACAATTATCTGTTTTGAAATAATTGATTGTCTCTTTCATTGTTTTTACAAAATCAACATCATTATACAAATAATGACAGTTGAGTTTCCAAAACCCGGGTCCCTTCTGAGGATGAGCATCTTTAAAGTTCAAGGTAACTACAGAATGATCTGATTGGATCCCAGGAATTATTTTTGATTTCAAGCAATTGTTAACAAAATTTTCCGAAAGAAGAATAAAATCTAATCTGGAGACAACCTTTGGGTTAATTTGATGCCTAGTGTATTGTTTTACATGAGGATGAAAGTTTCTCCAAATATCACATAAATTGTATTCTTCCATCAATATTTGAATAATTTCACTAGCTTTTTCATTAGCATGTCTTTGTCTACCACCTCGGTAATCCAGAGGACCCAACACTGCATTGAAATCACCAGCACAGATTAATGAAGTATAATTAAACTACTCTATCTTAGCAAATACATCTAGAAAAAAATCAGGATCATCGTTAATGGGGCCGTAAATATTTGCAAGTAAAAAGAGATAAACCGTTTATGGTTACAGAATAAATCAAAAATCTTCCATTTGGATCGGCGATCGAGGAGTGAATTACCAGCGAAACATGATTACGAAGCAAAATAGCGACACCACGACTATTGGAACTATGGCTTGAGAACAAAGCATGTTCCCCCCACTGCAGTTTCCAAAATGATTCGTCTTCTGGGGAGGAATGTATCTCCTGAAGAAAAATAATATCACTGTCAATAGCAATAGGACGGCTTGTAACGGCTTAAGAAAATACTCTCATTTGGACTTTATTTGCCTTTATGATATCTTAATATTACCATTGGTATCGTTTGCCTTGTGATCGAACTGCTTATTTATCTTCCATGTGATGGTTTAGTCTTATTTTCTGGAGTGATTTTTGTGGTTCTTAAATGTGCTGTGATAGAGAGAGAAATTTGAAACGCCACGGACGTCCGAGATCGTAGTCCCATACATTCACCCCGGTGCCTACAGTTATGTGAACATAATACTGGTGAGAATAGATGTGTTACACTGACTGAACAGTGACATTTTATCGAGCATATTAGAGTTTGTGACAGTGTTATCAATTCTATCTGTATATATACGTTCCAAATAAGTGTAGATTTTTTATACAATGACGCTGAAATCAAATACTCATACCGGAGCCCTGGGTTCTGAAGATTTCAGATAAAAATTACCGAAATATATGACTACATGTACATCTGCTTTACGATTAGCCGTCCATCATCTGAATTATTCTTATGAACATAAAATAGAGCAGAAAGATGAGAAAGCACGAATTGACTATGTGACAGATCTTGTGTGTCATATATTACCCCATCTTGATTCTAAGATATGTGAACACTTCGTCACCATGCATGAACAAGATAAATATGGCGATCATGACCAGAGAGATCTACGCGATCATGATGATCAAGACGAAGTAATCCTCCATGAAGTCGAGCATACAGAGGAAAAATCAAAACAAGAAGCATGCAAAAGCTGCTCTTCAATAGGCTCTAATCTCATTTCTCCCCAGCAGCAAATAAAGACATTATCGATCACAGTGAATAATCTTATTGCATCTAATGACTCTAATCTTGTTCGTGATGTAAACAAAGAGGACAGTGGCCAATCAGGAAATTCCATTGATGATCAACTAAAGGCTTACAGTAAAAAACACCGTGCAATCCACGAAAGTTCTTGTAGGCCCAAAAGCAAGAACGATGTGAAAGCAGATATTCTCATTATCGGTGATTCCATGACAAGAGGATTAATCCCAGCCCGATTGTCAAAACGCCGTGTTGCATGTAGGACCCTCCCAGGCGCTAAGCTTGAAGATGCGTATGACAGAGTGTGTGACTTCGTTCAAATTAGTAAACCTGTTGAGGTTATTTTTCATCTCGGAACAAACAATGTCGTGATCGATGACTCCAGTGAAATTGTTGCCAAACACACCTCACTGATTGAAGAATTGAAGAAATGCCACGATTTCGAGTTTGTCACTATCTTATCAATCATTCACCGGCGCAACGAGAGCTCGGAAACTCGAATGAAGGTTGATGACGTCAACGAGTCGCTGAAACTATTGGCCAATCAGAACAATTGGTCATACATCGACAATGGGAACATCGACTCGACACTCCTGACGAGAGATGGCGTACATCTGAATAAAAGCGGAGCGCGGTTATTAGCTGTGAACATCATTCGACATATGCGAGGAGTCATGCCTGGCGAGACATACACCGGGACGCACCCCGCTTCTCTGAATCTGCCCCGTCAAACACGGGAATCAGTTCAATACTACCCAGGCTCCGAGAGACTGAGTGACAATGATTTTCCTTTCCCCCCGAACCACAAGATGAACCGCAGGAAAAAGATGTATCGAGAGCGACTGTTCCCTCGGGATTGGATAGATTCTCTGGATACGGCGAGGAGACTCCTGAACAGACGACCAAGTCAATGAAATTCATGCCACCCCAACACCAATGTGAATATCATGATTTCATTGATGGAAGCATTCCTCCCATCTCAAAATCAGGAATGAAATTATGTCATATCAATATAAATTCATTACCAGCTAAAATAGATGAATTTAGCCTTCTGTTGAAAAACTTCCCGTTTGATATTATAGCGGTAACCGAAACACACTGTGATGAGACAATAACCGATTCAGAGTTAGCTATGGAAGGATTTACAATATTGAGAAAAGGTTTTGACATGGTGGAGGTGTCGCGTTTTACGTCAGAAAAACCCTTCACTTTAAACATCTTTCACAATTTGATAGTAGTTTGGAAGCACTTTGGATAAATTTACACGTTAACAAAAAGAATATATACGTATGTGTACTATACAGGCCACCCAACTCACCTGTATCTTTCTTTGATGAACTTAATCGGCTTATGCAGAAAGTCAATGATGTGGCTGATGAGATCATTATATTAGGCGACTTGAACTGTGATTTTAGTACTTCGAAATCAGATCATCTTGCTAACAGCTTGCAAACACTGATGTCCGGCTACTTATTTGACCAACTTATTGACATTCCTACCAGAATTACATCAGGCTCAAGTACAATGATTGACCATATTTTTACCACTGATTCTGAAAACCATTCAATGACTGGAGTATTTAGAACATTTCTGAGTGATCATTTTCTGGTCTTCACCGTATTTGGAAGCGATTCCCCTTAAAAGTTAGACAATAACATCAAATGGAGGAGTTTTAAGGACTTCAGTTCAGAATCATTTGAACAAACTTTGTCACAATTACCTTTTTTATGTAGTATTTGATACAAAGGATGTGAATTATGCATGGGAATTATGGTATAATATGTTTATGAATGCAGTAAACGATCATGCCCCGTACAAGAGAAAACGCATTCGTAATAATCCATGTCCATGGATCACTAGAGACTTAATTTCTTTAATGAATACTCGTGACTTTTTGCACAAGAAAGCCACAACTTTGAACAGCCAAGTGATATGGACTGCATATAGGCGTCTGCGAAATGTTATTACTCATAAAATCAAGGAAGCAAAAAGTGAGTTTATACAGTTACAGATAAACAATAACGCTGGAAACTCTGGCGCAATCTGGACAGTTCTTAAAAGCATTTGTAAAAATAATAAGAATAATAAAATATGCCTGGAAGTAAATGAAAGTATTATATCTGATGCAGATGAAGTCGCCAGATACTTGAACGATTATTTTGTTGAGTCTGTCGAAAAAATTGCAAAAGTATCTGAATCTGACTACAATCGCATTCTGTTTGACAGCGATAATTTAGCACCTCATAGGCATGACGTGGATGCAACAAATAAAGCACCAGTACATGATAACGATGTTTTTGTAGATGCCATCAATTTCTTCTGAATTTGTTATTTCGGAAATAAACAAATTAAGAGTAAAAAAGAGCACAGGGCATGATAATTTATCTGTAAGACTCTTGAAATATGCATGTAAACTACCAATTTTAATACAGTCACTTGTATACATTTTGAATTTATCAATTGAATCGTGTACCTTCCCTGACGCTTGGAAAATTGGCCGTGTTCAACCAATCTTCAAATCGGGCGATAAAAGTAACCCAAGTAACTATAGGCCAATAACAATATTGCCTGTTATATCAAAAGTAATAGAAAAGGCTGTCCATAAAGATCGCTATTATGCTCGAGCCAGTTTGGTTTCAGACCAAACCACTCGTGTGAAACGGCTCTTCTTTGTATGATAGATGAATGGTCTCGTAACGTCGACAATAGGAAAATGAATGGACTTATCTTCCTCGATTTACGTCGAGCATTCGACACTGTGAACCATGAACTCCTTTTAGATAAATTAGCAATGTATGGTTGTAGTGCAAGTAGTCTTAAATGGTTTCACTCGTATCTTGCTCATCGCAAACAGTATGTTTCTGTAGAAAATAATAAGTCGACAATTAAAGATATCAATATAGGTCTTCCCCAAGGGTCGGTACTTGGCCCACTAATGTTTGTTTTATTTATAAATGACCTACCAAAGAGTATTCCAAATGGATCTGTGTTCATGTATGCCGATGATACGACCATTTCTGTATCAGGCACATCTAAACACGACATTCCCTTATGGAACAAACACAGTGTTACCACAGTGTGTTCACATAGTTGACTATGTGTAAACTATGTGTTAACTATGTGGTCACAGTGTTGTCACAGTGTGAGACTTCAGATCACATAGTTAATCACATAATGGCCCACATAGTTGGGTAACAAACACAGTGTTACCACAGTGTGTTCACATAGTTGACTATGTGTAAACTATGTGGTCACAGTGTTAGACTGTAGATCACATAGTTAATCACACAATTGCCCACATAGTTGGGTAACAAACACAGTGTTACCACAGTGTGTTCACATAGTTGACTATGTGTAAACTATGTGGTCACAGTGTGAGACTTCAGATCACATAGTTAATCATAATTGCCCACATAGTTTGGCAACAAACACAGTGTTGCCACAGTGTGTTCACATAGTTGACTATGTGTAAACTATGTGGTCACAGTGTGAGACTCAGATGACATAGTTAATCACATAATTGCCCACATAGTTGGGTAACAAACACAGTGTTACCACAGTGTGTTCACATAGTTGACTATGTGTAAACTATGTATTCACAGTGTTAGACTTCAGATCACATTGTTAATCACATAATTGCCCACATAGTTGGGTAACAAACACAGTGTTACCACAATAAGTTCTTCAATCGTACCCGAAAAAAATTAACAAGCAAAAAAGGGTCTTCAAGCTCGTCAGGGGGGGGGGGGGCGGGGAGCAGGGAGGAGTACTAAACTTGAAAAATTGTTTGATGCACTATTCCCAATACAATCTCCATTTAGTTTATAATTTACACTGAAATTTTGCCGGTAATTTGATATTTGATGATTTTTTTATTTTCTTTTAAGATCATCATCGCAATGGATAAACTATCAGTAAAGGCTATAACGTTTAGAGTTATAGATCTATACTAGATATCCGGAACTCTTCGGTAAATCTCGGCCTCGGAAATCTATTTTCGGCGAGGCATGCATGCTACCGCTAGCGCGCTCGTGTACATGTGCGTTTCAAATTCAAAGCTCACCGACGCCCGTTACAGTTTATCACTTCATCCAATATTTACGCCCGTTAGAATCTGATCTTACTGCACTTTGTCTTAATCTTCTTGAATTGATAAGGATATCAACCATGTGGGTTTTAGAACAACACTGGGTGGAAACAAGGAACGGTTACTTCTAGCGATTTTGTAACAAAAAGATGTTGGTCAACTTGGTGGACCCGAACTTGAGATGAGGGCCTGGTGGAGTCCGGAACCCCGCAGAGAAACGGCCGGAACATTGGCTGGGATGTGAAAGGCCAAGGTGTTAGTGGCCAGTGGTAAATAATACATTATTATATCCTGATTTGTACCTAATATGTAATTATTTATGCTCTCCCTTTGTCCAGGGGTAATTGTCGAACCGTGTCCGTATGTATATAGATCTATAGGCTATGTGGTGCTCGACTAGCATGACTAGCCTGGAGGCGTCTGAAACTGAAAGTCATGATTTTAACTCAGGCCAAGGAACTCCTGCCCGCCCGCTACGCGGGCGGGAGTTCCCCACCCATGGGTTCATATCGTCTCGCGAGCGAAGGATTATCAGTCATACGCACGCGACACAGAACTACATTTCCAAAATACAGTGGGCTTTTGCCCACATAAAATATTATTTATAAATAAATATTCCACATCCTGCTAAGTGCTATGACACTTACCGAATCATTTAGATCCTTCCGTGACTTCTCCTTGAAGTTTCTTTCTAAAAATATGTATATTTTCTTGATCTTTAGTGAAGATTTTACGGAGGTAGAAATCAGTCAGCGTTGATATCAATTTTCTCCTGAAGAGGGCGCGCGATTTATATTCATATCAAAGACACGACAAGGGAAAGAATAGGCACCTACACTATTTTACACGCATATCGACGCAAGGCATTACGCAAAGTCCGTGAAGTGTCCAATCTTTTCATTGTATAGACTTTGGTATACCGTATACGTATTATTGACGTTCGTCAAAGCTTGTACTGCTGGTTTCTTTCCAGGCACGTATATTATTTTCATTTTTTTTTATCAGTCATCTTTTTAAATTAATGCAAATGAGTGTTATCATCACCAATAATAATCATTAATTATGTTTTTTGAAGGCATTTCATTAATTGGTGCCCATAATTAGTAAATTAATCATGAGGATTACGCATTCAAAGAATTTAGATACAGTTATAAAATTACCGAGGAGCTGAATCAAGGTTGTGAAATTATTAGCGCCACCAACGGGCTTCCTTGTATTTCCGTGGAAGAGACAAGCGAAGTCACTTTCGAGGCCGAGGTAAGCAAAATGTGCTTTTTTATCGGATTATTATTTTATTATTATTTTCATATTCAAAAAAATTATTGCTACTTACCGGCAAGAGCCCCGGTGCGTAGCGAGAAGGAGCTTCGGCAAATATTACTTCAGCAATGAAGCGATGTTTGCCGACTACTTCGAAATCCAGGGTCAAACACGGTCTATTGTACGAGGTTAGTACATACTAACCTCGTACAATGTGTGAGTGGGAGTTCCCTGGCCTGGGTAACTATGAATTTAGCTCTACACAGTACTCTACGTAGTCGTAGGGTTACTCCCCACTGACGCCTGGGATCACGAGCTATTCACCCACGTATGGTACTGCCACTGGTACAAAACCTGAAATTTTCGCCCCCGAGATTTCTACTTTCCCTCCAATTTCTAAATCTAGCCCTAAAACATGTAAAACATGTACGCCTACCTGTCATGGGGTTCAACTTATTTTCCAAGTGAAGTAGATTACCGGGTGTAACATTTCTGCGATATTGATTTCATTTTTAAAGAAGAATTCATAAAAAAACGAATCACGCGATTTGCGTGCTGTCGCCAAGCGAAAGACAAAGAAATCAAGATGGCGACATAAACACGGCCGTAAGCTCTTTCCATCTTTTCTACTAGCCAGGAGGCTTCTAAAGAGTAAAAAATCATTTACTAATACTAGGCCTATACTAACGGAGTCTTGAGGAAGCAATGTCAATGATGATGATTTTTTTAGATATGTCATATACTTCTTCATCATTGACGTCTTGACACTCTCCATAGTGTCTTAAGCGAAGGACCAAAACAGATGGATTTCCCTAGAAAATCCATCTTTTTAAACCAAAATCACAAGAATTCTATTAATTCTATTCATTCTTACACCTTCCTACGCCTAATGCGTAGGAAGGTGTTAAATATTATTATATAAAAATATAAAATTTAGAGATAGAAATTAGAGATAAAAATTCTTATTCAACAAATATTAAAATTTATTTCGTGATCATAAATAATTTATATATATTAATATGAATTATTTATAATCAAAAAATAAATTTTAATATTTGTTTAATAAGAATTTTTATCTCTAAATTGTTCGTTAAGACGGGATTGCTTTCCGGAAGTACGTCATACATAAGCGGTTCAAGGGTCGACGCTATTGTATTGTATTTCCGTTGTTTACATGTTGAAGGGGGGGGGGTCTACGCGGCATCAATTAGGTAAGAAATCTTCATTTTTTATATTTTTATATAATAATATTTAAAACCTTCCTACGCATTAGGCGTAGGAAGGTGTAAAAATAAATAGAATTCTTGTGATTTTGGTTTAAAAAGATGGATTTTCTAGGGAAATCCATCTTTGCTTTAGTCCTTCGCTTAAGACACTATGGAGAGAGTGTCAACACGTCAATGATGAAGAAGTATATGATAAAAACAATCATCATCATTGTGTCCTCAAGACTAATACTAACGTATCTTAGGGTGTGTTTATGCTTCCATTGCGAGGACAGAATCAGCGATTTCAAAAGTCGATTCAAAACGCCGATCGTAAACGTGGTTCTGGGAGTGCTGTTTATGCTTAACTTTTCATAGCAAATCATGATCTTGTAAAGCGAGGTCAAATTGGGCGCGCCTTTTTTTTTGGGGGGGGGGGGTTCCGATTGTTGTTTTTACGTAGAGATAACAAGGAGCAATACGACTGTATTTGTCCGTGGATTTTCATCTCACCGGAAGCATGTACCAAATGACGTCATTTAAACACGTTTACGATCGTGGTTCTGTTTATACTTCCCCAGAAAGCCTGATTCTGGTCAAACGACGTTTACAAATGCACATTTTTGTGAGTTTACGATTGGCGTTTTGAAACAGCGTTTAACTGAAAGTAAGCATGGACGCAACAGTGTTTTGGACTAATCACGTTTGGAAACGCTGATTCTGGCTTGAAAAGTGGAAGCATAAACACGGCCTTACTCTCACCTACATTGTAGCCAGGCGGCTTCTAGTTCTAGAGAGTAAAAATCAGTTACTAACGTAAGGTTACTCTCATCCGAAGCCAGGTCTTCCTTCTCATTGACCCACACGACGGAAGCCAAAACCTGAAACTTTCACCCCCGAGATTTCTACTTTCCTTAATAGAAAAGATCTAGCCCTAAATGATGTATATTGAAAAAACTTCATTTCCGACATTTCTACGCTCTCGTTATTTTTTAACAAGAATTCATCAAAAAATGAGAGAAATATTGTGAAAAGACGGAAGAGTCTTGCCCGATCTTACTTCCTATTGTTCTTCGCCAACGTTACCCGACGCACGCGTCTATGAGAAGGAAGACCTGGCTTCGTATGAGAGTAACCTTACGTTAGTAAATGATTTTTACTCTCTAGAAGCCGCCTGGCTACTCTCACCCACGTTACTCGACTCAAGCGTCCGTATCGTGGGTGAAGAACAATAGAAAACAAGATGGCGGTGTAAACATCGGGCAAGTCTCTTCCTTTCATGATATTTTTGTCATTTTTTTTTAATGAATTCTTGTCTAAAAATAAAATCCATAGCATAGAAATGTCGGAAATGAAGTTGTGTCCCAGGTACATGATTTAAGGCTAGATCTTTTTAGAGAGAAAGTAGAAATCTCGGGGGCAAAAGTTTCAGGTTTTGGCTGCCTACATGCACATGTATACAATAGAAGCCCTGGCTTCGTGTGAGAATAAGTTACGTTAGTAAATGATTTTTACTCTCTAGAAGCCTCCTGGCTAGACTGGATTAGCATTACATCTGCTAATTAACAAATTTGGGGGCAAATTTAATGATGTGAAAGATTCTTACTAGTTTTTAAATAATAATTATGTTATTTAGATCTACTGAAAAATATGTCTACAACTCAAAATAGTTTGTGTGTACAGAATAAAATTATTTACGTCTATAACTTAAAAACTGGTGTCTGAATTCTGATTTGATAACTTGTCTGTACTCTGTAGTAATAAATCTAATAATGCTAAAACTTTTTTACAATGCATTTCATAAATGGCTCTTTGAAATTACTCTGATTATTTATGTCTGTCCTTAATGTGCCTGTCCCTTACAGAAAAAAAGCTGATGTACTAAAGAAAGAGAAGGAGTTCCTAAACACCGCAACCAGAGTAGATGAGGCTATGGATGAGTCTGATGCCACAGATGAGGACATGGAGGATGAGGCTTCAACCTCAAAAAAAGATGTGAGAAAGAGGGTACGTTGAAACTTTACATTCAACTTAAATTTTAAAGACGTGCATGGATCAGGAAATTTTGAAGCCTACTAGCCAGGAAATTTAGTCCAAAGTGATAAGTGTTTACCTGAAGCAGGCCAGACTTTATTCTGTGATTTGCAAAAAAATGACTTCTACATAACTTGATATCGCTGCCAGTGGTGATTAAAAAATTGCTCTTAAATTTCTACTTGAAAAAAAATTGATGGAATTGGAAAGTATTGGTGGTACTACTTCAATAAAAGAAAATTCATTAGAAAAACTAAAAATAATGATACACTTATGAATTTTGTCTGGATTCCTAGTCTAGATACAGAATTGCATTGGATTTGCACATGACCGCGTACCCAGGTGTCGCAAATTTGAACTCAGAAGATATGCGAGACTTAAATGTGAGTGGCGCAGCGCGGTCACCCCAAAAAATCGCAGCTGAATGGTCTTGAAAAATGTTGAGCGGGGGGGGGGGGGGCTCAATTAAATTTTAATTTTTAAAAATTCTAAACATATTCCATATGTGTTCATATTTTATTTCCATTTTTGGTTGCAGGTTGGGAAAGCTGACAGATCTGCTATGGCAGAGCTTCTAAAGAAGAAAAAGACTGAAGACCAGCGGAACCATGAAGGTCAGTTTAAAAGTTTATTATTTACGGCAAGATTCTGTGGCCAATTAAATTAAATGAAAAATCATGACCAGAAAACAAAATTCTCATATCTTCTCCAGAGCATTGCATTTATGCTTTTGGTGCAAATAGAATTTTACATCACAACAAAGAATACCTCTTAATTATCGAAGGTTAAACATATACCACATAAAAATGGTATCTGAAATTATGATGGAGTAGATGCTCTTTCAGGACATACATCTATATGAGATGAGAGTTATGTTTTCCGGACATGCTTTTTCATTAAATTGGTGATTTTTTTTAAATGTTAAAGTTTTTTTCTGACTTTCTTGGTATATCATTGTAGGATATTGGCACTCTAAACGGATGAATTTCCATTGCTAGCCCTGGCATATCAACATTCACAAATAACACTGTCTCACACACAGATTTGCGTTATGGTAAATTCTAGTAGAAGGGGCTATGAAATGATGTGTCTGATGATATATCCACCGCAAAAATAAAGAAATCACTTTCAATTTTTGAAAAATGGCATTTTGGGCAATTCATATCGTCTGTGATGTCATAAAATCATATTTTAAAAAAATCTCTGTTCTTTAATGATATTTATCAAACCTTCACTGATATATTTCTCAATTTTTTTGCTTCTTATTACAACCAATTATTCATCAGGGTGAACTTCCCCTTTGATAGCTTTTACATTTTCTTGTGTATTTTGCCAAGAATGATTGTCTCTGCGTGAATCTACAAATGAATTCAGAATATCACAATTACTGTAAATAGGAAGATGCCCTGTAATTTCTCATATTACCAAGCTCGTCAATAATTTCAAGGCGGAGGGTTAGGGTGAATCTCCCTGAAAGAGAAACTACATGTACTACATGTAGAATAGCACAGTCTCTCCAAATGGTAATCTACCGTGAAAATAAGTTTTGATGTGGAAACAAAAACAAACGAACAGAAAAAGGAGGAAAAGGACACCGACTTTGATTTGAATCTACGTAACCATAGAAAACATTTTAATTTTTTAAGTAAGTGATTGATCTTCACAAATGTCTTGTCATTTTACATTTTACAACGATGCTGCCTGTCACCAGTACAATTTCTTCCAGAACGGCAGACCAAAGAAATTAGAAATTAGAGTCAAAGGCTTAGACAATCAACCAGTTTAAGAACTTAATATCCTTTAAGTCACTTCCTTGTCATTTCATAAGATATTTTCAATCAAGTAGACTATAGAAATAAGATTACCGAGCCTGAAATCTTGATTTTCTTGCTTTAACTTATCTGCCCCTAATATTATAATCCTGTTTCATGGGTATGCATGGTTTTTTGTTATGTTTGTGACTCTTAGATACTCCACTGCAGCTGAGTAACCAACAGTCACAAACAAACGGAACTTGACTTGGCTTTAATTAATATTTATAAATGATGTAGAGTCTTTGATAAAAGTTTGAGACTTTGAGCCAGTTTTTGTGTCCTTTCATTTTCTTATTTTCAGCACACACAACAAGCAAATTTCCCTGCACTTCCATGGGCCAAGTACGTGCACGCATGGGCCAGAAGCTGAAAGATGTCCGTTCATCTCGAAGACGTGCAGAAAAGCAGGTTTAAGTGTGATACCTTTTTTTGTTTGGAAATAAGCCTTAATATTGCCTCATACAAGTCATTAAAAAACCCATTTTATTCTGATCATGGGTATATATTACACGAAAATGTCTTTCATGTATTATGACATGTCTGCTAATACAGCCAACTCAGGTTTATATAGTGTGTGCTTTCAAAATTTATCATGACACTCCAACTCCTGCTTTATCACCTTGTGCTATTCATCAAACTCAGATTGATATATTTTTATATTTATACTATGACAAATCATTTTCTTGCCATGTACCTTCCGTTTGATACTGTTTCCAAGTTCCAACTAATACAAAGGAATACTTATATGCAGCTATATGGACGCTAGTATATGCACTTCATGCAAGAGATTTGTGGACATTTTTTGGCTCTTGTTCATATTTTTCTGATATTTGTCTATAGGTGTGAAAAGGCAAAATATATGCAAAGTGTTCTTATTTTTGAAAAATAAATGTTGGTTACTTCTTCCTGTTTCGAAATTTCACAACTCTCTGTGATGGTAGGGATTTGCTTTACTACATGTGTAGGCGTTGCTTTTCCGACTACGACGGCGTCGTCGTCAACATTGAAATCTTAACCAAGGTTAAGTTTTTGAAATGTCGTCATAACTTAGGAAGTATATGGGCCTAGTTCATGAAACTTGGACATAAGTGTAACTAAGTATCACTGACCATCTTGCACGAGTGTCCAGGTTGCATGATCAAGGTCATTTAGGGTCTAATTTTTTTATGTCATAACTTTAAAAATATAAGGGCCTATTTTATGAAACTTGTACAAAAGTTGCTGATAATCTTACATTAGTGTCAGCCTGTCAGGTCACATGATCAAAGTCAAAGGTCACAGCACTGAAATCTGAACTGTTAATTTTTTTAAGTGTCATCATCATGATCCTATTTCATGAACTTGAACATTAGGGTAATCAAGTACCACTGACAATGAGTTTCAGGTCACATTGTCAAGGCCAGTGGTCATTTATGGTCAATGAAATTTGACCATGTTTGGTTATCAAAATCTTAACCAAAGTTTTTGAGATGTCATCTTAACTTTGGAATTTTATCGACCTAGTTCAGGAAAATTGGACATGAGTATTTAAGTTTCACTTATCATCTTGCATGAGTTTTAGGTCACATGATTAAGGTCAAAGGTCACTTAGGGTCAATGAACTGTGACCATGCATGCTCGAGATATTTTTTTAAATGTCATAACTTTGAAAGTTTATGGATCTGGTTCATGAAACTTGGATATAAGGGTAATCAAGTATCATTGATAGTCTTGCACTAGTTTTTAGTCAAATGATTAAGGTCAAATGTCATTTAGCGTCAAAGAACTTTGACTATGTTGGTAATAATTTTGGAAATGTCTTCATAACTTTGAAAGTAAACTTGAACATTAGGGTAATCAAGTATCACTGTTTTTTATTCAAAGTCAGCATTGTTGCTATATTGAATTGCGTGACACAGGCGAGACTGTCAGAGGCGTTCCACTTGTTTTTTTTCAAGTAACCTTTTCTTTTAAACAGGTTATTTTAGTTCGGTGTTTTCATCACTTGTAACCTTGCAAGTCTTGTTTCGAATGAAGATACTTGCATTTGAATGAAAGAACAACCTCAACGATAAATTTGTCAGAATATAGACTCATAAATGTTAGATACCTTAAAGGGGTACTCCAGGCTGAAAATAATCATATCAAAATAAATATAGTAAAATCCACCGAGCAAAACGCTGAAAATCTGATAGCAAATAGCGAAGTTATAGTATTTCAAGCTTAGCATTATTTTGTGAAAATAGTCATATGCAAGTCATCATGAATGTGCAATAGGTTGACTAATGATGTCATGTCCCCACCTTCCTTTTTCTTATTTTATTTAATAAAATCATGATCATTTCATATTTTCCTACATGTGTACACAACATGTCTCCCTTGTAACAAAATAAGTTGGCACAATGATTTTCTTACAAACTAAATCAGTTGTCAATCCCATTTTTTTTATTATATCTGGTGACAAAATTTGACTAAATATAATTTTTTGAAATAAAATACAAAAGATTACGTGGGGATATCATCAGCTTGCTCATTGCATATTCATGAAGACATGCATAGCACTGTTTTGCCCTAGTAATGCAAAAGTTAAAAATGTAATGACTTTGTCATCCTTGTCAGATTTTGATGAAATTTGCAGTATTTTATTTGTCTCCTTTTACTTTATTTGTTAAAATTGTATTATGTCAGCCTGGAGTACCCCGTTAATATGTTTACATTTAAGAAATATTTCATACCAGGCTTGTTTTCCCAAACAATTTCATTCCACAACGTATGTTTACTTGTGAAAATCGAGGAGAAAAATTCATGTTTGTATTCACAGTGCTTGTATTTATGACCAAGTTATTTTCATGTTGCTTTTATTATATTACTGTTTATTAAACTGAACAAAATGAATTTTTTCATTTTTTATTTCTAATTATATTTTCTTGTGTCTTGTAGATTGCTCTCCCTACTCTTCAGATTGGGACCAAAGCACAGTGTCTACCATGATGCAACCACCCAAGTACCTATAGCCAGTGACAACAGACAAATTCTCAAATCAATTTTGTTGTGATCAGGAGGATGGAAGTTTTTAGTGTTGATTTTTTTTTTTACAAGTGGGTATGCAAAATGATGAAAGATATATTCTAAAATTTGATTTGAATTGGTGACACTATTATTAGCTTCCACTCCTATTGAGATCAGCACTAATTGGCAATGATGGTATACTTTTGTGGTCAAGATTGCAGGACACTGTGCTTCGTTCCAGTTGGCCTGTGTTGCAGTGGTCTACATGGTATGTGCTGCATGGGTATGTAGTGGACTGCATGTGGTAAACGAGCTAGTGGCACATGCATACCACAGTGTGGTGGACTGTGTAGTCAATGTCCGTGTGGTGGACTGTGGTAGACATCACAGTAAGATGAGCACCTTAGTGTGGGGGACTATGTGGTGTATGTCATAGTGTGGTGGACTCTGTGGTATATGTCATAGTGTGGTGGACTATGTGGTATATGTCATAGTGTGGTGGACTATGTGGTATATGTCATAGTGTGGTGGACTATGTGGTGCATGTCATAGTGTGGTGGACTCTGTGGTATATGTCATAGTGTGGTGGACTGTGTGGTATATGTCATAGTGTGGTGGACTATGTGGTTGATGTCATAGTGTGGTGGACTATGTGGTGTATGTCATAGTGTGGTGGACTATGTGGTGTATGTCATAGTGTGGTTGACTATGTGGTGAATGCCACAGTGTAAAGGACTATGTGGTTATAAACGTGTGGTACACAGTGTGTTTAATATGTGTTTCGGACTGTGTGGCGACTGTGTGGCAACACTGTGTTACACAGTGTTGTAAACACAGTGTTACCACACGTCCCAAAATAATATATTAAACACATGTGGTACACGCTGTGAACACACTGTGGTACACACTGTGGTACACACTGTGTTACACACTGTGGTACACACTGTGTTACACACTGTGGTACACACTGTGGTACACACTGTGTTACACACTGTGGTACACACTGTGGTACACACTGTGGTAACACTGTGTTTGTTCCATAAGGGTTGAAACACAGCTTAATGAAGTAATGAAGCGAACACATGAATGGTTAATTCGAAACAAGCTTATTCTCAATGTCGATACGACTAAGCCAATGCTACTTGGTTCACGTCAAAGAGTTTGCACATTACAAGATAAAAACTTAGATATTATTATAGAAAATCCATAGCATGTGTAAATGAATATAAATGCCTTGGGGTCACCATCCAGCGATATCTAGACTTTAGGAGTCATACAAACAAAGTTGCAAAAGATGTTAAGCAAAAGTTGGGTATTTTGAGGAGACTGAGATCTACCTTCTCCGCTGAACAATTGTCACAGATTTACTGGGGGTATATAGTGCCCCATATTCTCTATTGTTGCAATGTGTGGACAGGGAGAAGTGATGTCAATTACGATATCCTTAATCGTGTACATAAAAGGGCAGCATACTTATTTTCACACTTAACTTGGGAAACCCCGTCCAATGAAGTATTTAATAAGTTATCTTGGCCAACATCTTTTGGAAATCTGCCTGCTGCACAATGTTTAAAATAATTCATGAACTTGCCCCACCTATACTTTCACGTAGAATTGTACTTCTAGACACCGTACTAATGAGGAACTCTAGACGATCAAATAAACTGATTTTGAGACTCCCAAAATGTTCCACCTCTTTTTATCAAAATTCTTTCCTTTATTCAGGTGCCACAAAGTGGAACAACCTTCCGGACGCTACGCGACTAGAAAAGCGGCCAGCCTCCTTTAAATTACTCCTAAAATGATATAATGCAATCACAGATAAGAATATGACATCACTTCTCATACTTACAGCACATGCTACATGTATAGTGTTTTATTAGAAATGCATGATCACTTCCTCGATTTGGTTTTTATCCTATGCTATCTTATGCTATTCATAAGAATATGCCTGACTGGTCAAATATTACATAATTACCTTTGCTCCTGAACTCTCTCTCTCTGTTTACCTCTGCCCCCTTTCTCTCTCTCTCTCTATCTCTTTCTTCCTATCTTACCATGTCCTTTTACTTTCTCATTCCAAATCTTATTTTGATGTGTATATATGTTTTCTTTACTTATGTTTTCTTTATGTTATGAATTATATGTTTTTTGGTATCTATGCAGAGCCCTGTGGAAGACCAGCGATTTTAATGAATCATTTTAATTGTATATATTGTGTAATTTTACATATTTGTTTGTATAAAGCTGAACAGGCTACTCTGGATAAAGATGTAAAATAAATAAATAAATGAATAAATAAATAAATAGATAAATAAATGAATAAATAATTGACCTCAAGTAATGAAATATTTTTCGTCTTTTTACATAATCTTGGATACCCCGACAGTTAAATGTGCTAAGCTTTAATGACATAAATGAAATTCTACAATATCACTGGTTCCATACCACTCTTTGAAGTATCTGCATTGCACGATAAATTGAAAAAAGAATAAACACTGTAAAAGGCACATGACTGCTTGCCACCATGTAAAATCACAAGATACCATATCTAGCAAATGAGAGCTTGTATACAAACAAAATGAGCAATTAACTGCTTTGAATTTAAACATATTACAAATAGGGGAGGGGGACAACAACAAATTAGGTAAAATCGATAGGAGGGTGCAAATGGCACCAAGAATAGTGGCCAGTGACTTCAAATCAGTCTCAGCCCTGGTCCAAAGGTGCATACAACGAGAAATATGAAACAGCCTTGAGCAAAATCCACCGTGTAACCACAAAAACAAACAAAATGGACTCTCTGAATCACATATAAATCATGATCTACAAAGGGGCATAATAAAATATATATATATATATATATCACCAGCAAAAGTCAGTAGCCAATACAGAAATCAAAACAATCGTACATGTATGGTTTACAAGTTAATCAGAATAACAAGGTCAACATATAAAAAATGCTCACAAATGCCTACAGTAGCTTAATGGGGGAAAAACATCTCTTGGGAACACACTGCAAACAAAAAAGAAAACAGTGCAAACAAAAAAGAAAACTCTTCAGATCCCCATCACAAAGGAGAGTAAAGCCAAGGGGTAGTAATTTGAAAATATATCAAAGTGTACATTTAAACATGTGCACATTATTTTCAAAAGATATGAAAAAGACATTACCTTATAAATGTGATAAAGATGTCACTATGGCAGGGAGATAAAAACTAGCATTAAGCTTCACTGATACACGTAGTATCTATACATCAGATAAAGAATTGTCTGTACAGGTAAACTTCCAAAAATATATATCAATACAACAATAAAGTTCACTCCTGTGCACATATAGATGAGAGATAATCAGTATCGAAAATAAGTCAGTTAAACAGCCTGTATTCAAAGACATAAACAAATAAGACGAGCCATAACAACAGCTGTTCTCACTGTACTTGTTAAAAGGTAAAAAATTATTAAATATCATACAAGATTAAACAATTTCAGAGTCCATAAATATCACTTAAAAAAGACAACGCATGTCCATTCATTTCAACCTTTAAACATGTAGAACTACGTGGAAGAGTGTTCATGAGATCCATTAGTAGATGTTTTCATTTGAAAAAGACATTCTGTAATAGGATCAATCTGCTGAAGACTTTCCCAGTGGTTGGGTCTCTGTACCGAATTTTGTCTGGGTATGCGAAAAAAAGGTTTTTTTCCTTGTGATCGTAGATGCTTGAACTTCTCCTGCTTCTTCTGGCGTAATTGAAGGACTCTCTTTGATAGATCCTCAGCAACGAAGACCTTTCGATCCCGATATTTGGAATTGGACTCCTTCAGCTTCTTCACACACGCTTTCCTCACCCTTTCCTTGGTTGTGAGGGAAGAAAAGGCAATGTGGATTCGTCTCGGCTGCCTAGACCTGGTCTCAGATCGATATGTGGGGGTACGGTGACACCTTTCTGTCTGCGAACAATCATCCTTCGACACATCGGCATGTTGTAAGAAATCGGTGACAGTTTTCAAACAATCTTCATGATCTTGGTTTGGATGTTCAGGAATCCCAAACAGAACAATGTTCTTTCTCCTTCCCCTATTCTCTAGGTCATCCAATTTGGCAATGAGCACCTCCTTCTCCTTCTCTAACTGTTTGACAGAATCCTTCAGGGACCCCATATCAAACTCAATGCTCTTGACTCTTTCATCATGATCAGACACCTTTAAAGAAATGTCGCTAATTTTTTCTATCCAACAAAGCTTCAATGCGTGAGTCAAATCTTGATTCAAAGTCATTAAAAAAGGTGACAAACCAGGTAGGAGGAGCATCAGTGGATTTTAAACCAAGAGAACGCCTGGCGCTAGTGTTAGACGAAGCCAAATGCGTAGCCGAATCATTTCTGTACTGACCTTTGGGAACAGCGTCCGCGTTTGTTACCATACGGCTTTGGGAAGCGGTGTGACTAGAGTCAACAATTTCGGCTTCTTGGAGAGCGGGGACGATTTGTTTGGAGTGTTTTCCAGCTGACGTGTACTCTTTGAAGGATCCATTGTTATATAAGGATAGTGTATATTATATCAAATGAACATTATGTAAATCCAGAAGATTCGATCACAAATCCACACGGCGAAATTTTGCTTCAAAGCAAGGGATACAAAAATTACATCTTGAAAGACATTGTACAAACAGCGCCCTCCCCCCATTCTAATGATGGTTGTAAGTGGTTGGTTATAATATTGTCAGGGTCGGAGGGTATTGTTTCTGCCCCCAAAAACGTGGTACACATGTTATGAAAAAAGATTGGATGATATATTATATGGTTGTTAATAATTCTGTCGTAATTTTCGTATATATACTCAAATTTGTCAAAGGCGATTTTGCAAATCAATCTAGATATAGTAATAGCGAATAAAAAAAGGCTTGAGGTTGCTCAATGAGCCTGTTTAAGTGCAAGTTGTGCCGCTTACAGTTGATTCAAATAACCTTATATTTTGGCTTGCGATAGCATGGATTTATTTTGGTTGGTTGGCTGGGCATGTGTCCGGATAGAATTATATTGGTTGCGTAGGCTTGTATAAGTTGACTGGATGGGCTGGATTTGCTTGTTGGTCGGATAGACTTGCATTGGTTTGTTTGGTGATATGATTTGTTATCTATTATCATAGGGATCCATGCTCTACAAGCAGGGCTTTTAGTGGATTCCCTCATTTCCAAAAAAGTTCTTGTTAATATATTTTTGCACTAATTTTCATAATTTGTCTATAGTTGATTTGCAATTACAATTGATGTTCACTTGTGTTTATGCATTTGGTCCATATCTGCTTTGTACCATATTTTTTTATGATGTACGTGACGGAAGTTCAAAATGAACTTGTTTTATTCGGTTGGATGGGCTGCGCTGGTTGGATGGATGGGCTTGCTATGATTGGTTGGTTGGTGATTGTGATTATAGGGATTCATGCTCTTCATGAAATTATTTTAGTGGATACCCTCCTTTCCAACCAAGCTACTTCTTAGATTTTGTCTGTAGTGGACTGGCAATTACAATTGATATGTATTTGCGATTGTTTATGGGCACTAGGATGCATATTTAATTTGTTTTTTGTATTTGGTAAGGATGTACAAGATGAACTTAAACTTGTTTGGTGCGTTAGATGGGCTTTATATGGTTGGTTGGCAGGGCTTGTTCTGGTTGACTGCAATTGCACAAATTTTCATAATTTACATTTGATTGTAATTATAATTGATGTGTATTTGTGTTAATGCGTTTGGTGCATATTGATTCGTACCGTCGTTTCTTATGATGTACATGAAGGAAAATCAAAATGAAGTTGTTTTGCTTGGTTGGATGGGCTTGCATCGGTTGGATGTTTTGGCTTTTTATGATTGGTTGATTGGTTATGATCATAGGGATCCACGCTCTATAAGCAGATCCTTTAGAACGATCCCCTTATCTTCAACCTAGCTGATAATACTATTGTACAAATATTTAAATTGTGTCCGTAGTTGACTTGTTATTACAATTGATATGTATTGTCATTGCTTATGCATCATATGAAGTATATTTGATTTATGTTTGTATGTGGTAATGATGTACAAGGTGAACTAGTTACATAAGCTTTACATGGTTGTTTGGCTGAGCTTGTTCTGGTTGACTAGTTGGGCTTGTTTCGGTTGGCCGGGCTTGATACGGTTGATTGGTTGGTTGGATGGGATTGTTATGGTTGGTTGGTCGGGCCTGTTATGGCTTGTTGGTTGGGCTTGATATGGTAGGATGGATGGGCTTGTTTGGTGTTTGACCTGATTACTGATAATTTTTTCTGATAAAGTCAAATTTCAACACCAGGGGGAGGCACTGTATACTAATTATGTGAAGAAAATCAGGACAGGGGAACCCAACTTTCCAAAGTCTCCTGGTTTGGAAGTCCGGCTGGATGTCGTCCGGCAGGTTCCCCTTCCAAGAATTCACGTTCTGGTCTTGAAGCCTCTCCCCCAATTTTATTTCACACATGAGATAATCTTGTATTGAAGAGATGATCAATGTAAAGAGGAAAAACCGCACCCCAGGAAATACCTGTCCTGGGATCCCGTTGGATATCTTCCTTCTGGGAGGTCACGTGACCCGGTTTCCCCCTAAAATCTGGTTGATTGTGGCTTGATGAATATTGTTTAGAAACTGTGTACTTGCTAACAAATTGTCAATGTCATTTTAAATGATTCTTGGAAAATCCCCCAGAGGCAATAAAAGTTGAGAAACGGCAATTTCATGTTCGATCTGTATTTATTCTTGCAACAATAACAATATGATATAAGAATATGGAATATACATTTTTTTTTCTTTTTCATTTGTGAAAAAAATAGTCCCGGTTTACTTTAAAGAGTAAAAAAATAGAGGATAATATATTTTATCGGAACAAAAGAAGGGATTCAAATGGAATACCATGAATGTACATCATTTTCATGGTAATTCGATGTGTACCAAATAACTATTTTTTCATGATATTACGGCTAAATTTAATGGCCAACAATGCTTATATTCTGTAAATATAACGTTTTTCCATGGTAACATGATCTGTAATTTACTTCGGAGTTACACTGTCTTCATGGTATTATGACGAATATTTAATGGTCTTAGATGCACCTGCATTTTTTCCCCATTAAAAATAGTATTGTAACATGATGTGCCCATGGAATTACCATGTATTTGTGGCTATTGGAATAATGTCACGGCACACGAGGCATGTAGAAAGATTTAGTGGTAATACCGTGATAAAAGATTTGTACATTGAGCTAGCATGTTTTTTGTGATATTACGGCGATAATGTCCTGGTACATAATGGAAAAAAAAAAAATACAACGGTTTTCATGGAAATACCATGAAAACGTGCTATTACCTTGGCACTTTTTTTGTAATGGCTTTTTAAATTGGGGGTACAATTAAGATGGTGTGTTATATATAGAGAGAGTCAAAATTAAGAAGAAGGAGAAAAAAAGCGGGCAACTTCAACAGGCGCCGTTACGGTTAACAGACCTGTCTCCCTGCAAATCGTAAAACAATAACTCCTCTGTATTTGTTTACTTTGTAGAAGAAAACGCTTTCTTTCAAGAAAAGTCTTGAGTGCGTAGGTGGTGGTTCATCAAGCGCGCTTCTGAAAATTCTACGCTGAATATCCTGTGAGAAGGCGCTGTGAGATAAATTTGACGTCACGTGTAGCAGGAACTTATGAGAAAGGGGTGTACAAATATTTATGAATTCATCTCATTTACGTTTAAATCTTCGTACTTTTCGTATTCACAGCTCCTGATGAAAACGAGAACTTCCAAGTCCTGAAAATTCCATTCGTCACCAAGATACGTAGGACACTAAGGCCTGATTTTTTACCCATGGCGATACCCGAAGACATCGCAGATAGATTAACGAAGATCCATAGCAAACCAGCCATCTGGTGGATTGGTGAAATCTTGACCTACATTACGAGGCCGCAAAACCACACAAAAGATGCCATTGGGAAGACGATGACTGACTTGGGCTATACACATCCTATCGTAGGGTGAGAAATTCATTTAATCATAAAACGTGATAACATATAGTGAGTCCCACCTTGAAGAAACATCAATAATTCTTGAGCCAGAAGGAGTAATGACAATATTTTTAGATGAGCTTGTAAGCAAATGTATCACCTGACATCTAAAAGAATGTTACAAATGCAATTAGTACCATGCTAAATTTAGCAGTGCCATAATGCCAAATTCGTTATTTTTCAAAATTCACAAGCTTAATATCACGACTTTGATTCAATTTTGTCAAACCGAATTTTACTACACCATCATAAAAGGTGCTGCAAAGGCTAGTGAAAGGTATTTTCTAAGTTTCACACTTTCTATCAGAGTTTATCGGATATGATAATATTAATTTTGGGGAAGATTCATATTTTCACGGTTCAAAGGACATTTAATGTAAACCAAAAATGTAATTTCAAATTTCCTCGGCGAATAATAATTCATTTTATCAATAAAATCATTTCATCACCTTTTTTTAATGAGGTTCATGAAAATTTAACATGCTTTAATGTGTCTAAGGCATTTATTAAACATTCACTCTTGAATGAACATGCGAAATGTGAAAAACATTTGTTTGATACATTTTTTGGGGAAAAACGCATTTGCTTACTATGGATATCTGTAACAAACATTCTTTATTAATTCTTTCACTTGGATTTTTATGAGAATCTCGATGTATAATGTTTTAGTAAGCAACTAAGCACATAATACTTGAAAAGTACAAAACTGGGAAGAAAGTTCAAAGCCTTGGACTTACAATAAATCAGGATCAGTCGAATTTATAGACAAACAAGTGGTTGATCCATAATGCAAAAATGGGTAGGGGGCCAAGAAATCAGGGTGGGGCGGCAACACAATTTTAGATTTTGTTTTATAGTGGAAACCATAAAAACCTATGATGATACATCACAAAACATACATTGTGCTCACTCAATCATGAACATAAGTTAGAAAAAATTGTGTTTAGTAATTAATGATGGATAGTAAAACAGCAAACGCACAAAAACAATCGCCAAGAAGAAACTTTGCCAACTCTTGACTTACACAATTAACCCCCCCCCCCAGAAAAAAAAAATATATATATATAATAATAATAAATAAATAAAAAATGATTAAAAAAATAAATATATATAAAATAAAATGAAAAATAAGATAAAAATACCTAAAACCAAATAAAAAAATATATACTCTTGTACTCAATTTATTTTGATTTTTTATTTCCCGGGCATGACTGAACCAATCAATCCCATTTTTTCGTTCAAAAGGTATATTTAGCATTTCCTTTAAAAGGGGATAATAATAAGGGGACAATAATAACTTTTTAAAGACCAGCCCCCCCCCCCTCCCGCACAGCCTTACAAACGCTCAAACAAACACACCTTCCGATGTACCAAAGCCTACCAAAAGAGGCAACCACGATCCATCAAATTTAGGATAATCAAATCCACTACGGCTCGTATAGTTTTAACCGTATATATAATTTTTGTTCAAATAAGTCATTTGAAACAATCAAACCACAAATAGGGGAAAATGAGGGGTTAAAGATAAATACAAGTTGTGGTAACGATCTAAAAATGAGATTGAACAGAATTACCACCAAAGTGTAGATGTTAATAAATATTAAATAAGTGTCTAATAGCTCCAGACGAAAAGGCGTAATTGCTGAAAAATTAGAAGAATAAGTAGGAAAATCCATGAAATGTAGGACTTATTTCGAAGCAATATAAATACATATGGTTTGCTGTGTTAGTAATCATCATTCTTGTCGATTTTAATTTTAAAAAGATAAGTTTTCATTCATATGGCTGATCTAGATGAATGATAACATCCTGACAAAAAACAGCTTTTGTTTAAAGACATTCTCGAGAAATAATTGTTTCCTACTAACACTACTGTCTTTAAGAGAAAGAAGATAATTGCGAGTTGTAATTCATAGCTGGCAAAATCGTCAAGTCATCGCAGCATCAAAGCATAGGCAGTGCACATCGTGATAGAATATGATACACGGTTGTCCCCATGTTAGATAACCTAGGTATCGACGGTAAACTAGTGCTTTCGCAAATAATCCATCATTATCAAGCTGATAAATCTACTTAAAAACAACAACACAAATTGTTTAAAATTCATAAATTAGGTTAATTATATTTGATAACCTGGTTTTTCACAACACTTATTACCAACCAACACTCCGTGTTACACTCCCGGCTAGTAAGATAGAAGTATTTTCATCAATTTTATTGTTTTATTATAATTTTTTTCTTTTACAGAAATAAGGAAAAAATCGACCATACCATACCTAAAAATACCAACGCCGTTGTGATTTTATGTTTTTGTATAAATGTGATTACGAAAACAAACCAAAAGCGTTCATAAACCCTTTTTTTATCTTCGCTTTCACATCTTTCAACAAACTAATGACAGCATCCACATACGACGGACGGATAAACTAATAAAGGAAGCCAAATTTCATGATATTAGTGAGTACATGGTATACGCTGACAAATTCTACAAGGAATACGAAAAGAAGAAAGGAGGTAAAGTTGAAAGGAAAATCTTCTTAGCAACGGATCACGTTGGCCTTCTTGATGAAGCAAAAAAAAGGTATTTTTTATTATCATTTTGAAGATTGTGATGATAATGATGGAAATCGGCATCATGATCATCATTTTCATTGTAAAAAATCTTTAATTTAGATATAGTAATCGGAATTTTCTTTGCTAATTTCATCATCTTATTGCAACATTATATGGGAATAATGTCCAAAATAATTATAACAGATGTTATGCTAGTTGCAAAAGCGTGCTATTGCAATTATTAAAGTCACAATACCTTCCCCATACAAACATATTTTATTTTAATCTGAATATTTTAAAGAGGAGGAGGGGCAGCCGTGGTGTAGTGGATCTGACTCTCGCCTTGTAAACAGAGGGTCATGTGTTCCAATCCCACCGCGGTCTGGCGTCCTTTGGCAAGGCGTTAATCCACACTTTGCCACTCTCTACCAAGGTGCTAAATGGGTACCCGGTAGGATGTGAAGGTCATTGTAGCTTTTCCAGTACTGTGTGCGCCTCACCGGCGACTGACTTGAATACTCCCAAGGGAGTGGAGGATGTGCACACATTGTGTGCGGGAATGACTGATTGAATCCGATGACCGGGGTAATAATATATCTGTAAACCGCTTAGACAAGTCGTTCCGACGCATTAAGCGCTGTAATAAAGCGGAGTATTATTATTATTATTAAATATATTTCACCTGACTGTTTACTGCCATATTTAAAAATGTTTTGCCTCAATATTTTCTGATTCATTTACCTTTAAAATGCTGTCAAAATGTATGAAAAAGATAATTGGCCGAGCCAGGGGCACAGCGACAAGAGGAGGAAGAAAAATATTGAAACAAGAGGAGAAGAGTTATCAAAATTGAGAGAGAAAAAAGTTATTACCAAATCAAAGAACATTCGCTCGAACTTATATTTCATAAGGTGAGGCATTTATTATTCTAATCTGCTCAAGAGGATATGAAAACAAAGGGATATAAAGTTTGAAATTCATGTTTTTAAGTCAATTTACCAACGTGTTTTTGTTTATTGGCAATTAGAACTGTATCATTTTGTTTCAGCAAGATAAGCATCCTTTTCATGATATAGTGAAATAAGGTTGAATATCAAACACTATTATCTCTCGCTAAGCTCTTGCTTAGTGATTAGCGAAAAGCATCGTTTGATTAATTCTCATCAACAACGATTCTCATCAACAATCTCTATTGAATGTTTACCTTTTGTTTGGAAATGTATATATAAATTTCCATCATGTTCATTATTACAAAAATTCCGTAGAATATCCCTTCTTCTGGTCAAAACTGCAACAACAAAGCAAAAAGGAAATTAAAGATAGAAAGGACTGAAAAACATGCAGTTGGCACGTCGCGCTCGGATCATTTAAAGTCTTAAAGAGTACCCATTTTTCTGTTTCAATATGTGTTTACCCATGTTAAACAGTGCGTTATATACAGTGCGTAAAAAAACGGGAGAGATTTGAAAGTCTATTAAATTTTGTTTCAAATTATGATCTCTATAGTTTGGTGTCAATAGGTGCTCTGAAGTCTTATCTTTGAAATGTTATTGAAAAAATTTAGTTTCGTTCATGCTTGAGCGAAGACGGAATGTTTTTATCTGAGGTTAAAAAGGGGGCTTGCACCAAAATGACATAAAATGATAATATGTTGGTTGGACATCTTGCTAATCAGCAGACTTCCTCTTAATCTTTTCATGATCTTTGCCATCATTATCGAATTACGCGGTCAAAATTCATTTCCAAATATACTTATGTGTTTGAATAGTTCTTTTTTTATATGTATACTTTTTTTAGCTGTGAATATATATTATACAGATATTGCCTACCTAGAGTTTGAATATAACATTTCCTCTCCCCGATGGAGTTATATTTTTCCCAAGGGAATATATTTTGCCCGAAGCGCGCAGCGCTGAGGGAAAATATTATCCCGAGGGAAAAATATAGCTTCGGAGGGGAGTTGAAATGTTATTTATTAAAACGATAGACCAGGCAATATCTGTTATATTATATAGTATATGTGGATTCGCCATCAGAAATTGCATTCATCAGGTTCAAGAGCGAAATTCTTGCTACAGCTCTAATCCGTCTACGTCATAATAGATTTTTTTTTTGAAAATACATCAAGCGCGTTCTTCATGCAATCGACGCGTTAACACTAGCGCGTACATCAAATAAACTATCTTGTTGCGCAACTTGTATGCAGCGAGTGACGTCACCTTAGGTGATATAACGCCGCAATTGAAAATACTACGCAGTATATTCCCTGAGGTGACGTCAAAACCTAGAATATAACAAATGCGATCCTGGCAGCTATGGTCACGTGATGGCGTGTTGACCTATCACTGATTCGAATCTACATAGCCTATGTAATATAAAGACATATATGGGAGGGCGGTTTTTTTTCAAGTCCTTTGATGGTGTGCTTAAAAGATTATGGTTCCTTTGAACAGTGGCATACTGATGGGTGAGTGATTGGGATGCTCCGCCCAAAACAATAAGTAAAAAAATCATGACCAAGAAAAAAGAAATTTAAAGGAAAATAATAGAAAACATAGAAAGCGAAACATGATATCATTTTCTGAATATTATGTCGAATTCACAAAATGTTATACTTTATTAAAAAAGTTTGAAAAATTTGCTTCGTGGCTTCACAACTTTTTAATACATTTTACCCGATCTGCCATATCTTGCTCCTTCAAAATTGACTCAATATACCGTTGCCGTTGAAAGAGAGGAATACTTTTTTGTGTGTTCTGTCAAAAGATAAACTTGGTGAAAGATTCTATAAAACCTTGAAAATAGGATTCATGTCTTTTATATGTATAATAACATAATAAAAGGATTAAAATAATTGCAATTTCTCCCAATTAATAATGCAAATCTTTTAACTTGGGTTGACAAAATTTCAGCTTTCTTATTTATGAAGGAAAATTCACAGGTAAAAGAAGCTTAACTGAAAAACAAAATAATTCAGGTAAATAAATAAAATTGGAGAAAAAAATAAAGCATAATTATAAAAAAATATGGCAAAGACAATGCAAATATTAAGAGGAAGTCTGCTGATTAGCCAAAAGTCTAATCATCAAATTTCTCATTTCTGCCATTTTGGCGCAAGTCTCTTTTGAACCCCCGACAAAACGTCCCACGTTCGCTCAAGCATGAACAAAATTTATATTCTTTAATGGCATTTCAAAGATAACATCTCGGAGCATCTACCCTTATGGAACAAACACAGTGTTACCACACTATGCAACACAGTGTGTACCACAGTGTGTTCACAGCGTGTAACACATGTGGTTAATATATGATTTTGGGGTAAATTGCCAATTCGTCTACTGCCATCCCGTCCACTCACCACATGGTCTACATTCATTTCGTCTGATGCCATTTCGTCCATCAACATTTCGTATACCACCCATTTCGTCCAATCACCATTTCGTCTAATTGCCATTTAGTCTAATAGCCAGTTAGTCTATAGCCAATTCGTCTACACCCATTTCGTCTACCAACCATTTCGTCTAAATCCATTTGGTCTAATGCCAAATCGTCCATTAACCAGTTCGTCCACCGTTCATTCGGTCCAATAGCCATGTTGGCTATTTTCAGTTGGTCCAATATCTACATCGTCTACTTATCAACTCGTCCAATTGTCATTTCGTCTAATAGTCATTTCGTCCATCAACCATTAGGTCCAATAATCAGTTCGTCTACCAACCAAATCGTCTACTAACCATTTCGTCCAATTCCCAAATCGTCCAATAGCCATTTAGTCTAATAGCCATTCGGTCCAATAGCCATTTCGTCTAATACAAATAATTTGATTTATCTGAGGAGGGGAGCGAAATGACTTTAATACCTTGAAATTATTGATATTAGTTTAAAAAAAACCCCTAAAACTATGATGATAACTATCGCAACGGTCGATTCAGTGGGTACAGCAATTCAGGCACCCCCCCCCCCCTAAAACGCACACACACATACAAAAGGGGGAACTAAGATGGGGAAAATGGAAAAGGTTGCTTTTATTTTAATTTGTCGCTCAATTTTTATTTAAAAAAAAGAAAGGAGAATATTGTATTCCGATATCAAAATACGATAAACAGATGAAAGACAATATAGCCTTTTAAAGAAATATTATTGATCAATATACCCCCACCCCCCAAAAAAGAGCTCTTCCCGATCTGTCCTATCTTCTTTCCCTGTACTATCCTCTCCCTTTTTGTTCGTTTCCCGTCGCTAGAAGCCCGCCTGCGCCTAAAATAAATGTAGGCCTAGTAGTATTGACAATAACGATGAGTATAATGTTTGTGATATACTCATGCTGTAGCAATTAATGGATATAATAATAAGAATGATAATCATCATAATGATACTAATGAATAATAATAATAATAAAATTCACAATAATACTACTACTAATAATAATTATGATGATCATATTACTAATATTAGCAAAAATGATAATAATAAGGATAATCGTAATAGAAATAATATACATAATTAAAATAATTACTACTACGTAGGCGCGGATCCAGTAGTTTACAGGAAGGGGGGGGGGGTATTTAAATCACTAGAGTAGATTTTTGGTCGCGAGTATATAGGCCTGCCTGGTATAATTATAACACATCCCTTTTGCGGATCTAGCTTTTGCTAATGGGGGCAGGGGGGGGGGGCTGTTGCTCGAAAAATGTTTATTCATTTATATATTCCCCTGTCTGCGGATCGAAGAGGTTTTTTTTCCGTGTTTTTTTTTCGTAGAGGGCGCTAGTGCAGCATAGTAGACCAGTATGCGTATTAGACGAAATGAATATTAGACGAAATGGTGATTAGCCAAAATGGCAATTGGACATATTGGTTATTAGACCAAATGGCAATTAGACCAAATGATTGTTAGCCGAAATGAGTTTAGACCAAGTGTAGTAGACCAAATGCAGTTAGACCAAATGAAACATGGACGAAATGAAAGTAGGCCAAATGGTTATTAGACCATTTGCCTTTAGACCATTTGGCTATTAGACCAAATGGGAATAGACGTAATGATAGTGGACAAAGTGGCTATTGGACCAATTGGCAAAAAATACCATTAGACCAAATGATAATAGATGAAATGGCTATAGGACGAAATGCTGATTGGACGAAATGGTAATTGGACCATGTGGATAGTGGACCAACTGATGGAAGACGAAATGATATTAGACCATGTGGGTAGTTGACAAAATGGCAGTGGACGAAATGGCAATAAACCGATTTTGGGACATGTGGTAACACAGTGTTGTAAACACAGTGTTGCCACACAGTCTGGAACACATATTAAACACACTGTGTACTACATGTTTATAACCACATAGTCCTTCACACTGTGGATTTCAACACATAGTCCACCATACAGACCACCACACTATGACATGCACCACATAGTCCACCACACTATGACATATACCACATAGTCCACAACACTATGACATATACCACATAATCCACCACACTATGACATATACCACGGAGTCCACCACACTATGACATATACCACAGAGTCCACCACACTATGACATACACCACATAGTCCCCCACACTATGAAATACACCACATAGTCCCCTACACTATGACATACACCACATAGTCCCCCACACTATGGTACTTATCTTACTGTGATGTCTACCACACAGTCCCCCACACGGACATTGACTACACAGTCCACCACACTGTGGTATGCATGTGCCACAAGCTCATTTACCACTAAATACTCATGCAGCACATACCATGTAGACCACTGCAACACAGGCCAACTGGAACGAAGCACAGTGTCCCGCAATCTTGACCACAAAAGTATACCATCATTGCCAATTAGTGCTGATCTCAACAGGAGTGGAAGCTAATAATAGTGTCACCAATTCAAATCAAATTTTAGAATATATATTTCCTCATTTTGCATACCCAGATGTAAAAACAAGAAAAAACTAGAATTTAATTCGTCATGCGGACGAATTAGGTGGTCTGTCATGATATGTCATTCAGTGTCGGCTGATGTATGAAATAAATCATTTAGATATCATTGATAATCTTGATCGTAGACATCCTAAGAATAAGTTTTGACCATTACTCAATGTGATTATTGATGTGGTGATGACAATCGTCAGACATACATCTTCAAACAGATACATACAAGATAGATGATTATACCTCACGGATCAACACGGCAATGCCGGCATGATCCGGGGAGGTCCGAGATGCGCGTTTCCGTTTTACACCCTGGCGAAGGCATTTTCCGGAAAAGTAGCCAAAAAGCGACTAGTGAAGAGTCTACACACGTCGCTGGTTGCATTCAGCGTGCGACACAGGAAAGACAAATTGAAGTTTGATGGATTGATACACTTAGAAGCTGCCGAAAGAAAGATATAGAAGACTGATGAATAGATAGAGACAAGATAGACAGATAGATAGATAGAAATAGAGAGAGAGAGGTGGATAGACAGATAGAAATAGAGAGAAAGAGGGAGAGATGGATGGATAGATAGATAAATAGAGAGAGGGGGAGAGACAGAGAGGTCGATATATAGAGGGAGAGGGGGAGAGAGAGAAAGAGAGAGAAGGATAGATAGATAGATAGATGAGAGATAGATAGATGTTAGATAGATAAAGAGGGAGAGAGACAAAGAATATTAACAAATTAACAGATAGATAAGTTTAAAAAAATAGATAGATAAATAGATAGAGAGAATAAGAGAAAGACAGACAGATGGATAGATAGATAGATAGATAGAGAGAGATATTAAATAGATAATTAAAGAATGAGAGAGACAGAGAAGATTATCAACAAATTAACAGATAGATAGATACTCTAGTTCAAAAATAGATAAATAGATAGAGAGAAATAGAGAAAGACAGACAGATGGATAGAGAGATAGATAGAGAATTTGAGAGATAGATAGATGTCAGATAGATCGAGAATGAGAGAGAAGAGCGACAAATTAACAGATAGATACTGTAGTTACATAGGTAGGTAGAGAGAGAGAAATAGAGAAAGACAGACAGATGGATGGATAGATAGAGATAGAGAATTTGAGATAGATGTTAGATAAAGAATGAGAGAGACAGAGAAGATTATTAGATAGATACTGCAGTTACATAGATAGATAGATATAGAGTTTGAGAGATAGATATATAGACAGATAGAGAGAAAGACAGACATCAGCGAATCGGAAAGGCAAATGATCAAGGCAAACTTTCGTATTGAACCTGGAAAGTATAAGCTCAGCTGCATTTTCAAGTACGGTATGTATTTTCTGCGGATAACTTCGGTGCGGACTTTGGATCGCGCGCCCAGCTGATAATGTAAACAAAAGTAGACGTAGACTCTTCACTAGTCGCTTTTTGGCTACTTTTCCGGAAAATGCCTTCGCCAGGGTGTAAAACGGAAACGCGCGGGCGGGATGGTTTTACCCCAGATGACTGTGAACACGGCATCAACACGGCAGCTTCACACGGATCTACACGGATCATGCCGGCAGAGCACGTCGTCAACACGGACCAATACGTCAGCAACACGGACTTACACGTCAGCTACACGGACCACCACGTCAGCAACACGGACCTACACGTCAGCAATACGGACGAACACGTCAAATGCGTTATCCATTGAGCTAGCATATTCCCCATAGAGATTACACGTAAGCAAGTTTGAGAATTACAATTCAAATTTTGCAAGCGAAATACGGGCATGATCCCGGCATCTGATAAAAAAATAGAGACACATTACCGATAGCCCAGAATCTCAGCTACAACATACTAAAAGCTCAGGGAAAACTGACAAGAAACAATGGAGATATGGCTCACGAAATAGAGGAATGTCGAATCTAGTTTTGAGAAAAAGTCATGTCCCATAGAGATTACACGCAAACACATGTGATATGAAAAAAGCAATTATAATCTGTTTTATCTTGCTAAATTTCAACTTTTATACCTTTTAATTATCATAAAGGATGATGTAAGAAGTGGCAAAAAGAAAAAAAAAGTGAAAAAAAATCATCTTGTTCACCCCAGGACTCGAACCCGCGTCCTTTAGAAAGCAGTCAAAGCCACGATATTCCCCATAGAGAATACACGTAAGCAATTTTGAGAATTACAAGTCCAATTTTGCAAGTGAAATACGGGCATGATGCCGGCATCTGATAAAAAAATGAAGGGCACATTAGCGAAAGCTTAGAATCTCAGCTACAACATACTAAAAGCTTAAAGAAAACTGACAAGAAAAAATGGAGATATGGCTCACGAAATAGCGGAATGTCGAATCTAGTTTTGAGAAAAAGTCATGTCCCATAGAGATTACACGCAAAATGAGGAAAAATGACATGCCTCTTTTTATCGCTGTTTTACGCAATGATGCATTTCTCAAAACGAAAATTTATGATAATGAGGAGAAAGAGTACATTCTAAACTACAACATATCGAAATCTGGGCGAAAAACGATCTATATTCGAGAAGTAACAACCAAATTTGCATAAATTTGATGACGTCATTTTTGAAAAAAATGAAATTTTTAGTTTAGGCGCCATTTTGATGACGTCACGATATAATTTAGGGACAATGGTGACATGAAATCAAATCTACAACTAATACTTTATCGATATATGAAAAAAAAAATTGGGGGTCAACGGACTTTTTAAAGAACTACAGTGAATTTACAATAGGCATGTTTTTGCCCATATATGGCCTATAGTGAGAGCTCGCGCGCACACGTGCTGCAAACTTTAATGGGTGTTAATTTCTATATTAATGGTTGTAGAAGGTTGATCAAGGTATCAAATTGCTCAGAATTTTATTAGCAATGCAATGATATTAAAAGAAACGGTTTTTCTGCGTTGTGTTAAGGTGTAACGCGCGGAAACGCGCGCGCATACGTGCGCGCGCGCAAATTTTTGAAATGCTTAAAATGACCTGAAACGTACCCAAAAAAATTTATAGGTCATTTGGACGATTTTTTTACCTTTACATGACCTTTGATGACATTGACAGTTGACCCTTGACATGAAGTTAATGTCCTGTAAATATTGTTAATTTTTGATAATTGATAATGAAGATATGATCAAATGAAGAATTTTACAAAATGGCGCGTAGATGACGTCATCATGACCATATGACCTTGAAAAGCTTATTTTGCCGTCTCTATGATAGATTCTATATATGACGAAAAAATCAGCAAAATTGATTCAGCCAATTTCGAGAAAAGTTGGCGACAAACATAGGTGCTAAGAATAAATAAATAACTAGAATTTAATTCGTCCTGCGGACGAATTAGGTGGTCTGTCTTTATACTCGCAATCATGATCACTATTACCATGTTCATGCATGTCAATATGATCTTCATGATGACAACGGAATGCTCATTATGGATGGAATACTTGTGAAAGACGGGAGATGATAAAGCACTGTGAAAAGGGTCTCTTTGATGTATGACAGTGCATGTTATATGAAAAAAGCAATTATAATCTGTTTTATCTTGCTAAATTTAAACTTTTATGCCTTTTAATTATCATAAAGGATCATGTAAGAGGTGGCAAAAAGAAAAAAAAATTGAAAAAAAAATCATCTTGTTCACCCCAGGACTCGAACCTCCGCCCTCGAGAAAGCAAGTCAAATGCGTTATCCATTGAGCTACGATATTCCCCATAGAGATTACACGTAAGCAATTCTGAGAATTACAATACCAATTTTGCAAGTGAAAAACGGGCATGATCCCGGCATCTGATCAAAAAATGGAGGACACATTCCCGAAAGCGTAGGATCTCAGCTACTACATAGTAAAAGCTCAGGGAAAACTGACAAGAAAAAATGGAGATATGGCTCACGAAATAGAGGAATGTCGAATCTAGTTTTGAGAAAAAGTCATGTCCCATAGAGATTACACGCAAAATGAGGAAAAATGACATGCCTCTTTTCATCGCTGTTTTACGCAATGATGCGTTTCTCAAAACGAAAATTCATGTATACTGACGAGAAAGAGTACCTTCTAAACTACAATATATGAAAATCTGGGTGAAAAACGATCTATATTCAAGAAGTTACAACCAAATTTGCATAAATTTGATGACGTCATTTTAAAAAAATTAAAATTTTTAGTTTAGGCGCCATTTTGATGACGTCACGATATAATTGAGGGACATTGGTGACATTAAATCAAATCTACAACTCATACTCTATCGATATATGAAAAAAAAATTGGCGTCAACGGACTATTTAAGGAGCTACATTGAATTTTTAAAAGGCATGTTTTTGCCCATGTATGGCCTATACTGAGAGCTCGCGCGCACACGTGCTGCAAAGTTTAACGGGTGTTAATTTCGTTATTAATGGTTGTAGAAGGTTGATCAAGGTATCAAATTGCTCAGAATTTTATTAGCAATGCAATGATATTAAAAGAAACGGTTTTTCTGCGTTGCGTTAAGGTGTAACGCGCGGAAACGCGCGCGCATACGTGCGCGCGCGCAAATTTTTGAAATGCTTAAAATGACCTAAAACGTACCCAAAAAATTTTAAAGGTCATTTGGACGATTTTTTTACCTTTGACGCGCGCGTACGCACGCGTCATGACCTCTACATGACCTTTGATGACATTGACATTTGACCCTTGACCTGAAGTTAATGTCATGTAAATATTGTTAATTTTTGATAATTGATAATGAAGATATGATCAAATGAATAATTTTACAAAATGGCGCGTAGATGACGTCATCATAACCATATGACCTTGAAAAGCTTAGCATGCCGTCTCTATGATGGATTCTATATATGACGAACAAATCAGCAAAATTGATTCAGCCAATTCCGAGAAAAGTTGGCGACAAACATAGGTGCTAAGAATAAATAAATAATAAAGAAAGAAAATTCTGACGAAATCAATAGGTGATCTGTCATAGACAGACCACCTAATAAACTAGATTTTAATTCGTCATTAGGACGAATTAGGTGGTCTGTCATGATTTTCATTCAGTGTCGGCTGATGTTGTATGAAATGATTTTTTAGATATGATTCATAATCTTGATCATAGACATTCTAGGAATAAATTTTTACCATTGCTAAATGTGATTATTAATGTGGTGATAACAACCGTCAGGATTACAATGATAATGCAATACGGTAAATACGACATGAAGTTTTGAGCACGTATAATGCCTTAAAACTCCTCAAAATTTGATACGATTTACCGAAATTGGCTTTCCAAAATTGCGCTATGAAAGGAGCCTTCTATTTCAGAGCAGCAAATTTTTAATCTACAGTTTCATGTTTTGTATGGAAAATCTTTTTAAAAATTGTTTATTCTGTCAACAATTTTTCTTTTAAGCTTTCAAACAAGAATTTTCACAATGTTCAAAACGTCTGGTAAATTTGAATTATTTTTAATGAGAAATTTTGCAATGCTACAATTTCACAGCATTCACTTCAAAACTCACTAGTGATGTATCTGATGAAAGAATTAAGTAGATTTTTTTTGGGGGGGAATGTTTGCAAAATTTCTGAAATTCCTAAACATTTCACATTATATTTTCCGTCAAGAATTTTCAATATCGATTTATTAATTGTGTATGACTTTAGCATTAACTTGAAAATTCTTTCTTGATGACTTTACAAAAAAAAGTTAGTTAAAAAATTCAAATACAGGCAATTTTCCCGCAAAATTTCAAGAAAATATTTATTTAAGTAAATTGCATTTTTTTTATTTCACAGAAGGTATCTGAAAATCTGTTATATGTTATATTTAGTGAAAATAACCAAATAAAAAAAAAATCTGGAAATTTCCACAAAATGTCCGGAATGAAATTTTTCAACACAATAGCTTCTCGATATTGTAGCGTTTACTAAGAAAATGCATAAATGATGTTTTACAATGTTAAAATTAGCTCTTAACAAGTTCCGGAAAAACTACGAAAAATGTCCTACATGAAAAACCGCAAAACCAGTGGGCTTAAAATTTACAGGAAGACCGTAAAATTGACTAATAAAACATTTTCTTTAAAAAATTCGCAAAAATTAGGCCAAGAAAAATTTGTCGAAAATTTAAACAGCTCACAACACATTGATGCTGTGGTCAAAAGTGAAAAATATTCCCACGTGATTTGTAGAGAATTTTTTCGACTACATCATATCAAAATTTGAGAAAAAAACTAACCACTAATAAAAAAAGATACGGTCAAATATTCATTAATACGTTGACGTATATTGCGAAAATGTGTAATTTTTATTTCTCACACAATTTTGTGGTATTTACACAATCTCCAAATGAGATATTTACTCGATCCAAGAGTGAGGAAAAATTGGGGGTCAACGGACTCCTTGAAGAGCTACAGTGAATTTTATATAGGCATGTTTTTGCCCACTTTTGACTTGTTTTGCGAGTTTGCATGCACGTGTAATGAACATTTGAATTGACGCGCATTTGCGTATTATTGGTGGTAAGAGGCTGAATGAGGTATCAAATTAATCAGAAGATCATGGACAGTGAACAGACATAAAATAAATGACGACTCGAAGATGCATACCGATGGTAGGAGCAAAAACGCGCACGCATACCTGTGCGCGCGCAAATTTTTGACATGCTCAAAATGGCCTCAAACGTACCCAAATTTGACCACGATTGATTTGGGGAATTTTAAAATTTTGACGCGCGCGTACGTGCGCGTCGTGACCTTTGCATGACCTCTGTTGACATGTCCTGATGACCTGTCATCTGAACTTGATATGATGCAAATATGAATGATTTATGATGATTAGTTGCGATGATATGATCAATAATTTAATTTTACAAAATGGCGCCTAGATGACGTCATCAGGATTTGATGACCTTGAAAAGTTTCGTTTCGCGATTCCACAATAATATCCATACATGACATGAAAATCAAGAAATTTGACAGGCCCGATTTTGAGATAACCTGGCGACAAAATTTGGCAATAAAAATAAAGTAAAATCTGACGAATATAATAGGTGATCTGTCATATTCATGACAGACCACCTAATAATAAAGGGGGAAAAAGAGAGTCAAGCGAGGTTTGAACCACCGACCCTAGCGTTACCAGGCAGGTGCGTTATCCAGTCGACCACGATCTTCCGGACAGACAGGGAGCGCAAAACAGGAAACATATTGTCAATGTAAATTGTTGCAAGTACAAAAATGTCATGATGACAAACCTAGTACAAATTCCAGTTTTGAGAATAGTACAAGCTTTAAAATGAAACAATGGACATATTGTCTAAAGGGTACATTCTAAGGTAAAACATATTTAAAATTTGGCGAGAAAAGACCAATATTTACGTAATTAGAATCAATTTACATGAGTGTTGTGACATCATGAAACAGAAAACACTAATTTTTAGTTCCGACGCCATGTTGATGACGTCACGATGTTTTTAAGGGTCAAATGTGGCATAAAATCATATCTCCAATTCATACTCTATTCGAATAGGAAAAAAAAATGGGGGGTCAACGGACTCCTTGAAGAGCTACAGTGAATTTTATATAGGCATATTTTTGCCCACTTTTGACTTGATTTGCGAGTTTGCATGCGCGTGTAATGCACATTTGAATTGACGCGCATTTGCGTATTATTGGTGGTAAGAGGCTGAATGAGGTATCAAATTAATCAGAAGATCATGGACAGTGAACAGACATAAAATAAATGACGACTCGAAGATGCATACCGATGGTAGGAGCAAAAACGCGCACGCATACCTGTGCGCGCGCAAATTTTTGACATGCTCAAAATGGCCTGAAACGTACCCAAATTTGACCACGATTGATTTGGGGAATTTTAAAATTTTGACGCGCGCGTACGTGCGCGTTGTGACCTTTGCATGACCTCTGTTGACATGTCCTGATGACCTGTCATCTGAACTTGATATGATGCAAATATGAATGATTTATGATGATTAGTTGCGATGATATGATCAATAATTTAATTTTACAAAATGGCGCCTAGATGACGTCATCAGGATTTGATGACCTTGAAAAGTTTCGTTTCGCGATTCCACAATAATATCCATACATGACATGAAAATCAAGAAATTTGACAGGCCCGATTTTGAGATAACCTGGCGACAAAATTTGGCAATAAAAATAAAGTAAAATCTGACGAATATAATAGGTGATCTGTCATATTCATGACAGACCACCTAATAATAAAGGGGGAAAAAAGAGAGTCAAGCGAGGTTTGAACCACCGACCCTAGCGTTACCAGGCAGGTGCGTTATCCAGTCGACCACGATCTTCCGGACAGACAGGGAGCGCAAAACAGGAAACATATTGTCAATGTAAATTGTTGCAAGTACAAAAATGTCATGATGACAAACCTAGTACAAATTCCAGTTTTGAGAATAGTACAAGCTTTAAAATGAAACAATGGACATATTGTCTAAAGGGTACATTCTAAGGTAAAACATATTTAAAATTTGGCGAGAAAAGACCAATATTTACGTAATTAGAATCAATTTACATGAGTGTTGTGACATCATGAAACAGAAAACACTAATTTTTAGTTCCGACGCCATGTTGATGACGTCACGATGTTTTTAAGGGTCAAATGTGGCATAAAATCATATCTCCAATTCATACTCTATTCGAATAGGAAAAAAAAATTGGGGGTCAACGGACTCCTTGAAGAGCTACAGTGAATTTTATATAGGCATATTTTTGCCCACTTTTGACTTGATTTGCGAGTTTGCATGCGCGTGTAATGAACATTTGAATTGACGCGCATTTGCGTATTATTGGTGGTAAGAGGCTGAATGAGGTATCAAATTAATCAGAAGATCATGGACAGTGAACAGACATAAAATAAATGACGACTCGAAGATGCATACCGATGGTAGGAGCAAAAACGCGCACGCATACCTGTGCGCGCGCAAATTTTTGACATGCTCAAAATGGCCTGAAACGTACCCAAATTTGACCACGATTGATTTGGGGTATTTTAAAATTTTGACGCGCGCTTACGTGCGCGTTGTGACCGTTGCATGATCTCTGTTGACATGTCCTGATGACCTGTCATCTGAACTTGATATGATGCAAATATGAATGATTTATGATGATTAGTTGCGATGATATGATCAATAATTTAATTTTACAAAATGGCGCCTAGATGACGTCATCAGGATTTGATGACCTTGAAAAGTTTCGTTTCGCGATTCCACAATAATATCCATACATGACATGAAAATCAAGAAATTTGACAGGCCCGATTTTGAGATAACCTGGCGACAAAATTTGGCAATAAAAATAAAGTAAAATCTGACGAATATAATAGGTGATCTGTCATATTCATGACAGACCACCTAATAATAAAGGGGGAAAAAAGAGAGTCAAGCGAGGTTTGAACCACCGACCCTAGCGTTACCAGGCAGGTGCGTTATCCAGTCGACCACGATCTTCCGGACAGACAGGGAGCGCAAAACAGGAAACATATTGTCAATGTAAATTGTTGCAAGTACAAAAATGTCATGATGACAAACCTAGTACAAATTCCAGTTTTGAGAATAGTACAAGCTTTAAAATGAAACAATGGACATATTGTCTAAAGGGTACATTCTAAGGTAAAACATATTTAAAATTTGGCGAGAAAAGACCAATATTTACGTAATTAGAATCAATTTACATGAGTGTTGTGACATCATGAAACAGAAAACACTAATTTTTAGTTCCGACGCCATGTTGATGACGTCACGATGTTTTTAAGGGTCAAATGTGGCATAAAATCATATCTCCAATTCATACTCTATTCGAATAGGAAAAAAAAATGGGGGGTCAACGGACTCCTTGAAGAGCTACAGTGAATTTTATATAGGCATATTTTTGCCCACTTTTGACTTATTTTGCGAGTTTGCATGCGCGTGTAATGCACATTTGAATTGACGCGCATTTGCGTATTATTGGTCGTAAGAGGCTGAATGAGGTATCAAATTAATCAGAAGATCATGGACAGTGAACAGACATAAAATAAATGACGACTCGAAGATGCATACCGATGGTAGGAGCAAAAACGCGCACGCATACCTGTGCGCGCGCAAATTTTGGACATGCTCAAAATGGCCTGAAACGTACCCAAATTTGACCACGATTGATTTGGGGAATTTTAAAATTTTGACGCGCGCGTACGTGCGCGTCGTGACCTTTGCATGACCTCTGTTGACATGTCCTGATGACCTGTCATCTGAACTTGATATGATGCAAATATGAATGATTTATGATGATTAGTTGCGATGATATGATCAATAATTTAATTTTACAAAATGGCGCCTAGATGACGTCATCAGGATTTGATGACCTTGAAAAGTTTCGTTTCGCAATTCCACAATAATATCCATACATGACATGAAAATCAAGAAATTTGACAGGCCCGATTTTGAGATAACCTGGCGACAAAATTTGGCAATAAAAATAAATAAAGTAAAATCTGACGAATATAATAGGTGATCTGTCATATTCATGACAGACCACCTAATAATAAAGGAAAAAAAAAAGAGAGTCAAGCGAGGTTTGAACCACCGACCCTAGCGTTACCAGGCAGGTGCGTTATCCAGTCGACCACGATCTTCCGGACAGACAGGGAGCGCAAAACAGGAAACATATTGTCAATGTAAATTGTTGCAAGTACAAAAATGTCATGATGACAAACCTAGTACAAATTCCAGTTTTGAGAATAGTACAAGCTTTAAAATGAAACAATGGACATATTGTCTAAAGGGTACATTCTAAGGTAAAACATATTTAAAATTTGGCGAGAAAAGACCAATATTTACGTAATTAGAATCAATTTACATGAGTGTTGTGACATCATGAAACAGAAAACACTAATTTTTAGTTCCGACGCCATGTTGATGACGTCACGATACTCTATTCGAATAGGAAAAAAAATTGGGGGTCAACGGACTCCTTGAAGAGCTACAGTGAATTTTATATAGGCATATTTTTGCCCACTTTTGACTTATTTTGCGAGTTTGCACGCGCGTGTAATGCACATTTGAATTGACGCGCATTTGCGTATTATTGGTCGTAAGAGGCTGAATGAGGTATCAAATTAATCAGAAGATCATGGACGATGGACAGACACAAAATAAATGACGACTCGAAGATGCATACCGATGGTAGGAGCAAAAACGCGCACGCATACCTGTGCGCGCGCAAATTTTTGACATGCTCAAAATGGCCTGAAACGTACCCAAATTTGACCACGATTGATTTGGGAAATTTTAAAATTTTGACGCGCGCGTACGTGCGCGTCGTGACCTTTGCATGACCTCTGTTGACATGTCCTGATGACCTGTCATCTGAACTTGATATGATGCAAATATGAATGATTTATGATGATTAGTTGCGATGATATGATCAATAATTTAATTTTACAAAATGGCGCCTAGATGGCGTCATCAGGATTTGATGACCTTGAAAAGTTTCGTTTCGCAATTCCACAATAATATCCATACATGACATGAAAATCAAGAAATTTGACAGGCCCGATTTTGAGATAACCTGGCGACAAAATTTGGCAATAAAAATGAATAAAGTAAAATCTGACGAATATAATAGGTGATCTGTCATATTCATGACAGACCACCTAATAATAAAGGAAAAAAAAAAGAGAGTCAAGCGAGGTTTGAACCACCGACCCTAGCGTTACCAGGCAGGTGCGTTATCCAGTCGACCACGATCTTCCGGACAGACAGGGAGCGCAAAACAGGAAACATATTGTCAATGTAAATTGTTGCAAGTACAAAAATGTCATGATGACAAACCTAGTACAAATTCCAGTTTTGAGAATAGTACAAGCTTTAAAATGAAACAATGGACATATTGTCTAAAGGGTACATTCTAAGGTAAAACATATTTAAAATTTGGCGAGAAAAGACCAATATTTACGTAATTAGAATCAATTTACATGAGTGTTGTGACATCATGAAACAGAAAACACTAATTTTTAGTTCCGACGCCATGTTGATGACGTCACGATACTCTATTCGAATAGGAAAAAAAATTGGGGGTCAACGGACTCCTTGAAGAGCTACAGTGAATTTTATATAGGCATATTTTTGCCCACTTTTGACTTGTTTTGCGAGTTTGCACGCGCGTGTAATGCACATTTGAATTGACGCGCATTTGCGTATTATTGGTCGTAAGAGGCTGAATGAGGTATCAAATTAATCAGAAGATCATGGACAGTGAACAGACATAAAATAAATGACGACTCGAAGATGCATACCGATGGTAGGAGCAAAAACGCGCACGCATACCTGTGCGCGCGCAAATTTTTGACATGCTCAAAATGGCCTGAAACGTACCCAAATTTGACCACGATTGATTTGGGGAATTTTAAGATTTTGACGCGCGTGTACGTGCGCGTCGTGACCTTTGCATGACCTCTGTTGACATGTCCTGATGACCTGTTATCTGAACTTGATATGATGCAAATAGGAATGATTTATGATGATTAGTTGCGATGATATGATCAATAATTTAATTTTACAAAATGGCGCCTAGATGACGTCATCAGGATTTGATGACCTTGAAAAGTTTCGTTTCGCGATTCCACAATAATATCCATACATGACATGAAAATCAAGAAATTTGACATGCCCGATTTTGAGATAACCTGGCTACAAAATTTGGCAATAAAAATAAATAAAGTAAAATCTGACGAATATAATAGGTGATCTGTCATATTCATGACAGACCACCTAATAAAAGCAACATGAAAATAACTTGGTCATAAATACAAGCACTGTGAATACAAACATGATTTTTTCTCGTTGATTTTCACAAGTAAACATACGTTGTGGAATGAAATTGTTTGGGAAAACAAGCCTGGTAAGAATGTAAACATATTAACGGGGTACTCCAGGCTGAAATAATAGAATTTTAACAAGTAAAGTAAAATGAGACAAATAAAATACTGAAAATTTCATCAAAATCTGACAAGGATGACTAAGTCATTACATTTTTAACTTTTGCATTACTACGGCAAAACAGTGGTATGCATGTCTTCATAAATATGCAATGAGCAAGCTGATGATATCCACACAAAATTTTTTTTATTTTATTTCAAAAAATTTATCAAATTTTGTCGCCAAATATAATAAAAAAATTGGATTGACAACTGATTTAGTTTGTAAAAAAATTATTGTGCCAACTTATTTTGTTACAAGGGAGACATGTAACAAAATATGAAATGATAATAATTTTATTAAATAAAATAAGAAAAAAAGTGGGGACATGACATGGGTGTCTGGAAAACGAAGACCGAAGACCGGGGACACATATCACACTCGTGTGAAAGCGCTTGTAGTCCACGCACGAAGTGTGTACAAAGCAGTGCAAAGTGTGTACAAAACACGTGCGCGGGTTAGAATGGACTTTGGACCTTGCCGCCTACACATGTTCTCCCATTGACAATGCGTGGGTCCCCGGTCTTCGATCTTCGTTTTCCAAACCCGTTGTTGGAAAACGAAGACAGAAGACCGGGGATCGCATCGATCCGTCTAGCTAAAATAAACCATTATTTTATTCAGCACCAGTTCAAGAATATTTTGATCTTGGATACGTCATCTGCTATGATTGGCTGCGGATACGTTATGGTTATTTGTGTGAATGGTTTTAGGACAATTACCCCCCGGACAATTACCCCCCGGACAACTACCCCCCTGGCAATTACCCCCCGAAGACAATTACCCACCGGACAATTACGCCCCGGACAATTACCCCCCGGAAAACTACCCCCCGGACAACTACCCCCTGGACAATCACCCCGGACAATTCCCCCCGGACAACTACCCCCCGAACAACTACCCCCGGACAATAAGCCCCCCTGAGGACACTTTCCCCGGACAATTATCTTCGAGGACAATTACACCCTGGACAGTTACCCTGGACAATAACCCCCAAGGACAATTATCCCCCGGACAATTATGACTGCCTGAGGACAATTACGTACAAGCAGTCTCAACTTAACTGCCGTTTGCAACTATTTTACTACCGTTGACATTACACGTGTCCCCGGTCTTCGGTCTTCGTTTTCCAAACCTGTTGTTGGGTGTCTGGAAAACGAAGACCGAAGACCGGGGACACATATCACACTCGTGTGAAAACGCTTGTAGTGCACGCACGAAGTGTGTACAAAGCAGTGCAAAGTGTGTACAAAACACGTGCGCGGGTTAGAATGGACTTTGGACCTTGCCGCCTACACATGTTCTCCCATTGACAATGCGTGGGTCCCCGGTCTTCGATCTTAGTTTTCCAAACCCGTTGTTGGGTGTCTGGAAAACGAAGACAGAAGACCGGGGATCGAATCCGTCTAGCTAAAATAAACCATTATTATATCCAGATCAAATTCAGAAATATTCTGATATTGGATATGTAATCAGTTATAATTGGCTGATAACTTAATGATTAATTGTATGGATATCGTGATGCATGCAGTGGCGGATCCAGAGGGGGGCGCCCCGGGCGCGCGCCCCCCCTATTTTCGCCGGATTTTTTTTTTTTGATGGTTATATTTACTGGATTGGTACAATGTAGTCAATTTCAAGGGCTAGATATTGTCAAAACTATATTTTAACTTACGCTCATTGCCTTTGTGTTCGCACAAATGCACCTCTGTCATACCTGTATTGCAATATGTAAATTCCGGAATTCCAGGGCGCGCAAGTCGATTGTTTGGAAAGTTGCACCACTTTTAATCGGGAGTTGCAGTGCAGTGACCAGTGTGAAGATGTTGGATTGGATATCATTTTTTCCCGAAATTTTGTGTTTTTTTAACATGCGTTTGTCCGTCTTTATGGCAAATACATGTAAATTGTAAGTAACAGATCGCGAGAGAAAGTGTCAACGATGCGAATGATAATGTCTATCCCCGAGATTATTCTTCACTCAAAGATGAAGCCCTATATCGGGCGCCACGAGCGCAGCATTATCATTCTGCCTTGGTCATGTACGTTTTCACTGAAATGTATAGGTCAGACATATTTGTATTTAATGTAAACTAACTTTTACACTTTCTGGTAGATTCAGAGGCATATTATCCAGGGCGCCCCAACTAAGTTTCGCTGAAGCAATCATTCCAACGAATTATCAAGGAGCAAAATTGTATATTCTCAATCACCAGTCGACCCCACTCCGCGTTTGCTGTGTATAGGCAGCTATATGTCAGCGTAAGGAGCGAAGATTTTATGTGACGGGGGGGGGGGTGGGGGTTGGGGGGGGGAAATAAAATACTTTTAGTGTCTTTTATTCATGAAGTTACAGTGATTTAAGTGTGCATTTTTCTTCTAAAGGTGCTCTCAAAATACAACTTTTGGACATGATTTTTTGAAAAAGTCCTTGGCGTGGGAGGGGGGTATCCCCCCTCCCACACCCTCCCCCCGCTCGGTCGCTTCGCTCCCTCGCCGCTGGCGCCCCCCCTATTTCAAAATCCTGGATCCGCCCCTGGCATGATAATTGATTGAGCAATATATCGCGCTCAACTCAGCTGGCATTAAAATTTTACTACCATTGACATAACGCATGTCCCCGGTCTTCGATCTTCGTTTTCCAGACCTGTTGTTGGTTGTCTGGAAAACGAAGACAGAAGACCGGGTAAAATTTTAATGCAAGCTGAGTTGAGCGCGATATATTGCTCAATCAATTATCAGCATCACGATATCCATACAATTAATCATTAATTTATTAGCAAATTGTAACTGATTACATATCCAATGTCAGGGGGGTAGTTGTCCGGGGGGTAATTGTCCGGGGGGTATTTGTCCGGGGGGTAATTGTCCGGGGGTAATTGTCCTAGAACCATTCACAGAAGTAACCATAATTACCCCCCGGACAACTACCCCCCTGGCAATTACCCCCCGAGGACAATTACCCCCCGGACAATTCCCCCCGGACAACTACCCCCCGAACAACTACCCCCGGACAATAAGCCCCCCTTAGGACACTTTCCCCCGGACAATTATCTTCGAAGACAATTACCCCCTGGACAGTTACCCTGGACAATAACCCCTAAGGACAATTATCCCCCGGACAATTACGACTGCCTGAGGACAATTACGTACAAGCAGTCTCAACTTAACTGCCGTTTGCAACTATTTTACTACCATTGACATTACACGTGTCCCCGGTCTTCGGTCTTCGTTTTCCAAACCTGTTGTTGGGTGTCTGGAAAACGAAGACAGAAGACCGGGGATCGCATCCGTCTAGCTAAAATAAACCATTATTATATTCAGATCAAATTCAGAAATATTCTGATATTGGATATGTAATCAGTTATAATTTGCTAATAAATTAATGATTAATTGTATGGATATCGTGATGCATGATAATTGATTGAGCAATATATCGCGCTCAACTCAGCTGGCATTAAAATTTTACTACCACTGACATAACGCATGTCCCCGGTCTTCGATCTTCGTTTTCCAGACCTGTTGTTGGGTGTCTGGAAAACGAAGACAGAAGACCGGGGATCGCGTAAAATTTTGTCTAGCTAAGATAGGCCTATAATATTCAGATCAAATTCAGGAATATTTTGATCTTGGATACGTCATCTGCTATGATTGGCGGCGGATAAGTTATGGTTACTTCTGTGAATATCGTTATCATAGGGCATAAGAATACATAACAATTATAACGTACATAATTTATTTCACCCACGGAATTCAGCCATTGCAATTCTCAAAACTGTCATAAAACTGAAAACTTGCATACAATACACCTCATACTGCGCAATCACGTACATATACAAGCAGACTCGACTCAACTGGCGTTTGCAATTATTTTACTGCCATTGACATTACGCATGTCCCCGGTCTTCGGTCTTCGTTTTCCAAACCTGTTGTTGGGTGTCTGGAAAACGAAGACAGAAGACCGGGGATCGCATCCGTCTAGCTAAAATGAGCCATTATTATATTCAGATCTAATTCAGGAATATTCTGATATTGGATATGTAATCAGTTATGATTGGTTGATAAGTTAATGGTTAATTGTATGGATATCGTGTTGTGAATGATAATTGATTGAGCAATATATCGCGCTCAGCTGGCATTTGCAATTTTACTACCATTGACATAACACATGTCCCCGGTCTTCGATCTTCGTTTTCCAGACCTGTTGTTGGGTGTCTGGAAAACGAAGACAGAAGACCGGGGATCGCATCGATCCGTCTAGCTAAAATAAACCATTATTTTATTCAGCACCAGTTCAAGAATATTTTGATCTTGGATACGTCATCTGCTATGATTGGCTGCGGATAAGTTATGGTTATTTGTGTGAATGGTTCTAGGACAATTACCCCCCGGACAATTACCCCCCGGACAACTACCCCCCTGACAATTACCCCCCGAGGACAATTACCCACCGGACAATTCCCCCCGGACAACTACCCCCCGAACAACTACCCCCGGACAATAAGCCCCGGACAATAAGCCCCCCTTAGGACACTTTCCCCCGGACAATTATCTTCGAAGACAATTACCCCTGGACAGTTACCCTGGACAGTAACCCCTAAGGACAATCATCCCCCGGACAATTACGACTGCCTGAGGACAATTACGTACCAGCAGTCTCAAGTTAACTGCCGTTTGCAACTATTTTACTACCATTCACATTACACGTGTCCCCGGTCTTCGGTCTTTTGTTTTCCAAACCTATTGTTGGGTGTCTGGAAAACGAAGACAGAAGACCGGGGATCGCATCCGTCTAGCTAAAATAAACCATTATTATATTTAGATCAAATTCAGAAATATTCTAATATTGGATATTGAATCAATTATAATTTGCTAATAAATTAATGATTTATTGTATGGATATCGTGATGCATGATAATTGATTGAGCAATATATCGCGCTCAACTCAGCTGGCATTAAAATTTTACTACCATTGACATAACGCATGTCCCCGGTCTTCCATCTTCGTTTTCCAGACCTGTTGTTGGGTGTCTGGAAAACGAAGACAGAAGACCGGGGATCGCATCCGTCTAGCTAAAATAAACCATTATTATATTCAGATCAAATTCAGAAATATTCTGATATTGGATATGTAATCAGTTATAATTTGCTAATAAATTAATGATTAATTGTATGGATATCGTGATGCATGATAATTGATTGAGCAATATATCGCGCTCAACTCAGCTGGCATTAAAATTTTACTACCATTGACATAACGCATGTCCCCGGTCTTCGATCTTCGTTTTCCAGACCTGTTGTTGGGTGTCTGGAAAACGAAGACAGAAGACCGGGGATCGCGTAAAATTTTGTCTAGCTAAGATAGGCCTATAATATTCAGATCAAATTCAGGAATATTTTGATCTTGGATACGTCATCTGCTATGATTGGCGGCGGATAAGTTATGGTTACTTCTGTGAATGGTTCTAGGACAATTACCCCCCGGACAATCACGACTGCCTGAGGACAATTACGTTACAAGCCGTCTCAGCTTAACTGCCGTTTGCAACTATTTTAATACCATTGACATTACACGTGTCCCCAGTCTTCGTTTTCCAAACCTGTTGTTGGGTGTCTGGAAAACGAAGACAGAAGACCGGGGATCGCATCCGTCTAGCTAAAATAAACCATTATTATATTCAGATCAAATTCAGAAATATTCTGATATTGGATATGTAATCAGTTATAATTTGCTAATAAATTAATGATTAATTGTATGGATATCGTGATGCATGATAATTGATTGAGCAATATATCGCGCTCAACTCAGCTGGCATTAAAATTTTACTACCATTGACATATCGCATGTCCCCGGTGTTCGATCTTCGTTTTCCAGACCTGTTGTTGGGTGTGTGGAAAACGAAGACAGAAGACCAGGGATCGCGTAAAATTTTGTCTAGCTAAGATAGGCCTATAATATTCAGATCAAATTCAGGAATATTTTGATCGTGGATACGTCATCTGCTATGATTGGCGGCGGATAAGTAAGGGTGTCTGGAAAACGAAGACCGAAGACCGGGGACACATATCACACTCGTGTGAAAGCGCTTGTAGCGCACGCACGAAGTCTGTACAAAGCAGTGCAAAGTGGGGTGTCTGGAAAACGAAGACCGGGGACACATATCACACTCGTGTGAAAGCGCTTGTAGTGCACGCACGAAGTGTGTTCAAAGCAGTGCAAAGTGGGGTGTCTGGAAAACGAAGACCGAAGACCGGGGACACATATCACACTCGTGTGAAAGCGCTTGTAGTGCACGCACGAAGTGTGTTGAAAGCAGTGCAAAGTGGGGTGTCATGAAAACGAAGACCGGGGATCGCATCCGTCTAGCTAAAATAAACCATTATCATATTCAGATCAAATTCAGAAATATTCTGATATTGGATATGTAATCAGTTATAATTTGCTAATAAATTAATGATTAATTGTATAGATATCGTGATGCATGATAATTAATTGAGCAATATATCGCGCTCAACTCAGCTGGCATTAAAATTTTACGACCATTGACATATCGCATGTCCCCGGTGTTCGATCTTCGTTTTCCAGACCTGTTGTTGGGTGTCTGGAAAACGAAGACAGAAGACCGGGGATCGCGTAAAATTTTGTCTAGCTAAGATAGGCCTATAATATTCAGATCAAATTCAGGAATATTTTGATCTTGGATACGTCATCTGCTATGATTGGCGGCGGATAAGTTAGGGTGTCTGGAAAACGAAGACCGAAGACCGGGGACACATATCACAATCGTGTGAAAGCGCTTGTAGTGCACGCACGAAGTCTGTACAAAGCAGTGCAAAGTGGGGTGTCTGGAAAACGAAGACCGAAGACCGGGGACACATATCACAATCGTGTGAAAGCGCTTGTAGTGCACGCACGAAGTGTGTTCAAAGCAGTGCAAAGTGGGGTGTCTGGAAAACGAAGACCGGGGACACATATCACACTTGTGTGAAAGCGCTTGTAGTGCACGCACGGAGTGTGTACAAAGCAGTGCAAAGTGTGTACAAAACACGTGCGCGGGTTAGAATGGACTTTGGACCTTGCCGCCTACACATGTTCTCCCATTGACAATGCGTGGGTCCCCGCTCTTCGTTTTCCAAACCCGTTGTTGGGTGTCTGGAAAACGAAGACAGAAGACCGGGGATCGCATCCGTCGAGCTAAAATAAACCATTATTATATTCAGATCAAATTCAGGAATATTTTGATCTTGGATACGTCATCTGCTATGATTGGCGGCGGATAAGTTATGGTTACTTCTGTGAATGGTTCTAGGACAATTGCCCCCGAACAATTACCCCCCTGGCAACTACCCCCTAGACAATTACTCCCCGGACAACTACCCCCCTGACAATTACCCCCGAGGACAATTACCCACCGGACAATTACCCACCGGACAATTGACCCCAGGACAATTACCCCCCGGACAACTACCCCCTGGACAAACACCCCCGGACAATTCCCCCCGGACAACTACTCCCCGGACAACTACCCCCCTGACAATTACCCCTGAGGACAATTACCCACCGGACAATTACCCACCGGACAATTGACCCCCGGACAATTACCCCCCGGACAACTACCCCCTGGACAAACACCCCCGGACAATTCCCCCCGGACAACTACCCCCCTGACAATTACCCCTGAGGACAATAATCTACCGGACAATTCCCCCCGGACAACTACTCCCCGGAAAACTACCCCCTGACAATTACCCCCGAGGACAATTACCCACCGGACAATTACCCACCGGACAATTGACCCCCGGACAATTACCCCCCGGACAATTCCCCCCGGACAACTACCCCCGAACAACTACCCCCAGACAATAAGCCCCCCTGAGAACACTTTCCCCCGGACAATTATCTTCGAGGACAATTATCCCCCGGACAATTACGACTGCCTGAGGACAATTACGTACAAGCAGTCTCAACTTAACTGCCGTTTGCAACTATTTTACTACCATTGACATTACACGTGTTCCCGGTCTTCGTTTTCCAAACCTGTTGTTGGGTGTCTGGAAAACGAAGACAGAAGACCGGGGATCGCATCCGTCTAGCTAAAATAAACCATTATTATATTCAGATCAAATTCAGAAATATTCTGATATTGGATATGTAATCAGTTATAATTTGCTAATAAATTAATGATTAATTGTATGGATATCGTGATGCATGATAATTGATTGAGCAATATATCGCGCTCAACTCAGCTGGCATTAACATTTTACTACCATTTACATATCGCATGTCCCCGGTCTTCGATCTTCGTTTTCCAGACCTGTTGTTGGGTGTGTGGAAAACGAAGACAGAAGACCGGGGATCGCGTAAAATTTTGTCTACCTAAGATAGGCCTATAATATTCAGATCAAATTCAGGAATATTTTGATCTTGGATACGTCATCTGCTATGATTGGCGGCGGATAAGTTAGGGTGTCTGGAAAACGAAGACCGAGGACCGGGGACACATAACACACTCGTGTGAAAGCGCTTGTAGTGCATGCACGAAGTGTGTACAAAGCAGGGCAAAGTGGGGTGTCTTGAAAACGAAGACCGAAGACCGGGGACACATATCACACTCGTGTGAAAGCGCTTGTAGTCCACGCACGAAGTGTGTACAGAGCAGTGCAAAGTGTGTACAAAACACGTGCGCGGGTTAGAATGGACTTTGGACCTTGCCGCCTACACATGTTCTCCCATTGACAATGCGTGGGTCCCCGGTCTTCGATCTTCGTTTTCCAAACCCGTTGTTGGGTGTCTGGAAAACGAAGACAGAAGACCGGGGATCGAATCCGTCTAGCTATAATAAACCATTATTATATTCAGATCAAATTCAGGAATATTTTGATCTTGGATACGTCATCTGCTATGATTGGCGGAAGATAAGTTATGGTTAATTCTGTGAATGGTTCTAGGACAATTACCCCCCTGGCAACTACCCCCTGGACAATTACTCCCAAGACAACTACCCCCCTGAAAATTACCCCCGAGGACAATTACCCACCGGACAATTACCCCCGGACAATTACCCCCCGGACAACTACCCCCTTGACAATCACCCCCGGACAATTCCCCCCGAAAAACTACTCCCCGGACAACTACCCCCCTGACAATTACTACCGAGGACCATTACCCGCCGGACAATTACCCACCGGACAATTACCCACCGGACAACTACCCCCTGGACAATCACTCCCGGACAATTCCCCCAGGACAACTACCCCCCGAACAACTACCCCCAGACAATAAGCCCCCCTGAGGACACTTTCCCCCGGACAATTTTCTTCGAGGACAATTATCCCCCGGACAATTACGACTGCCTGAGGACAATTACGTACAAGCAGTCTCAACTTAACTGCCGTTTGCAACTATTTTACTACCATTGACATTACACGTGTCCCCGGTCTTCGTTTTCCAAACCTGTTGTTGGGTGTCTGGAAAACGAAGACAGAAGACCGGGGATCGCATCCGTCTAGCTAAAATAAACCATTATTATATTCAGATCAAATTCAGGAATATTCTGATATTGGATATGTAATCAGTTATAATTGGCTGATAACCTAATGATTAATTGTATGGATATCGTGATGCATGATAATTTACTGAGCAATAATCGCGCTCAACTCAGCTGGCATTAAAATTTTACTACCATTGACATAACGCATGTCCCCGGTCTTCGATCTTCGTTTTCCAGACCTGTTGTTGGGTGTCTGGAAAACGAAGACAGAAGACCGGGGATCGCGTAAAATTTTGTCTAGCTAAGATAGGCCTATAATATTCAGATCAAATTCAGGAATATTCTGATCTTGGATATGGATGCGTCATCTACTATGATTGGCGGCGAATATAAGTTATGGTTACTTCTGTGAATACCGTTATCATAGGGCATAAGAATACATAACAATTATAACGTACATAATTTATTTCACCCACGGAATTCAGCCATTGCAATTCTCAAAACTGTCATAAAACTGAAAACTTGCATACAATACACCTCATACTGCGCAATCACGTACATATACAAGCAGACTCGACTCATGGCGTTTGCAATTATTTTACTGCCATTGACATTACGCATGTCCCCGGTCTTCGTTTTCGAAACCTGTTGTTGGGTGTCTGGAAAACGAAGACAGAAGACCGGGGATCGCATCCGTCTAGCTAAAATAAACCATTATTATATTCAGATCAAATTCAGAAATATTCTGATATTGGATATGTAATCAGTTATAATTGGCTGATAACCTAATGATTAATTGTATGGATATCGTGATGCATGATAATTTACTGAGCAATAATCGCGCTCAACTCAGCTGGCATTAAAATTTTACTTCCATGGACATGATGCATGTCCCCGGTCTTCGATCTTCGTTTTCCAGACCTGTTGTTGGGTGTCTGGAAAACGAAGACAGAAGACCGGGGATCGCGTAAAATTTTGTCTAGCTAAGATAGGCCTATAATATTCAGATCAAATTCAGGAATATTTTGATCTTGGATACGTCATCTACTATGATTGGCGGCAAATATAAGTTATGGTTACTTCTGTGAATACCGTTATCATAGGGCATAAGAATACATAACAATTATAACGTACATAATTTATTTCACCCACGGAATTCAGCCATTGCAATTCTCAAAACTGTCATAAAACTGAAAACTTGCATACAATACACCTCATACTGCGCAATCACGTACATATACAAGGAGACTCGACTCATGGCGTTTGCAATTATTTTACTGCCATTGACATTACGCATGTCCCCGGTCTTCGTTTTCGAAACCTGTTGTTGGGTGTCTGGAAAACGAAGACAGAAGACCGGGGATCGCATCCGTCTAGCTAAAATAAACCATTATTATATTCAGATCAAATTCAGAAATATTCTGATATTGGATATGTAATCAGTTATAATTTGCTAATAAATTAATGATTAATTGTATGGATATCGTGATGCACGATAATTGATTGAGCAATATATCGCGCTCAACTCAGCTGGCATTAACATTTTACTACCATTGACATAACGCATGTCCCCGGTCTTCGATCTTCGTTTTCCAGACCTGTTGTTGGGTGTCTGGAAAACGAAGACAGAAGACCGGGGATCGCGTAAAATTTTGTCTAGCTAAGATAGGCCTATAATATTCAGATCAAATTCAGGAATATTTTGATCTTGGATACGTCATCTACTATGATTGGCGGCAAATATAAGTTATGGTTACTTCTGTGAATACCGTTATCATAGGGCATAAGAATACATAACAATTATAACGTACATAATTTATTTCACCCACGGAATTCAGCCATTGCAATTCTCAAAACTGTCATAAAACTGAAAACTTGCATACAATACACCTCATACTGCGCAATCACGTACATATACAAGGAGACTCGACTCATGGCGTTTGCAATTATTTTACTGCCATTGACATTACGCATGTCCCCGGTCTTCGTTTTCGAAACCTGTTGTTGGGTGTCTGGAAAACGAAGACAGAAGACCGGGGATCGCATCCGTCTAGCTAAAATAAACCATTATTATATTCAGATCAAATTCAGAAATATTCTGATATTGGATATGTAATTAGTTATAATTTGCTAATAAATTAATGATTAATTGTATGGATATCGTGATGCATGATAATTGATTGAGCAATATATCGCGCTCAACTCAGCTGGCATTAAAATTTTACTACCATTGACATAACGCATGTCCCCGGTCTTCGATCTTCGTTTTCCAGACCTGTTGTTGGGTGTCTGGAAAACGAAGATAGAAGACCGGGGATCGCGTAAAATTTTGTCTAGCTAAGATAGGCCTATAATATTCAGATCAAATTCAGGAATATTTTGATCTTGGATACGTCATCTGCTATGATTGGCGGCGGATAAGTTAGGGTGTCTGGAAAACGAAGACCGGGGACACATATCACACTCGTGTGAAAGCGCTTGTAGTGCACGCACGAAGTATGTACAAAGCAGTGCAAAGTGGGGTGTCTTGAAAACGAAGACCGAAGACCGGGGACACATTTCACACTCGTGTGAAAGCGCTTGTAGTGCACGCACGAAGTGTGTACAAAGCAGTGCAAAGTGGGGTGTCTGGAAAACGAAGACCGAAGACCGGGGACACATATCACACTCGTGTGAAAGCGCTTGTAGTGCACGCACGAAGTGTGTACAAAGCAGTGCAAAGTGTGTACAAAACACGTGCGCGGGTAAGAATGGACTTTGGACCTTGCCGCCTACACATGTTCTCCCATTGACAATGCGTGGGTCTCCGGTCTTCGATCTTCGTTTTCCAAACCCGTTGTTGGGTGTCTTGAAAACGAAGACAGATGACCGGGGATCGCATCCGTCTAGCTAAAACAAACTATTATTATATTCAGATCAGATTCAGGAATATTTTGATCTTGGATACGTCATCTGCTATGATTGGCGGCGGATAAGTTATGGTTACTTCTGTGAATGGTTCTAGGACAATTACCCCCCGAACAATTACCCCCTTGGCAACTACCCCCTGGACAATTACTCCCCGGACAACTACCCCCCTGACAATTACCCCCGAGGACAATTACCCACCGGACAATTACCCCCCGGACAATTACCCCCCCCGGACAACTACCCCTGGACAATCACCCCCGGACAATTCCCCCCGGACAACTACTCCCGGACAACTACCCCCCCCCTGACAATTACTACCGAGGACAATTACCCACTGGACAATTACCCACCGGACAAATACCCCCCGGACAATTACCCCCCGGACAACTACCCCTTGGACAATCACCCCCGGACAATTCCCCCCTACAACTACCCCCCGAACAACTACCCCAGACAATAAGCCCCCCTGAGGACACTTTCCCCCGGACATTTATCTTCGAGGACAATTATCCCCCGGACAATTACGATTGCCTGAGGACAATTACGTACAAGCAGTCTCAACTTAACTGCCGTTTGCAACTATTTTACTACCATTGACATTACACGTGTCCCCGGTCTTTGTTTTCCAAACCTGTTGTTGGGTGTCTGGAAAACGAAGACAGAAGACCGGGGATCGCATCCGTCTAGCTAAAATAAACCATTATTATATTCAGATCAAATTCAGAAATATTCTGATATTGGATATGTAATCAGTTATAATTGGCTGATAACTTAATGATTAATTGTATGGATATCGTGATGCATGATAATTTACTGAGCAATAATCGCGCTCAACTCAGCTGGCATTAAAATTTTACTTCCATTGACATGACGCATGTCCCCGGTCTTCGATCTTCGTTTTCCAGACCTGTTGTTGGGTGTGTGGAAAACGAAGACAGAAGACGGGGATCGCGTAAAATTTTGTCTAGCTAAGATAGGCCTATAATATTCAGATCAAATTCAGGAATATTTTGATCTTGGATACGTCATCTGCTATGATTGGCGGCGGATATAAGTTATGGTTACTTCTGTGAATACCGTTATCATAGGGCATAAGAATACATAACAATTATAACGTACATAATTTATTTCATCCGCGGAATTCAGCAATTGCAATTCTCAAAACTGTCATAAAACTGAAAACTTGCATACAATACACCTCATACTGCGCAATCACGGACATATACAAGCAGACTCGCCTCATGGCGTTTGCAATTATTTTACTGCCATTGACATTACGCATGTCCCCGGTCTTCGTTTTCCAAACCTGTTGTTGGGTGTCTGGAAAACGAAGACAGAAGACCGGGGATCCGCGTCTAGGTAAGATGGGCCTATAACCTTCAGCTCCAGTTTAAGAATATTCTGATCTGGGATACACTCTAAATTACAGGGATTACAGGGACAGCAATTATAACGTACACATTTCACCCACGGAATCCAGCCATTCCAATTCTGAAATATGTCGTAAAACTGAAAACTTGCATACAGGGGATTACAGTACACCTCATACTGCGCAATCACGTACAAGCAGCTACTCAACTCAACTGGCGTTTGCAACTATTTTACTACCATTGACATTACGCATGTCCCCGGTCTTCGGTCTTCGTTTTCCAAACCTGTTGTTGGGTGTCTGGAAAACGAAGACAGAAGACCGGGGATCGTATTCGTCTAGCTAAAATATTATTAAGCTCAGCGACGATTGACTGATAGTTATGGTTGTGTAAATAAATACCAGTAACATCAATTGAGGCTGGAAAGGCCTACCAGTTTACACCGGTATAGACCATCCAGAACAGTAACAAAGTCCAGTAATCGAGACCAGTTTGAAATGTCCAGTTGAAGGTTAACTCTAGACCAGTAATTTAAGACCAGTTTAATTCTTGAGTGGTCCATTGCAATTAAGTGGACAGCTTTTGAAACCTGTTGTTGGGGGTCTGAAAAAGAAAGACCGGGGGTCGCATCCGTCTAGCTAAGATATACCATCTATTGCACAAATACAACACAGTTATGGTAATTGGTAATTCAAATTCAAACAAATACCTCCCACATAGTCAAAGCCCATTGACCTTAAATGACTTTGTACTTCGTCCATAAACATTGAAAGTTATGACAACAATCTAATAATTATCTTCAACATGACCAAAGTTCATTGACCGTAAATGACCTTTGACCGTGGTACTTGATTACTCTTATGTTCAACTTTTATTAATCAGATCCATAAACTTTTAAAGTTATGGTAATTCAACAAATACCCCCAACTTCACCAAAGTTCATTGACCTTTGACCTTGGTCATGTTACCTGAAACTCACACAGGATGTTCAGTTATATACACTTATGTGCAACTTTTATTAATCAGATCCGTAATTCAACAAATACCCCAACTTGGTCAAAGTTCATTGACCCTAAATGACCTTAGACCTTGGTCATGTGACTTAAACCAAAGCAGGATGTTTAGTGATACTTGATTAACCTTATGAAGGGTGTGAGAGTTCAGATTTTTATTTTTTTTTTAATTATTATTTGGGCTTTCCTCTGTACAAAAGGAATGGGAGCTCGTTCTATCTCAGACTTTTTCACCACTCAGCTTTTTTCAGATCTTTTTATTAGTGACCACTCATACCCCTGCCTATTATGTCCAAATTTCAAGAACTAAGTCTATATACTTTCTAAGTAATGCTGTCATTTCAACAAGGCAAAAGCAATTTTGTGTCTCGCCCACTTATGAAAACAACCAGGAATATCATTTGTGGGGGCACGGAAGAGGATTATATTGAAACTTCATTGTGAAATGACTGGGATGGAATAACACTTGTCATAAGAGCCTTGCACGTAAACTTTAATGTTGACCTGAAAATGACCTTTGACCTTACCATGTGACCTCCGACTGCAGCATAACATGCAGGTCGCCTAAGTACATCTACCATCCAAGTTTGGTTGAAAAGCGACTTACGGTTGCGGAGTTAAGAGTCTTGCATGTAAACTTTAATGTTGACCTGAAAATGATCTTTGACCTTATCATGTGACCTCCGACTGCAGCATAACATGCACTTCCCTCAAGTCCATGTACCATCCAAGTTTGGTTGAAAAACGACATACGGTTGCGGAGTTAGGTGTCATCAGAGAGTCTTGCATGTAAACTTTAACGTTGACCTGAAAATGACCTTTGACCTTACCATGTGACCTCAGACTGCAGCATAAAATGCAAGTTCCCCAAGTCCATCCACCATCCAAGTTTGGTTGAAACGCGACTTATGGTTGTGGAGTTATGTGTCATTACAGGTTTGTGACGGACGGATTGACGACATTTGGATCCTTTAGTCTCGCCTTCACCTCTGGTGGGCGAGACAAAAACTTAACCTTCGGTTAAGATTTGATGTTGACAATGGCAAGTAGCACAAGAAGAAGAGAAGAAAAAAAATAAATATTTTATAAGGCATTTGGGTGAGCACCATCATCACCTAAAGCATTACAATCACCATCACTATCCTCAATGTCAGCAGCAGAATTATCATGACCATCATCAATATTATCATAAGCCTTTTATGTTGGAAAATTTGTTTTTCTGGACCCACGATCTCGCATACCCATTATCATATTGATACACAACATTAATTTTCTTCCAGTCTCTACTACAAGAATGAAACACACACAACATTCTCTGCTGTTTACATGAGTTATGTTTATTCAGCAAACTTGTAAGGTTATGGTTTTGAAAATGAATGGAAAACATCATAATCCAAATTACGACATATCATTTACATTTAATGTTTAAGCTATTATATATATATATATATATATATATATATATATATATATATATATATATATATATATATATTGATGATTCAAAGCAAAGACATAATTAAGCCAAATCATACCATAAACGCTGTGGAGCGCCATTTGTTTCACAATACCAAGATAGTAGGCCTATTGCTCTTTTACCACAATTTAGTCTGGGATAATTGTCCTATCTTGTGAAATCAAATATGCATGATACCATTATACATCCCATCCTGTGGGCAGGCATGCATAAACAAATATATACAAATTAAATGATTTGGATTTCCTATGGCAAAATTAAATACTCCAGTACTGCAGCTCAAGGGGGTTTCATAATCGAACTTGGTTGGCATTGTACGACTTTGTATGTCGATTGGTGACTTAGCCTGCACTAAAGCAAATTTGAATGCTGATTGGTGTTTTTGGCTGTGCTATCTGCAAAATTTAATGACCTACTTATAATTTCTTATGCACTATATGCGAGATACATTGACCTATCTTATCTTTACTTTTTCATGCACTAAGTGTAAAATTTGATGGGAAAATCTAAAAATATGAAACATTTCACAAACTATTAAGTCAACATTTACATGTAGTCACAATTAGTAGGCCTACATACATGTAGATGAACATCACACATTTGCAAATTGACCATGTCTGTAAGACACTAGGTAATATCCACATCAACAAGGTATTCAAGTGAACACTGTACATATAAAAAGCAAAGTATCGATTTACAAGTGAAATGGCAAGGAAAGACTGGCATTTAATGTTGTCATGCTAATTGCAATTTAAAGAACCAAAGTGCATTTAAGGACATACTGTAGGTATATCATGGTACCTTACAATGTACCCCAGTCGAGAACGCCTAAAATGGCAAGAAATAAGTTAACATGTGACTGCATTTAAGGTCATACTCTAGACATATGAACTGGTACTTCACCACCATGAACACTTTACCATATATGTAACATCAAGCACTGAGTATCATCTGAAATAACAATGTACATGTATATTGATACCTGAAGACTGGCAAGATCAACGTCAAACACTCCCAACTTCATACATTTGTTGCTTTGCAATTTGTGTAAAGCACCAAATAATATCTAAACAAAGATTACATGGATACCTGTACATATATCAAACACTTGCTGCTTTACAATTTGTGCAAAATATCAAAAAAAAATAACAAAGATTACATTGTTACCTGTACATATATCGTACACTGGAATACATTGATACCTATACATATATCACACACTTAGTAATTTCCATTGTTTGTAAAGCAATGAAATATCTGAAGAAAAAAAAACAATGGGTTGATACCTATACATATATCACACACTTAGTGTTTTCCATTGTTTGTAAAGCAATGAAATATCTGAAGAAAAAAAAACAACATTGGGTTGATACCTATACATATATCACACACTTAGTGTTTTCCATTGTTTGTAAAGCAATGAAATATCTGAAGAAAAAAAACAACATTGAGTTGATACCTATGAATATATCACACACTTAAGTGTTTTCCATTGTTTGTAAAGCAATGAAATATCTGAAGAAAAAAAAAACATTGGGTTGATACCTATACATATATCCAACACTTGCTGCTTTACAATTTGTGTAAAGCACTGAATAACATCTAAACTAGCAAAAGATAACATTAATACATGTACATATAGAGCACACATATTTTGTTAAGCAATGAAATCTAAAAAAAAAAAAAAATCTTTTCGTGATTTTTCTGTCCCCTACATGATCTGGGGGGTGTTTCACAAAGATTTAAGTATGACTTAGAGTCGCACTTAAAAACCGAGTTGCGTACGGTATGAAAGGCTTGACCGCATTGGTCAGATCGTGTCATGAGGCTCGCACTATTGCGTATCTATCAATAAGATCGCGCGTTGCATATCATGTACGCGCCGACATTTAAGTGCGACTTAAGTCATACTTAAATCTTTGTGAAACACCCCCCTGTAGGTATTGCTGTTTCTACCTCCTTTCTTTCCTGCTGTAACTTTGTCCATAACATTTTCTCAAAGGGTAGCTTAATCTACACACTCATGTAAAATATATTAAAACTTGCATTAAACTTGGAAATTTTGGATGCTTAAGGGGGGACTTACTTTTTTAATTGTATGTGTGTGTTCAGTTAAGGCTGAAAGTTTAGATACACCCACAGAACTCGGTGAAATTTGTTTGCTTTGCCAAACATCATAACATTTACTACATCTTCAGAAATATAAATACTACCATGAAGAATTTGGTGTAAAAATGAAAGATCATATTAAGCTATTTCACATGATTTAGAAGCCGTTGAGATGAAAGTATATAACTTGGGGAATTTTCTTAGAAGAAAAAAAGTAATAGTCGTGCCAAGTGTATTCTATTGTTATTATATTTTCAAACATTGTTTCATAGAAATATATACATGTAACTGTCAAATCTATGATTAATATTACATTTTCTATTATGATATGTCAGTACTGAACAAAAAAGTGTAATCTGAAATGTATGTCTTGAGAAGTAACTAGCACAAATATGAAATGTTTTTGTCAAGTTTTCATTATTTTCCTAAAATACTTTTTTTTTGGGGGGGGGGAAACTGATACCTAAATATTTTTCAGCTCCTGATGACAAAGCAATGTGATGAAGGGGCATGACATACCCAATCGTTCGAAACCAAATTTTTCATGATAGCACAAATATTTTATAAGATAAAGTAAATTTTAGGATGTTTGGCAAGTGTCAAATTTTTGGTTTGCCCCATTGCCACCAACAAGATAGTACCACTTTTCTTTATGTGACAACACTATAAGTCATAAGGCTGTATTTTTAAAAGATGACAAAATGCAATTTCACAAGATTTACAAGTTTTGGTATTTTCCGGCAGAAACATGACAGAAAAACTTATTGTCATTATGAAACACCTGTGTATATACTCCATGTTTAGGAGGGCTTGATGCATTTTCTTGATTTTTCTGTCCCCTACATGATCTGTAGCTAAACTAGCTATTGCTGTTTCTACCTCCTTTCTTTCCTTTGTCCATAACATTTTCTCAAAGGGTAGCTTAATCTACACGCTCATGTAAAATATATTAAAACTTGCATTGGTTCGGAAATTACAGATGTTTGTTAGAGGGGAGACTTACTTTTCTTTGTTGTGTGTGTGTGTGTGTGTGTGTATATATATATATATATATATATATATATAATATATATATATGTGTGTGTAAAGCAAGTAAACTCACTAACTGCCAAATTACACAAAAAAAAAACATTCATGCTTCAGGAAGCACTTCCACTTAAACAAAGGGTATAGAAATTAGGCTGGGCAGGTATTAGCCTTTAAGTTTTTTAATGAGAGGTGAGTCCAATAGAATTTGCAAAGTTTAGGATGTAATAAATTTGTGTTTGTATGAGTTATTGAATTGAAATTTAATGCATGAGTGAACAAGAATCACAATTTAGTGAAGCATTTTAACATTATGCTGTGGATCTCAGCAGTGTGTCCACTGGAGTAAAGATAATGTGAATGGTACATGTTGCATGCAAGGGAGTGAAATAGGGTAATACTGGAAGGGACATTCTTCCCCCCAACACACACACACTCCATCTCCTTTTCACTTCCTCACTTCCTGGCTGTGCAGTTTAAAATGACAAGAATTTCAAGTCTTACCTTATCTCACTCCCTTGCATGCAACATGTACCATTCACATTATCCTTACTCCAGTGGACACACTGCTGTGATCGACAGCATAAAGTTAAAATGCTAAAAAAATTGTGCACTTCTTGTACACTCATGCGTCAATTTTCAATGTAATGACTCACACAACCATAAATTTATAACAGTATCTTCAACTTTGCAAGTTCATCTGGACTCACTTCTAAAAAATCTGAAAAAACTGGAAGGCTAATACCTGCCCAGCCTAATCTTCCTTCCCCTTAGTTTAAGTGGGCAGTGCTCACTGAAACATTAAATTCAGAGAAAGAATTCCGTCCGACATGCTTTCAAATTTGCATCACGTTATAAAATTTGCCAAAAATTCAAGAAAACGGTCAAAAATTGAATGGATACTTATACTTCATGAAAGAGGAGATATGAATCATCAATAAAAAATGAGAAAACATCGTTGAAAAACAATTTTCAAAAATAAGCATGATGGTTACCAATTTTGAAACAGGCCCAGAACAGAAGTGTAATCTGTGCTATCTCAATAGATTCCGTCCGACATGCCACTTTCATGTCGGACGGAAAAAAAAGTTTTCCTTATTTTTTCCTACTTAGGTGCAGGTAAATTTTAGAAATCATCATTCATTCTAAGACTACAATCAATTCATTGATACTTGGCTGGGAAAAATCTATAAAATTGTCTATTGTTTTTCTAAGGGAAAACTTCTTGGAAATTTTTTGCATGTCGGACGGAAAATTTTGAGTTACCTTTTCTAAAATTGCAGGAATCATTCATTTCTACATATATGATTCCAGTTAATGTATGAAAAGGATGATTGATATATATGTTAATATTTATAAACATGCAGTTTCAAAACAAAGATATTAAGTGTTACCTAGGACCATTTAATTTCAGAGAAAGAATTCCGTCCGACATGCTTTCAAATTTGCCAAAAATTCAAGAAAACGGTCAAAAATTGAATGGATACTTATACTTCATGAAAGAGGAGATATTAACCATCAATAAAAAATGAGAAAACATCGTTGAAAAATAATTTTCAAAAATAAGCATGATGGTTACCAATTTTGAAACAGGTCCTGGTATAGAGCTGATCATCGTCACTCTCAGAATTAGGCAGACCGAAATCGCTGGCATAGCTTGTCAATATCCAAAACCTTGAAAACAATGATATCATAATTAAAGCTTGAAATACTGTTACAGGAGTAAACATATGTGATTAATACCTTCTCTTTCAAACATCAAACAGCTCATATAATACAGGCTGTTCTATTTATCTCTTGGGCTCTCACGAGGATCACATATGAATATAAGGGGATGCTATTTGCATGCCCAACAGTTTAATTTGTGCAAATAAAGCAATATGTTGACCAACAAAAATACACTTTGAATACCTGTCAACTGTAGTAAGTGCACAGCAATCTATACACACAAAAAAGTAAGTCCCCCCTAAATCAAATTGCTGTAACTGTTGAACGGAATTATTTTTAGATATTTGGTAAGTGGTTTTCTACATTCATTAGGCAACTCCTGGTGAAAAATTAGATTGATCGGTTGAGTCACGCATGAGTAATTAAAGATTGAATTAAAGCCACAATTATAGTCGTTTTTCAGATTGTGAGAATACAAAGTTGGCCAAAAACTATTATTATGTGAATTTTATGGTGTTATTATGTTTTACCATCCATCATTTAGCCACTCCACATGCAATTTTGATATTGTATGTTCATGGTTGAGTCAGCACAATGTATAGCAGGGGCAGCGAAAGCCAAAAAAACGTACAAAAATGTAAAAATGACCGTAGGATTATAATTTTTTGCATGGTCAGGTCACCCCCTCCCCCACATTGAAAACCGCTCCGTTCCAAATCATCATACGGGTTTATTGTGGAGGTAACCTCTACAACTGGTTAGATCATGTTAAAATCTGAAAATGTTGGTGTCTCCCCCGATTATATGCCCCTCCCCCATTTCAAAATTCTCGATCCACCACTGATTTGTCCATAAATTAAACTGATCATGAGAAATTGTTAGGCAAAGAATACATTTATGCACTTTAAAGAGTATTCATCCCTAAGTTTTCGAATGTGCTCGCTCAACCATGAAAATGTTTAAAGTTAGGAAAGTGTGTGGTGATAATGATGGATGATAAAAACAACAGCGATTAAATTCACATTTGAAACCGAATTTGCCCCGATATTCACTTTATTACCCTTTAAAATGACTCTGTGACATTGTTGAAAATACCAATTTGATGCGTGCTCACTCATCCATAAATAAACAAATCAATTTCATTTCTGCACAGAATTCTGACCATAGGTTGATAAACATTACTGCCAAATAACATTGCTAAAGACAGCCTTGAAAAACAAGTTCCACCATATTGAATAAGGGGTTACTTATTCATCAACATATGCACCCATAATGTACACAAGTCAATGAGAGAGGAAGTCAAAATTTTGAAATGAGGGTTTGTTTCACGGTTACAGGCGCGCACACCAAAATAACCATTCGATACGGCAGAGTGGGGCCAAGGCTTTGAACTTTCTTCTCATTTGTATAATTTTTTGAAATGACATAAAAAAGAGCTAATCACATTCCACACGTTCATTCAAGCGTGAATGTTTGATTAAACGCCTTTAAATCATTGAAGCATGTTAATTGGTCATGAACATAACAAAAAAGTTGAGAACAGATAATTTTACCAAATTGAAACAATACATGCCTACAATATTTGAAAATCGTATTTTTGTTTTCAATATGTTCATTGAACCGTGAAACAATGTATATTGTTGAAGGTACTCTTCCCAAAAATAACTGTCATCATATTCTATCATTTTTATTGATAGAAATGTGTAAAAAAAATCAAATTATAGTAAATTTGGACTTGTCTTTATTCAACCGTGAAATTTAGTCAAAAAAGTTGTATTGTCTTTTAGAAAATACCTTTTTCAAGCCTTCTGACTACGTTTCATGATGAGAATGTGGAATTAGTTCCAATAAAATGAAATCAAACTAAAAGTAATGATATTTGGCTTGTGACTTTTGAAAAGTGACAATTTTGCCTTCTGACGTTGCTCACTGAAGCATGATGTCAAATATGTCCATAACATTTACTCAGAGGATAGCTTATAAAATTACCAACACGCTCACATAAAAATATATTAAAAAATAGCATTGGTTCGGAAATTATTGATGATTGTTTAAGGGGGACTTATTTTTTGATGTGTATACATGTATCAGCTTATTTAATCAATTGATAATCAATCATTCTAAATTTAGTTCCAATATAAAGTACACTATGAGTATACATTGAATATATTCAATCTTTACATGTAAGTACTACAATAACCCAAAATTGGTCAGATTTCATTTAACAGTGAAACAGCCCCATCCTATTGTTGTTTTTCATTCAAGACACCTCCATGGCCATGTATTTAGTCATTTACAATATTGTAATCAATCAATAATATACATTATGTGATCGATCTGTGCAGTCGGGTCGCTGTTCACTTCAAATGAACCTCTTCAAATCATAATTCTAGTACCCCCCCCCATACCAGGAGCAGAATCACTTACATTGTTGTTGGAAAACCTTGTTTTCTTCTTTGAGGAAGGTAATACCCCTGATGTAGAAGAACCTGCTGTTTCACAATCACCAATACTTGTCTGCTTGAAGGTAGAACACGTCTTTGGTTGGTTTGCTACCAAAATATGACATCAAAAGGAATTAGTACTTTGAAAGATATCAAAGACAAAATGCAAAAGGCTTCCCCAAGTGTAAAGGCATATTTGACAGCGCTAAAAACATCTGTAATGTTAACAGAGGAGAGTGGCCAGATACAAGCACATACTAGTACAAAACCAGTTTCACAGTATGTTGTCAATTATTACCAGTCCAACAAATGTAATGTGCACATATGATGCACAGAAACTACAAGTTCTTGATAAGTAAATGCAGAGGCAGAAGATAACAGAAAATGCAAGATTCATTTCCTAAATTTGATAAGAATTACCCATGACAAGTTTGAGAATTTCATGATTTGTTTACCAAATTTATACAATACATGGACATTATTATTATTATCATTTTTTTTTTGGGGGGGGGGGGCTAAAAATGAATTTTGTGCTTCAAATATTTGTTATTATAATTATCACACGGAACTGCTTGTATCATATGTATCACATAAATACTATGACCAAGATATGAAATTTGGGAAACTTAATGACTTTACTTAATTCTTACCATAGACTTTATTCTTGGTATAGAGCTGATCATCGTCACTCTCAGAATTAGGCAGATCGAAATCGCTGGCAGAGCTTCTGTCAGTATCCAAAACCTTGAAAACAATGATATCATAATTAAAGCATAAAATGCTGTTTGAAACTGTTTTCCAGGAGTAAACACATATGTGATTAATACCTTGGGGATGCTGTTAGCATGCCCAACAGTTTAATTTGTGCAAATAAAACAACATGTTGACCAACAAAAATACAATTTGAATACCTGTCATCTGTAGTAAGCTCACAGCAATCTACATGTATCAGCTTATTTCATTAATTGATAATTGATAATCAATAATTCTAAATTTAGTTCCAATATAAAGTACACCATGAGTATACCTTGAATATATTCAATCTTTAAGTACTACAATAACTCAAAATTGGTCAGATTTCATTTAACAGTGAAACAGCCCCATCCTATTGTTGTTTTTCATTCAAGACACCTCCATGGCCATGTATTTAGTCATTTACAATATTTTTATCAATCAATAATATACATTATGTGATCGATCTATGCAGTCTGGTCGCTGTTCACTTCAAATGAACCTCTTCAAATCATAATTCTAGTACCCCCCCACATACCACGCAGGAGCAGAATCACTTACATTGTTGTTGGAAAACCTTGTTTTCTTCTTTGAGGAAGGTAATACCCCTGATGTAGAAGAACCTGCTGTTTCACAATCACCAATACTTGTCTGCTTGAAGGTAGAACACGTCTTTGGTTGGTTTGCTACCAAAATATGACATCAAAAGGAATTAGTAGTTTAGTACTTTGAAAGATACAAAAAAGAACTAACACATCAATGATGTGGAGCTCATCCGGCATCTCGCACCAAAATTTAACACAATTTTAATTTCAGCCCAGTTGACACTGTAGTGAACTATATTGGTGACATAAATTGAGGATATAGAATTGGAATTGATGAAGAAATGACATAGAAGCATTTTTGGTGATATATGAATAAGTTTTATATAAAGCATATTAGCATAAATAATTTTCTAGTCAAATTTTTTAACTCTGTGTAGAAACTTGGTGAACCTGTTGTACATGTATATGTCAGATGGAACAAAAATAATCAAAATCAATCAACAAATAAATAAGTAATTTTTGTGAGTTTTGAAAAAAATATGAATGAAATGAATTAGCATATTTAATGAGCTTCAAAATTCTATGTTGAAATTTTGTACCACATCCTCAAGTTATCATATAAAGCAAACAAAATTGAAATTGATCAACAAATGAAGAAAAAACCTTTTTTTGCGATTTATGAATAAATTTTGCTCAAATTAGCATCAATAATTTTCATGACAAAATTTCAAAATTTTGAGTACGTTTCGTGAACCTCATGCAGCTCTACCAGATGGAAGAAAAAAATCAAAATCGGTCAACAATTAAAGATGCATTTTTGTGAATTTTGAAAAATGCGCAAAAGTTGGCAGATTTAATGAATTTAGAGCATTTTGAAATTGTGGACGGACGACAGACGCCACGCCATGGCATAAGCTCATTTGGCCCTTCGGGCCGGATGAGCTAAAAATGCAAAAGGCTCTCCCAAGTGTGCAAGGCATCATTTGCCAGCATTACAAGTTAAAGGTTAAAGGTCAAGTTTACCCCAGAAAAACGTTGATTTGTATAAAAAAAAATCAAACATGAATAACTCTGAAAACTTCACAAAAAATTGCATGTATAATAACAAAGTTTTCGCTTATTTTGCATAAGATGCTCTAATGAGTGTTATGCAAATGAGAGAATAGATGTCACCACTCACTATTTCTTTTTTTTATTGTTTCAATTAACAGTTTTTTTTAATTTCTACTAATTTGACAATTAGGATCTCCTTTCTTGAACCAAAAAATATTAAAATAATGCCATCCCGTGTTAAGGGGGGAATGAAACCTTGTTTCATGTGACAATGATGAGAAAATCAAAATATTTCTGATATGAATAAAATACAAAAAGAAATAGTGAGTGGGTGATGTCATTGGTCCACTCATTTGCATACCGAACAGAATGTGCATATAACTGTTTTGTGATCTAGGACGAAACTTTCAAATGATATAACTTTATTTTTTTTACATCCGATATTGAAATGATTTTCTGTGTTATGCTTGTTTGAATTTTTCTCTTTCCATTCAAATCAGCTTTTATTGGGGTGGAATTGCCCTTTAGCATAGAACAATAGAAACATTTTGTAAAAACAGTTATAATGCACAATGTAAAGAACATTCATTAGGTGGGCTGATGGTGTCACATCCCAACAATCCCTTTTCTTTTATGTTATTACATGAAATCATAAATTTTTAATTTTTTCATACATGTGTATAAAATCATGTGTTTCCGTTATGATGAAATAATTTTTGCAGCAGTAAATAAGCAATGCACTCAATCAGTTGTCAATGCAATTGCTTTACATGTAGTTCTTGGTACAGAAACATTTTTAATAAACCTATTCATTTACTAACAAGCAAAAGAACGAGTGGGGAAATGACATCATCAGCCCTTCAAATGAATATTCATTAAGACATGCCAGGACTGTTTGACTGGAATAATGCAAATCTGTAAAATTCAATAACTTCATTATTATCCAATTTTGATCAAATTTTCAGCATTTTGCTTTTGTGAATTTTACTCTATTTATTGAAATAAAAATATCTCCAGCCTGGCCCATCCCTTTAAAGGTACTTTAAACAATTTTTCTATTTTACTTTCAGTACATATTTTACCAGTGTCTTTATTTGTCTCAAACTATGTCACATAGCAATTAAAGCTTGACAATTTTTTTGAATGGGTTTCCATGTTATGTGGAGGCTTTATATAATTCTTACCATGGTCATCATTCTCGGTATTGAGCTGATCATCATCACTCTCAGAATTAGGCAGACCAAAATCGCTGGTGGAGCTTCTGTCAGTATGCAAATTTTAAAATAAGCATTAAAAATGACTGATCTTCCATGCTTTTTGGCCATGTGTTCATTCAACCAAAAAATCATGCATACAATTCATACAAACTGTAAGCCAGTACCTGAAAAACATCTCGTGTGCCCTCATTTGGCAAAATGTTAAATCTGCCTGCTAGGTGCATCATTAAAATTATTTTATATTCTATGATAATCTTTATTCTGGTTCAAAAATGATGAAGATTTGGTTTATAAAGAGGAACCAACTTGTTTTTGTAGATACATATCATCAGATGAAAAGAAACTTTGCATGGGACAACAATTATGAACTAGAACAGTTTGACTGTGCTCAGTTGATAAGCCTCAACACCTAGCACTAGGGAGTAAACATTAAATGATAGAATGTTCGGCACATCCCGATTAGACACTTGCGATCAATTGAATACTCAAATAACAGAGCTACCAAGTCTCACGCATTATGCTTGAGTTGAGACTCAAGCATTTTGGACTCTTGTTCATCATCCCCTCAAATCTCTGTCTCACGCAACTATCACAGCCTATCCCCATATACATTGTACACAATGTTTGTGATCTCACTCAGATTCACAGAAAATCTCACACATTGCTGGTCTTTGAACTTGGCATCTCTGAAGTTAGGATTTCCAGTTGCCATTGACATTGGCAACTCACTGCCTGGTGGATTAAGTTTCAACTGGAAATTTTTATACCTTTATTCAAGTTAAATCCAATTGATATACCTGTACCAGTTGGAAATCCAACTGGTTTCAATTGTGTTTTGGTCCCGGGTTAGACCAAGTAGGTCCTAATTAATAACATAAAACGCGTGCATAAGTAACTGCCATGTGCACCGAACGCCCGGTATGTGCACCGAACCGAAATGGGCGGCGCACCACGAGGCCCTACTGTACCGGCCCGCAACGCAGTGCTTGGAGGCAGCTTGGGTACCGTTTTTATACCCTACTATATGCAGGCAGGCGCTAGCGCTAGCAGGAGTGTAGCGTCGAAGCACACCCCCTACCTTGCCCCGGGGACACCGACACGTCTTCAGTACGTGTTCGGGCTGCCGCAGTAAACCCCCTACCCTACCTACAATGTAGGCCTAGCTCAGCTAAACTTCTGAAGCCATGATCGAATACCAAAATAAATCATTTATATAGATCTATTTACCTGATCCTCGTCGCCAGTGTAAAGATGCAAGACATCTTAATAAATGATACTTTAGTCCATGTTTACCGAGTCACGTTGTTCCTTTATTCGTGTCTAAAACGTGACAGTGAATCTCGCTGATCACACAGGTGTCTTCGAATCACAACATTTACACTGAACTCTGACTGGATACCGGTAATATGTGATGATTGACCCATGGAAATCGTTAGTATGACTCTGTTCATTTTTTCCACTTCTTTCCACAATGACAATGTCAATTCTTACGCAAACGATCATGCAGCATGACGTATGAGTGAATTGACATAGCTGATGACGTATCCAAGATCAGAATATTCTAAAACTGGAGCTGAATGTTATAGGCCCATCTTAGCTACGGATCCCCGGTCTTCTGTCTTCGTTTTCCAGACACCCAACAACAGGTCTGGAAAACGAAGACGGGGACACGTGTAATGTCAATGGTAGTAAAATAGTTGCAAACGGCAGTTAAGTTGAGACTGCTTGTACGTAATTGTCCTCAGGCAGTCGTAATTGTCCGGGGGATAATTGTCCTCGGGGGTTATTGTCCAGGGTAACTGTCCAGGGGGTAATTGTCCTCGAAGATAATTGTCCGGGGAAAGTGTCCTCAGGGGGGCTTATTGTCCTGGGGTAGTTGTTCAGGGGGTAGTTGTCCGGGGGAAATTGTCCGGGGGTGATTGTCCAGGGGGTAGTTGTCCGGGGGGTAATTGTCCGGTGGGTAATTGTCCTCGGGGGTAATTGTCAGGGGGTAGTCGTCCGGGGGGTAGTTGTTCGGGGGGTAATTGTCCTAGAACCATTCACAGAAGTAACCCAACAGACACCCAACAACAGGTCTGGAAAACGAAGATCGAAGACCGGGGACATGCGTTATGTCAATGGTAGAAAAATTTTAATGCCAGCTGAGCTGAGCGCGATATATTGCTCAATAAATTATCATTCACATCACGATATCCATACAATTAATCATTAAGTTATCAGCCAATTATAACTGATTACATATCCAATATCAGAATATTTCTGAATTTGATCTGAATATAATAATGGTTTATTTTAGCTAGACGGATCGATGCGATCCCCGGTCTTCTGTCTTCGTTTTCCAGACACCCAACAACAGGTTTGGAAAACGAAGATCGAAGACCGGGGACATGCGTTATGTCAATGGTAGTAAAATTTTAATGCCAGCTGAGCTGAGCGCGATATATTGCTCAATCAATTATCATTCACATCACGATATCCATACAATTAATCATTAACTTATCAACCAATCATAACTGATTACATATCCAATATCAGAATATTCCTGAATTAGATCTGAATATAATAATGGCTCATTTTAGCTAGACGGATGCGATCCCCGGTCTTCTGTCTTCGTTTTCCAGACACCCAACAACAGGTTTGGAAAACGAAGACCGAAGACCGGGGACATGCGTAATGTCAATGGCAGTAAAATAATTGCAAACGCCAGTTGAGTCGAGTCTGCTTGTATATGTACGTGATTGCGCAGTATGAGGTGTATTGTATGCAAGTTTTCAGTTTTATGACAGTTTTGAGAATTGCAATGGCTGAATTCCGTGGGTGAAATAAATTATGTACGTTATAATTGTTATGTATTCTTATGCCCTATGATAACGATATTCACAGAAGTAACCATAACTTATCCGCCGCCAATCATAGCAGATGACGTATCCAAGATCAAAATATTCCTGAATTTGATCTGAATATTATAGGCCTATCTTAGCTAGACAAAATTTTACGCGATCCCCGGTCTTCTGTCTTCGTTTTCCAGACACCCAACAACAGGTCTGGAAAACGAAGATCGAAGACCGGGGACATGCGTTATGTCAATGGTAGTAAAATTTTAATGCCAGCTGAGTTGAGCGCGATATATTGCTCAATCAATTATCATGCATCACGATATCCATACAATTAATCATTAACTTATCAGCCAATTATAACTGATTACATATCCAATATCAAAATATTTCTGAATTTGATCTGAATATAATAATGGTTTATTTTAGCTAGACGGATGCGATCCCCGGTCTTCTGTCTTCGTTTTCCAGACACCCAACAACAGGTTTGGAAAACGAAGACCGGGGACACGTGTAATGTCAATGGTAGTAAAATAGTTGCAAACGGCAGGTAAGTTGAGACTGCTTGTACGTAATTGTCCTCAGGCAATCGTAATTGTCCGGGGGATAATTGTCCTCGAAGATAATTGTCCGGGGGAAAGAGTCCTCAGGGGGATTATTGTCCGGGGGTAGTTGTTCGGGGGGAATTGTCCGGGTTGATTGTCCAGGGGGTAGTTGTCCGAGGGGTTATTGTCCGGGGGGTAATTGTCCTTGGAGGTAATTGTCAGGGGGGTAGTTGTCCGGGGGTAATTGTCCGGGGGGTAGTTGTCAGGGGGTAATTGTCCGGGGGGTAATTGTCCTAGAACCATTCACAGAAGTAACCATAACTTATCCGCCGCCAATCATAGCAGATGACGTATCCAAGATCAAAATATTCCTGAATTTGATCTGAATATTATAGGCCTATCTTAGCTAGACAAAATTTTACGCGATCCCCGGTCTTCTGTCTTCGTTTTCCAGACACCCAACAACAGGTCTGGAAAACGAAGATCGAAGACCGGGGACATGCGTTATGTCAATGGTAGTAAAATTTTAATGCCAGCTGAGCTGAGCGCGATATATTGCTCAATCAATTATCATTCACATCACGATATCCATACAATTAATCATTAAGTTATCAGCCAATTATAACTGATTACATATCCAATATCAGAATATTTCTGAATTTGATCTGAATATAATAATGGTTTATTTTAGCTAGACGGATGCGATCCCCGGTCTTCTGTCTTCGTTTTCCAGACACCCAACAACAGGTCTGGAAAACGAAGATCGAAGACCGGGGACATGCGTTATGTCAATGGAAGAAAAATTTTAATGCCAGCTGAGCTGAGCGCGATATATTGCTCAATCAATTATCATTCACATCACGATATCCATACAATTAATCATTAACTTATCAACCAATCATAACTGATTACATATCCAATATCAGAATATTCCTGAATTAGATCTGAATATAATAATGGCTCATTTTAGCTAGACGGATGCGATCCCCAGTCTTTTGTCTTCGTTTTCCAGACACCCAACAACAGGTTTGGAAAACGAAGACCGGGGACATGCGTAATGTCAATGGCAGTAAAATAATTGCAAACGCCAGTTGAGTTGAGTCTGCTTGTATATGTACATGATTGCGCAGTATGAGGTGTATTGTATGCAAGTTTTCAGTTTTATGACAGTTTTGAGAATTGCAATGGCTGAATTCCGTGGGTGAAATAAATTATGTACGTTATAATTGTTATGTATTCTTATGCCCTATGATAACGATATTCACAGAAGTAACCATAACTTATCCGCCGCCAATCATAGCAGATGACGTATCCAAGATCAAAATATTCCTGAATTTGATCTGAATATTATAGGCCTATCTTAGCTAGACAAAATTTTACGCGATCCCCGGTCTTCTGTCTTCGTTTTCCAGACACCCAACAACAGGTCTGGAAAACGAAGATCGAAGACCGGGGACATGCGTTATGTCAATGGTAGTAAAATTTTAATGCCAGCTGAGTTGAGCGCGATATATTGCTCAATCAATTATCATGCATCACGATATCCATACAATTAATCATTAATTTATTAGCAAATTATAACTGATTACATATCCAATATCAGAATATTTCTGAATTTGATCTGAATATAATAATGGTTTATTTTAGCTAGACGGATGCGATCCCCGGTCTTCTGTCTTCGTTTTCCAGACACCCAACAACAGGTTTGGAAAACGAAGACCGAAGACCGGGGACACGTGTAATGTCAATGGTAGTAAAATAGTTGCAAACGGCAGTTAAGTTGAGACTGCTTGTACGTAATTGTCCTCAGGCAGTCGTAATTGTCCGGGGGATAATTGTCATCGAAGATAATTGTCCGGGGGAAAGTGTCCTCAGGGGGGCTTATTGTCCGGGGGTAGTTGTTCGCGGGGTAGTTGTCCGGGGGAATTGTCCGAGGGTGATTGTCCAGGGGGTAGTTGTCCGGGGGTAATTGTCCGGTGGGTTATTGTCCTCGGGGGTAATTGTCAGGGGGGTAGTTGTCCGGGGGGTAATTGTCCGGGGGGGGGGGGGTAGTTGTCAGGGGGGTAATTGTCCGGGGAGTAATTGTCGTAGAACCATTCACAGAAGTAACCATAACTTATCCGCCGCCAATCATAGCAGATGACGTATCCAAGATCAAAATATTCCTGAATTTGATCTGAATATAATAATGGTTTATTTTAGCTAGACGGATGCGATCCCCGGTCTTCTGTCTTCGTTTTCCAGACACCCAACAACAGGTTTGGAAAACGAAGACCGAAGACCGGGGACACGTGTAATGTCAATGGTAGTAAAATAGTTGCAAACGGCAGTTAAGTTGAGACTGCTTGTACGTAATTGTCCTCAGGCAATCGTAATTGTTCGGGGGATAATTGTCCTCGAAGATAATTGTCCGGGGGAAAGTGTCCTCAGGGGGGCCTATTGTCCTGGGGTAGTTGTTCAGGGGGTAGTTTTCCGGGGGGAATTGTCCGGGGGTGATTGTCCAGGGGGTAGTTGTCCGGGGGGTAATTGTCCGGTGGGTAATTGTCCGGTGGGTAATTGTCCTCGGGGGTAATTGTCAGGGGGTAGTTGTCCGGGGGGTAATTGTCCTAGAACCATTCACAGAAGTAACCATAACTTATCCGCCGCCAATCATAGCAGATGACGTATCCAAGATCAAAATATTCCTGAATTTGATCTGAATATTATAGGCCTATCTTAGCTAGACAAAATTTTACGGGATCCCCGGTCTTCTGTCTTCGTTTTCCAGACACCCAACAACAGGTCTGGAAAACGAAGATCGAAGACCGGGGACATGCGTTATGTCAATGGTAGAAAAATTTTAATGCCAGCTGAGCTGAGCGCGATATATTGCTCAATCAATTATCATTCACATCACGATATCCATACAATTAATCATTAACTTATCAACCAATCATAACTGATTACATATCCAATATCAGAATATTCCTGAATTAGATCTGAATATAATAATGGCTCATTTTAGCTAGACGGATGCGATCCCCAGTCTTTTGTCTTCGTTTTCCAGACACCCAACAACAGGTTTGGAAAACGAAGACCGGGGACATGCGTAATGTCAATGGCAGTAAAATAATTGCAAACGCCAGTTGAGTCGAGTCTGCTTGTATATGTACGTGATTGCGCAGTATGAGGTGTATTGTATGCAAGTTTTCAGTTTTATGACAGTTTTGAGAATTGCAATGGCTGAATTCCGTGGGTGAAATAAATTATGTACGTTATAATTGTTATGTATTCTTATGCCCTATGATAACGATATTCACAGAAGTAACCATAACTTATCCGCCGCCAATCATAGCAGATGACGTATCCAAGATCAAAATATTCCTGAATTTGATCTGAATATTATAGGCCTATCTTAGCTAGACAAAATTTTACGCGATCCCCGGTCTTCTGTCTTCGTTTTCCAGACACCCAACAACAGGTCTGGAAAACGAAGATCGAAGACCGGGACATGCGTTATGTCAATGGTAGTAAAATTTTACTGCCAGCTGAGTTGAGCGCGATTATTGCTCAGTCAATTACCATGCATCACGATATCCATACAATTAATCATTAAGTTATCAGCCAATTATAACTGATTACATATCCAATATCAGAATATTTCTGAATTTGATCTGAATATAATAATGGTTTATTTTAGCTAGACGGATGCGATCCCCGGTCTTCTGTCTTCGTTTTCCAGACACCCAACAACAGGTTTGGAAAACGAAGACCGAAGACCGGGGACACGTGTAATGTCAATGGTAGTAAAATAGTTGCAAACGGCAGTTAAGTTGAGACTGCTTGTACGTAATTGTCCTCAGGCAATCGTAATTGTCCGGGGGATAATTGTCATCGAAGATAATTGTCCGGGGGAAAGTGTCCTCAGGGGGCTTATTGTCCGGGGGTAGTTGTTCGCGGGGTAGTTGTCCGGGGAATTGTCCGAGGGTGATTGTCCAGGGGGTAGTTGTCCGGGGGGTAATTGTCCGGTGGGTTATTGTCCTCGGGGGTAATTGTCAGGGGGGTAGTTGTCCGGGGGGTAATTGTCCGGGGGGGGGGGGGTATTGTCAGGGGGTAATTGTCCGGGGAGTAATTGTCGTAGAACCATTCACAGAAGTAACCATAACTTATCCGCCGCCAATCATAGCAGATGACGTATCCAAGATCAAAATATTCCTGAATTTGATCTGAATATAATAATGGTTTATTTTAGCTAGACGGATGCGATCCCCGGTCTTCTGTCTTCGTTTTCCAGACACCCAACAACAGGTTTGGAAAACGAAGACCGAAGACCGGGGACACGCGTAATGTCAATGGTAGTAAAATAGTTGCAAACGGCAGTTAAGTTGAGACTGCTTGTACGTAATTGTCCTCAGGCAATCGTAATTGTTCGGGGGATAATTGTCCTCGAAGATAATTGTCCGGGGGAAAGTGTCCTCAGGGGGGCCTATTGTCCTGGGGTAGTTGTTCAGGGGGTAGTTTTTCCGGGGGGAATTGTCCGGGGTGATTGTCCAGGGGGTAGTTGTCCGGGGGGTAATTGTCCGGTGGGTAATTGTCCGGTGGGTAATTGTCCTCGGGGTAATTGTCAGGGGGTAGTTGTCCGGGGGTAATTGTCCTAGAACCATTCACAGAAGTAACCATAACTTATCCGCCGCCAATCATAGCAGATGACGTATCCAAGATCAAAATATTCCTGAATTTGATCTGAATATTATAGGCCTATCTTAGCTAGACAAAATTTTACGGGATCCCCGGTCTTCTGTCTTCGTTTTCCAGACACCCAACAACAGGTCTGGAAAACGAAGATCGAAGACCGGGGACATGCGTTATGTCAATGGTAGAAAAATTTTAATGCCAGCTGAGTTGAGCGCGATATATTGCTCAATCAATTATCATTCACATCACGATATCCATACAATTAATCATTAACTTATCAACCAATCATAACTGATTACATATCCAATATCAGAATATTCCTGAATTAGATCTGAATATAATAATGGCTCATTTTAGCTAGACGGATGCGATCCCCAGTCTTTTGTCTTCGTTTTCCAGACACCCAACAACAGGTTTGGAAAACGAAGACCGGGGACATGCGTAATGTCAATGGCAGTAAAATAATTGCAAACGCCATGAGTTGAGTCTGCTTTTATATGTACGTGATTGCGCAGTATGAGGTGTATTGTATGCAAGTTTTCAGTTTTTATGACAGTTTTGAGAATTGCAATGGCTGAATTCCGTGGGTGAAATAAATTATGTACGTTATAATTGTTATGTATTCTTATGCCCTATGATAACGATATTCACAGAAGTAACCATAACTTATCCGCCGCCAATCATAGCAGATGACGTATCCAAGATCAAAATATTCCTGAATTTGATCTGAATATTATAGGCCTATCTTAGCTAGACAAAATTTTTACGCGATCCCCGGTCTTCTGTCTTCGTTTTCCAGACCCCAACAACAGGTCTGGAAAACGAAGATCGAAGACCGGGGACATGCGTTATGTCAATGGAAGTAAAATTTTACTGCCAGCTGAGTTGAGCGCGATTATTGCTCAGTCAATTACCATGCATCACGATATCCATACAATTAATCATTAAGTTATCAGCCAATTATAACTGATTACATATCCAATATCAGAATATTTCTGAATTTGATCTGAATATAATAATGGTTTATTTTAGCTAGACGGATGCGATCCCCGGTCTTCTGTCTTCGTTTTCGAGATACCCAACAACAGGTTTGGAAAACGAAGACCGAAGACCGGGGACACGTGTAATGTCAATGGTAATAAAATAGTTGCAAACGGCAGTTAAGTTGAGACTGCTTGTACGTAATTGTCCTCAGGCAATCGTAATTGTCCGGGGGATAATTGTCATCGAAGATAATTGTCCGGGGGAAAGTGTCCTCAGGGGGCTTATTGTCCGGGGGTAGTTGTTCGCGGGTAGTTGTCCGGGGAATTGTCCGAGGGTGATTGTCCAGGGGGTAGTTGTCCGGGGGGTAATTGTCCGGTGGGTTATTGTCCTCGGGGGTAATTGTCAGGGGGTAGTTGTCCGGGGGGTAATTGTCCGGGGGGGGGTAGTTGTCAGGGGGGTAATTGTCCGGGGAGTAATTGTCGTAGAACCATTCACAGAAGTAACCATAACTTATCCGCCGCCAATCATAGCAGATGACGTATCCAAGATCAAAATATTCCTGAATTTGATCTGATATAATAATGGTTTATTTTAGCTAGACGGATGCGATCCCCGTCTTCTGTCTTCGTTTTCCAGACACCCAACAACAGGTTTGGAAAACGAAGACCGAAGACCGGGGACACGCGTAATGTCAATGGTAGTAAAATAGTTGCAAACGGCAGTTAAGTTGAGACTGCTTGTACGTAATTGTCCTCAGGCAATCGTAATTGTTCGGGGGATAATTGTCCTCGAAGATAATTGTCGGGGGAAAGTGTCCTCAGGGGGCCTATTGTCCTGGGGTAGTTGTTCAGGGGGGTAGTTTTCCGGGGGGAAATGTCCGGGGGTGATTGTCCAGGGGTAGTTGTCCAGGGGGGTAATTGTCCGGTGGGTAATTGTCCGGTGGGTAATTGTCCTCGGGGGTAATTGTCAGGGGGTAGTTGTCCGGGGGTAATTGTCCTAGAACCATTCACAGAAGTAACCATAACTTATCCGCCGCCAATCATAGCAGATGACGTATCCAAGATCAAAATATTCCTGAATTTGATCTGAATATTATAGGCCTATCTTAGCTAGACAAAATTTTACGGGATCCCCGGTCTTCTGTCTTCGTTTTCCAGACACCCAACAACAGGTCTGGAAAACGAAGATCGAAGACCGGGGACATGCGTTATGTCAATGGTAGTAAAATTTTAATGCCAGCTGAGTTGTTCGGGGGGTAGTTGTCCGGGGGAATTGTCCGGGGGTGATTGTCCAGGGGGTAGTTGTCCGGGGGGTAATTGGTTGGTAGGTTATTGTCCTCGGGGTAATTGTCAGGGGGTAGTTGTCCGGGGGGTAATTGTCCGGAGGTAGTTGTCAGGGGGGTAATTGTCCGGGGAGTAATTGTCCGAGAACCATTCACAGAAGTAACCATAACTTATCCGCCGCCAATCATAGCAGATGACGTATCCATGATCAAAATATTCCTGAATTTGATCTGATATAATAATGGTTTATTTTAGCTAGACGGATGCGATCCCCGGTCTTCTGTCTTCGTTTTCCAGACACCCAACAACGGGTTTGGAAAACGAAGATCGAAGACCGGGGACCCACGCATTGTCAATGGGAGAACATGTGTAGGTGGCAAGGTCCAAAGTCCATTCTAACCCGCGCACGTGTTTTGTACACACTTTGCACTGCTTTGTACACACTTCGTGCGTGCACTACAAGTGCTTTCACACGGTGTGATATGTGTCCCCGGTCTTCGTTTTCCAGACACCCGACATGACGTCATTAGTCAACGTACATGTATTGCACATTCATGATGACTTGCATATGACTATTTTCACAAAATATTGTTATGCTTTAAATTCTATGACTTCGCTATTTGCTGTCATATTTTTAGCGTTTTGCTCGGTGGATTTTACTATATTTATTTTCATATGATTATTTTCAGCCTGGAGTTCCCCTTTAAGGTATCTAACATTTATGAGTCTATAACACTATATTCTGACAAATTTATCTTTTGATGTTGTTCTTTCAAATGCAAGTATCTTCATTCGAAACAAGACTTGAAAGGTTACAAGTGATGAAAACACCGAACTAAAAAAACATGTTTAACCTTAAAAAAAAAGGTTACTTGAAAAAAAAAAAAAAAACGAGTGGAACGCCTCTGACAGTCTCGCCTGCGTTACGAAATTTAATATAGCAGCAATGCTGACTTTGAATAAAAACAGTGATACTTGATTACCCTAATGTTAAAGTTTACTTTCAAAGTTATGAAAACATTTCTAAAAATAATCCCAACATAGTCAAAGTTCTTTGACGCTAAATGACATTTGACCTTAATCATTTGACTAAAAACTAGTGCAAGACTATCAATGATACTTGATTACCCTTATATCCAAGTTTCATGAACCAGATTCATAAACTTTCAAAGTTATGACATTTAAAAAAATATCTCTAGCATGGTCACAGTTCATTGACCCTAAGTGACCTATGACCTTAATCATGTGACCTAAAACTCATGCAAGATGATAAGTGAAACTTAAATACTCGTGTCCAATTTTTCTGAACTAGGTCGATAAAATTCCAAAGTTAAGATGACATCTCAAAAACTTTGGTTAAGATTTAAATTTTGATAACGAAATATGGTCAAATCTTATTGACCATAAATGACCATTGGCCTTGACCATGTGACCTGAAACTCATTGTCAGTGGTACTTGATTACAAGCACACTTATGTTCAAGTTCATGAAATAGGACTATGATGATGACACTTAAAAAAATTAACAGTTCAGATTTCAGTGCTGTGACCTTTGACTTTGATCTTGTGACCTGACACTAATGTAAGATTATCAGCAATTTAACTTTTGTACAATTTTCATAAAGTAGGCCCTTATATTTTAAAGTTATGACATAAAAAATGACCTTTGACCTTGATCATGCAACCTGGAAACTCATGCAAGATGATCAGTGATACTTCGATACACTTATGTCCAAGTTTCATGAACTAGGTCCATATACTTCCTAAGTTATGATGACTGGCTCAAAGTCTCAAACTTTTATACAAAACTATACATCATTTATAAATATTAATTAAAGCCAAGTCAAGTTCCGTCTGTTTGTGACTGTTGGTTACTCAGCTGCAGTGGAGTAACTAAGAGTCACAAACATAACAAAAAACCATACCTGCTCATGAAACAGGATTGTAATATTAAGGGCAGATAAGTTAAAGCAAGAAAATCAAGATTTCAGGCTCGGTAATCTTATTTCTATAGTCCTACTTGATTGAAAATATCTTATGAAATGACAAGGAAATGACTTAAAGGAAAGTAAGTTCTTAAACTGGTTGATTGTCTAAGCCTTTGACTCTGTGAAATCTAATTTCATTGGTCCGCCGCTCTGGAAGAAACTGTACCGGTGACAGGCAGCATCGTTGTAAAATGTAAAATGACAAGACATTTGTGAAGTTCAATCACTTACTTAAAACATTAAAATGTTTTCTATAGTTACGTAGATTCAAATCAAAGTCGGTGTCCTTTTCCTCCGTTTTCTGTTCGTTTTTTTTTTCTACATCCAAAACTTATTTTCACGGTAGATTACCATTTGAAGAGACTGTGCTATTCTAGTACATGTAGTTTCTCTTTCAGGGAGATTTAACCTAACCCTCCGCCTTGAAATTATTGATATACTGAATTCATTTGTAGATTCACGCAGACACAATCATTCTTGGAAAATACACAAGAAAGTGTAAAAGCTTCCAAAAGGGAAGTTCACCCTAACGAATAATTGGTTGTAATAAAAAGCAAAAAAAAAAAAAGAGAAATATATCAGTGAAGGTTTGATAAATATAATTAAAGATCAGTTATGATTTTTTAATATGATTTTATGACATCACAGACGATATGAATTGCCCAAAATGCCATTTTCTCAAAAATTGAAAGTGATTTTTTTTTATTTTTGCGGTGGATATATCATCAGACACATCATTTCATAGCCCCTTCTACTAGAATTTACCATGTGTGAGACAGTGTTATTTGTGAATGCTGATATGCCAGGGCTAGCAATGGAAATTCATCCGTTTAGAGTGCCAATATCCTACAATGATATACCAAGAAAGTCCGGAAAAAACTTTTAACATTAAAAAAAAATCACCAATATAATGAAAAAGCATGTACAGAAAACATAACTCTCATATAGATGTATGTCCTGAAAGAGCATCTACTCCATCATAATTTCAGATACCATTTTTATGTGGTATATGTTTAACCTTCGATAATTAAGAGGTATTCTTTGTTGTGATGTAAAATTCTATTTGCACCAAAAGCATGAATGCAATGTTCTGGAAAAGACACTATTTCTGGACATATGAGAATTTTGTTTTCTGGTCATGATTTTTCATTTTAATTGGCCACAGAATCTTGCCGTAAATAATAAACTTTTTAACTGACCTTCATGGTTCCGCTGGTCTTCAGTCTTTTTCTTCTTTAGAAGCTCTGCCATAGCAGATCTGTCAGCATTCCCAATCTGGAAATATAATATGAACACATATGGAATATGTTTAGAAATTTTAAAATTAAAATTTAATTTAGCCCTCCTCCCCCCCCCCCCCCCCGCTCAACATTTTTCAAGACAATTCAGCCGCGATTTTTTGGGGTGACCGCGCCGCGCCACTCACATTTAAGTCTCGCATATCTTCTGAGTTCAAATTTGCGACACTTGGGTACGCGGTCATGTGCAAATCCAATGCAATTCTGTATCTAGACTAGAAATCCAGACAAAAATCATAAGTGTATCATTATTTTCAGTTTTTCTAATGAATTTTTTTTTATTGAAGTAGTATCACCAATACTTTCCAATTCCATCAATTTTTTTTTTCAAGTAGAAATTTAAGAGCAATTTTTTGAATCACCACTGGCAGCGATATTAAGTTATGTAGAAGTCATTTTTTTTGGCAAATCACAGAATAAAGTCTGGCCTGCTTCAGGTAAACACTTATCACTTTGGACTAAATTTCCTGGCTAGTATGCTTCAAGATTTCCTGATCCGTGCACGTCTTAAAAATTTAAGTTGAATGTAAAGGTTCAACGTACCCTCTTTCTCACATCTTTTTTTTTGAGGTTGAAGCCTCATCCTCCATTTCCTGATCTGTGGTATCAGACTCATCCTTAGCCTCATCTACTCTGGTTGCGGTGTTTAGGAACTCCTTCTCTTCCTTTAGTACATCAGCTTTTTTTTCTGTAAGGGACAGGCACATTAAGGACATAAATAATCAGAGTAATTTCAAAGAGCCATTTATGAAATGCATTGTAAAAATGGGGTTTTAGCATTATTAGATTTATTACTACAGAGTACAGACAAGTTATCAAATCAGAATTCAGAAACCAGTTTTTAAGTTATAGACGTAAATAATTTTATCTGAATTCTGTACACACAAACTATTTTGAGTTGTAGACATATTTTTCAGTAGATCTAATTAAGATAATTATTATTTAAAAACTAGTAAGAATCTTTCACATCATTAAATTTGCCCCCAAATTTGTTAATTAGCCGATGTAATAATAATCCAGTCTAGCCAGGAGGCTTCTATCATTTACTAACGTAACTTACTCTCATACGAAGCCAGGGCTTCTATTGTATACATGTGCGTGTAGGCAGCCAAAACCTGAAACTTTCGCCCCCGAGATTTCTACTTTCTCTCTAAAAGATCTAGCCCTAAATCATGTACCTGGGATACAACTTCATTTCCGACATTTCTATGCTATGGATTTTATTTTTAGACAAGAATTCGTTAAAAAAATGACAAAAATATTATGAAAAGAAGAGACTTGCCCGATGTTTACACCGTCATCTTGTTTTCTATTGTTCTTCACCCACGATACGGACGCTTGCGTCGCGTAACGTGGGTGAGAGTAGCCAGGCGGCTTCTAGAGAGAAAAGATCATTTACTAAGGTAAGGTTACTCTCATACGAAGCCAGATCTTCCTTCTCATAGACGCGTTCATCAGGTAACGTTGGCGAAGAACAATAGGAAGCAAGATGGCGGCGTAAAGATCGGGCAAGTCTCATCCGTCTTTTCACAATATTTCTCTCAAATTTTTTTTTAGGAATTCTTCTTCAAAAATAACGAGAGCGTAGAAATGTCGGAAATGAAGTTTTTTCCCATGTACATGATTTAGGGCTAGATCTTTTCTATAAAGGAAAGTAGAAATCTCAGGGGCGAAAGTTTCAGGTTTTGTACCAGTACGTGGGTGAATATAGCTCGGGATCCCAGGCGTCAGTGGGCAGTAACCCTACGTTAGTACGTAGAGTACTGTGTAGGCCTAGAGCTAAATTCATAGTCATGATAGTAATTGACGTCACTTCAGTTTCAGACGCCTCCAGGCATGCCAGGCTAGTCGAGCACCACATATACATACATATATATATATATATATATATATATATATATATATATATATATATATATATATATATATATATATATATATATAATTACATATTAGGTACAAATCAGGATGTAATAATGTATATTTACCACTGGCCACTAACACCTTGGCCTTCCACATCCCAGCCAATGTTTCGGCCGTTTCTCTGCGGGGTTCCGGACTCCACCAGGCCCTCAACTCAAGTTCGGGTCCACCAAGTTGACCAACATCTTTTTGTTTGTTACAAAATCGCTTGAAGTAACAGTTACTTCGTAAACCCACATGGTTGATATCCTTATCAATTCAAGAAGATTAAAGACAAAGTGCAGTAAGATCAGATTCTACAGGCGTAAATATTGGATGAAGCGATTAACTGTTACGGGCGTCGGTAAGCTTTCGCGAGTGAATTTGAAACGCATTGTATAGATTTCCGATTCCGAGATTTACCGAAGAGTTCCAAATATCTAATATAGATCTATAACTCTAACTTTAGCCTTTACTGAGAGTTTATCCATTGCGATGATGATCTTAAAAGAAAATAATGAAAATCATCAGTATAATGAATAAAAAAGATTGTATAGAAATGTAAATTATTTTTATCTAAAAATCGAACATTTCCGAAAACAAGCAGTGAATCCGAACCCGATCTGAACCCCGAGCTCACGCTCGACGCACGTCCACGGTACATGCAGAAGCGAACATAGATATATCGAGAGAAGTGGAAACTCGTGTAAATTATTCAAACGCATACTGTACATGTGAGTTCTAAAGCTTAACAAAGGGATGTGTAACATTCCAGTAGCTTTGAAGTTCCATTATGCTACGAGCTGCTGTTACACTGTGGGGAATTTCGGAGGCCAGGCACAAGTTACACATACAAAATATCAAATTACCGGCAAAATGTCAGTGTAAATTATAAACTAAATGGAGATTGAATAGTGCATCAAACAATTTTTCAAGTTTTGTACTCCTCCCTGCCCCCCCCCCCCCCCGACGAGCTTGAAGATCCGTTTTTTTTTTGCTTGTTATTTTTTTTCGGTTACGATTGAAGAACTTACTGTGGTAACACTGTGTTACCCAACTATGTGGGCAATTATGTGATTAACAATGTGATCTGAAGTGTAACACTGTGACCACATAGTTTACAGATAGTCAACTATGTGAACACACTTTGGTAAACTGTGTTTGTTACCCAACTATGTGAGCAATTATGTGATTAACTATGTGATCTGGGGGGCGTTTCATGAACATTTCCCGTCTGACATCTTGTCAGATCCGACAACTACGTCATCGTCTGACATCTTGTCAGAACTGACCAAAAAACCGTTTCATGAAGCTCGCAGCGGCCGTCTGACAAGATGTCAGACGATTTTAATTATTTCATCGTAGTGAACGAGCCTACTGACCAATTAGGCTCCGCCCCAAACTAGCGGCAAATAAAAACCTTGAAAATTCTCACGATCACGTCTTCTGCTGCTGCTGTCTGAGCGGTAAGCAAAGTCAGAATATGGAGACGAATACCGAAGAAGCGACGGTAAGTACAGTTTTTGAAAATATTTGAGCCGATGAAATGAAAGTAGTGATATTGCTTGTGGATATTGGCCTGTATATTTAGATTGCCTTGGTACGGAATGGTATCGGAGCAACAGTTAGAAGTACGAAATTGGTGCTACAAGACTAATTGTGGTCCCACCAATACCTTTCTGTGTTTTTTTTTTTTTTACTTTGCGAAAATGATGGTACGCAAGCTTGACAATTCTAACTTGTAGTTGTAATAGATCTAGACTGGAGCTATACTTAGTCTAGGCCACTTATCCAATGTACAAGGTTATGATATAACTTTGTCCTGAGTTATTAACCCCTGTGTGGTGAAATAACTAAGGTGGTTAAAGTTTTTTTTCTCTCTCTCTAGTCTAGTCTAGTTGTTGGGCAACTGTTGTTGGGGGATAATTCGTAAATGACAATGAATATAGACCTAGTAGGCCTAACATTAGAATGAATTCTTTTAATTATTTTTTTCTGAATTGAAAAGATATTCTGTGACTATGGAGATGGAGAGTGACATCAATCTCAGTTTTCCACCAATAATAGGTTGTCATAAAAATCAGTACAAAATGAATATTTTTTTTTAGCGCTCTGGTGAATAAAAATGATTCCCAAATAAAAGACCCAAGGCTAGAATTACTAATAATAATAATGGCAACTGATTTTTTTATTGTCACGAAGGGTATTTTAAAGACTTATAGAGTGTGTATTGTATGATGCGTAGATTAATCACATACAGGGTGGTTGCTGAATGCAAGTGGTCTAGGCCTAGACACAAAAAGTCGTCAGATTCTGGTGATTTATTAATTTCTCACATTAAACTATCATCCCCACAGAGTTTTCCAAACTCGATTGCACTTTATCTTTATGAAGCACCTCGTCCTTGAATGTAATACATTGGATAAGTGGTCTACGTGAGATCTATTAGTATTACTAATAACGTAGACCACTTATCCAATGTACACCTTATCTATAAATATTATGATAATCTTGTCCTCAGTTAGGAACCCATATTTGTTAAAATTACATGAGTAAGATTGTCAATGTTTGACTTTTTTCTCTTGATCTAGAATGGATAAATGCTTGATTTTTTGGCACAGTTAGATTTTACTAAAGAAAATTCTAATTCATCAAAAAATATGTCTTGGCCCAAAACTAAATTGGATTCTTTATTTTTTTCTAATTAGACTCTAAAGAGAGTCTGTTGAGATGAAGATCTGCATCAATCTCAGTTTCCATCCATAGTAGAGGTCACCAAAATATGCTCAAAATTAAAGCTTTTGTGCACTCTGGACATTCTTCACAAAACTCAAAAGTGATATTTCAAAGACTTATTTTGATGTATGTTAAATGTTTAATGTGTGACCAACCACAGACGGTGGTTGCAGAGTGCAAGTGACGTAGACTTGGTCTTGGGAATCATTTTTGTTTTTTATTCACCAGACTGCTGAAAATCTTTAGTTTTGTCATTTTGAGCATATTTATGAGACAATTGCCATTGCATTTTTATTGGATGAATTTAAAAACTGAAATTGATGCAGATCTTCATCTCCACAGACTCTCTTGCAATGTACTATCTATACGGTGTTGTCTCATTATACTATTTTGAAGAAAAAAAATGTGTTTTGTTTTAAGTGCCGTTCTTATGGGAGGAAATCCTCTTTTTCCCCTGTGCCCCCCCCCCCCCTCTGACGCCCCTGACTTAGATTCTGTAGACATGCCTATGTAGTCCCTGGCTTCGCTACGAGTACTAGTAGATTTACTGCGTAACGTTAGGCAGTGTGGTTGCAGTGAACAAGTTGTCTGAATATTGAATACAAACTTTAATGTGGCATTTTTCTTCCTTTTTTTCAATTTTAGATCATCTGCTCTGCCCAGGCCAGATTTATGGCATCATCAAATATGTTAATTTATTTGCATTTCTCATATATACAAAAAGTACTTCTTTTAAATTTAGTGACCAATTTTGATTTTTTCCCAAATTTAGCTGAAAGACTGTTTTAAGTTTTAATGAACATCTATTCAAAATTTTGTCTAGAAATTTTTAATGCTAATTATTGTGATATTGATTGCAATTCAGTTATAATCCATCAGGAAAAGTTATCTTAGTTTCATTGTACTTCTAAACTATGATTATGAATTTCTAAATTTTGTCAGAAAAATTATTGAACCAAATTTATGTGATTTAAAAAAAATAAATAATATATACGTAATGCAGAGGCAAGGGATAACCCAAAATGAGAGCTGGGCACCAAAATTATGTAAAAGCCCACACTTGGTGGGCCAGTTGGGCTATCAAAGTTTTGATAAATTGTAATGTTTTCTTTTGTTTTAGGGGAAACACATTTTCTTTTTAGGCCACCAAAAATAAGAAATTTATGATTTTAGTGGTCTGATTGGGCTACGAAGTAAAAAAGTTTAGTGTGGAGCCTTGCATTTAATGCATTTAAAAATTCAACATTTGTAGAAGTGAAGATACATTATGACACCATCCAAGTCACATAAATTTCAACCCTGGAAAAATTGCATGTTTTTTTTTAGCAGGATGCTGAATGAGCACTTCATCATTGATTTTTTTTTGTAACATAAACTTTAGTGAAATTAGGTCTGATTTTGATGTATAAAATGGGTCAGTGTTCAATATAAATTCCATTCATTTTTGTTTTCTTAAATTTTCCAATGTTTTGAAACAGGATGGACCGATAGTAACATATAATGACGGCCAAGTTCAGGCGATATGTTCGTATATTAGAGAGAATTACAGGGAATTGTTTCCATCTGGTGACAAGCCAAATGTAAGTATCACTTTATTGTAGAAACCATGACATCGTTTAATCCAAATACCAGTTTAATTAGGCAGGACAACAATAAACCAAAAGGTATTCGTTGTCCTCAAAAATGATATCAAAATATTCTTCTACATCCAATTTATCATGTGAAACTACTTAAAACTTACGTACTATCCATTTAACTTCTGAAAAGGAGCAAAATTAGAGCAGAAGTATGGTCCGAAAAAGTCATAGACATCGCGGTACCATTTTTATACATTACACGTACTATCGATAGTATAAACGATCACGATGTGCTCGCTAAACGCGCGCGCACATCGACGTCTGCTAGCCGTCGTCTGCTGCAACTCTTCAATAGCCACGCATGTGTAATTTGCTGTTAGATGTCCCATATGCCAGCTTTCATGTTAGTACATAAATGTGTGCGCGTTATTTGCGGACACAGATCATGCACGCCTCTCCGTCGTCTGCTACGACTCTCTTTATCAGTCCCAAGTGTGAAATGTGTTTATATTCATTTGGTCTACATGCAGTTTGCCCACTTCTCATTTAGTCTAATGCAAAATGGGCTGAACCCATTAGGTCTATCAAATTGCCATTTGGTCTAACTGCCATTTGATCTACACTACACTTGGTCTAATTCTCATAAAGCGATATGTCCAGTTGGTCTATTTTTTTTTTTTACTTTGCCAAATACATAAAATTGGCTTGATATCAGCTCCCCAGTGTGAAATATATATGTATATATATTCATTTGGTCTACATGCAGTTTGCCGACTTGTTATTTAGTCTAATGCCACATGGGCCGAACCCATTAGGTCTATCAAATTGCCATTTGGTCTACACTACACTTGGTCTAATTATCATATAGCAATATGTCCAGTTGGTCTACTGATTTTTTTTACTTTGCCAAATACATAAAATTGGCTTGATATCAGTTTCCCAGTGTGAAATATATATGTATATATATTTATTCATTTGGTTTACATGCAGTTTGCCCACTTCTTATTTAGTCTAATGCCAAATGGGCCGAACCCATTAGGTCTATCAAAGTGCCATTTGGTCTACACTACACTTGGTCTAATTATCATATAGCAATATGTCCAGTTGTTCTACTGATTTTTTTACTTTGCCAAACACATAAAATTGGCTCGATATCAGTTTCCCAGTGTGAAATATATATGTATATATATTTATTCATTTGATCTACATGCAGTTTGCCTACTTATCATTTAGTCTAATACCAAATGGGCTTAACCCATTTGGTCTATTATTTTTTTCCTTTTTAATTACCATTTGGTCTACACCATACCTTGTCTAAACTACATTTGGTCTACACTACACTTGATCTAATTTGGATAGTGAAATGTCCAGTCAGTGGGCTATTTTCATTGACCTACATCATTATGTTATACTTTATGAGATAATTTTTTTATGTAATCTAATTTCAACTTATAAACTTAGAAGAGGTGTTGAACAAAGTAAAGATGAATTATAGATGAAAAGTGGCATAAGTTTGGAAGGGCCCAGATATGGCATAACAGGCAAATTTTTAAAATTGTAAGCGAGAGAAGCAAACAACAAAAAAAATTGTATCCTATTCTTTTATGAATGTTTTTAAAATATTTAGAAAATGATACATTCCACTATTATCTATTTCCTTCACTTTTATCTCCTGTTCAGTTTTTTTCTTGGTGCCCCCCCCCCCCCGCCAATCTTTAAACTGTTGTAGACAAACCTAACTAGAATTTGACATAAAACATAAATAGGTTTGAATAATGGCAATGAGGTGAATAGTTAATGGATAACCTGGTTGTTGAGTAACCGGGACCAATCAGAAAATACATTAAACAGAGTCTGTGGCTGGGGGGGGGGTGTCTATTAATTTCCCTTGATTTTCCAGTGCTAGATCATTTGTGATTGACAAATTTTTCAAATATGAAATGTTCTACACTTTTTTACTTCTTTTATGGGAGGGGGGGGCTGATCAATATTTCCTTAATGGTCCCATCTATCTAATAGTATACAGGCGCACCTTCTGAGAAAAAAATAATTCTACTTTGTGTTTTCAGGATATTATTTTAGGATATGGAATTGGCTGTCAAAATTGTTGCTCTACTTGATGAGCTATGCCCTTCCTTTTTTAACCAAATATGGTGTTGCGCTGTCCTATATATGATTCATTTTTAATTTCAATGAGTTTCAAAATGCAGTAATTTATAAATGATAGCACAATTTTGGGGGCATAACGTGGGGGGGGGGGATTCACTACAAGTTCAGTATGAATTAAAGTCATGATTGGTGCTCGCACATGAAATATAACACACAATTTTACTGATTAATATGCAGTAGTGCATGTCCTCTCAGCATGATCTGACCAATGATGTGATGTCCTTTTTTTACCATATGAAACTGGACATTTATTTGCGACTCTAATTTATACTTAATTCTTTGTGAACCCCCCCCCCCGCCTAATTTTTAAGGGCACCCTCAGAACATCTAGCACCAGCTGTTCTATCATATATCTCTATTTTTCTTCAAAAAGTGCAATATCAACATAGTAAACATGCATATATATTCTTAAAATGCCCCCACAGACAAAGTCCTGAGGGGGTATGACCGTAAGCATTGCCCATCCATGCATTTTCTGTAAGTCTGTCCCCCCCCCTTGGCTTCCGTGCAATAACTCAAAAAATATTTTATGGATTTTTAATATTTTTTTGGTGTGACACCAAAATACAGGCTAAGTTTGGATTCAGAGTCTGCAGCTAGGTCAAAGGTCAAGGGCCACAGCTCATGAACTATGCAAGTTGGTTTTCACATAATTTAGGAAATATTCAACATATAAAAAAAATGGGTGTGTTGGTACACTGTAGATGACACCAAAATTCAGACTAAGTTCGAATTCGGAGTCCGCAGGTCAAAGGTCACAGCTCAATAGATATGAGAGTTGGTTTCAGCATGATAACTTGTGAAATATTCAACAGATTTAAAAACATGTGGGTGTGTAGGTAGATTACACAAACATACAGGCTAAGTTTGAATTTGGAGTCCACAGGTCAAAGATCACAGCTCATTATGCTACAGCAAGATGAATGACTTCACATATTTTGCTGATGCTTGGAAAAAAAATTACTAGTAAGTGAAATCTTTTTGAGTGAATGAATTTCACTCAAAGTTAAGCGGAGTCATCTTTGTCCTTTGGACACATCAATTTTCTCGTTTGTTCAGATGTAAACCATTCATTTAAATCTTTAGTGCGAAAGCTTATTTGCTTTCTGAGAAGACTGCAGGCTTGAGTCTTGGACATCCCCTTCAGCTTCTCACCATGGTTCTCCTTGGCAATAAGCCCATGCGTGATGACACATTCCATTATATCCTCAATTCTTCTCCGTTCCCTGGCATCTTTTACAGTCATCTTTTCCTGCTTACATCTGACTCTCTTTCTGACTCCTTCAATATAAGCCTCTCCAGCTGCTTTGTCCTCAGTCCTGATCTTTTTAGATTCGATTACTGCCTGTTCTATGAGGTGCCTTTTCCGCTCTGGGCTGGATGATTCTTGCCACTTCCTTGTCTTGTTGGCACAAAACATAACCTGTCCCTCCAATTTACAAATCTTGGCATTTGGAGCTCTGTGGAGTCTAGAATCGAGCATGGCAAAATTCCTCTCACCACTGATGTTTGTGGGGGAACATGACATTGCAGCTTCTTTAAGTTCATTGGATGGATTCCAGAACTCACCTCCTGGAAGTTGCGATTCCATTTGTCTCTTGATCACCTCAGCAAAACCATTCAGGATGTGGGAGAGAGTTAAGTGCATTTGAGGGGTAGGATCTTTGGTTATCCTCCTCCAACTATCCACATCCTGAATCTGGCCTCGGAAGGCATTCACTTCGGAGTGGAACAGGAGCTCTGTGTCCTTGTGGCACTCTTCAATAAAGACGAGAGCATTTTGAAACATGCTGTTCAGATCCAGAATATTCTGACTTGCACCAATGGTTGCCATCCATGGACCCGTTAGTACATGATGAACAATCCCAAGGCATTTGACATCCGTCCTTGACTCTGTCGTCCATGCGTTCACAAATGATCTGTGGAGGTCATTCGAAGGCTTTGTCACTTTAGTGAAGTACTCGATTATTCCGTCTCCCACCTCGCTTAACATTGCTGCACTCTTGAAAAGCATGTTAAAACGGTTGCCAACCCAACGTGGAAGGGAACCAATGAATCCTCTGTCCTTCAAATATGTCCTTAGTCCAGCAATATCTCCAGTGGCAGCATTGTTGAAAAGCTTCGCAGCAGCACGTACGAGAGCCTGTGCGTTGCCCTCCCCTCGTCGATGGTATGGCATAGTACTGCTCGGAACTATCCGCTCCTTTTCAAGAGATGTGAGACCAGAATCTGTTTTTTTGCCATGGAATCCAAAGGATGCATCCCGCATCTGAACTTGTTCAGCTTTTTTCCAATCTTCTCTTCAATCTGGGCATCCACAGCAGCATTAGTTACACATCTATCTGTCATTGTATTACTGCATGCGCCAAGCAAATCACTTCCAGTACACTGTGTAATTGCGTTCACATAATCCGACGCTTGACCTCCTGGTTGCTGCTTCATTCCAACCAAATACGTTTCACTTCCAGAGGAAACTTCCACCTCTGCGATATGCCCGAGGGTTCCTTTCGTTGTACCATCATATTTAAGTGTGAGTTTGTCTTTGTTATGGAGAGCAGCTGTCACCTGCATCTGGCTGAGTGCCTTCATCTCAGCACCAAGTCGACGCTGTGTAGAAGTAGAAGGCAACTTCTCCACCTGCCTCTCAGCAACAGTTTCTATTACTGTCCGAATTACCTCACCAACTCGACTTTCTGCAACTCCTTGTTCCTGCAATTCAAAATAAAAACCTGTTCTAACACTGAACAAGAGTGCTGCTAAGACGAGCACAAAATACGCCCGCCTGTTACACAGAAAATGGAGTTATTGGTCAAGCAAGAAAAGTGGAAGATGACAACTTCACCTTTGACCTTCTGACCTTAAAATCAATAGAATTCCTGGGATCAATGCAAGTATCATACAGACCAAATTACATGAGCCTAGGTTAATTTAATCTGAAGTTATTGCATTTGCAAGGACAGCAGAAGGGTAAGATGAATACATGTCACTGTGACCTTGACCTTTGCACCTAAGAATCAATAGGCTACATGTGATTCATGCTAGTACTATTCACACCAAATTATATGAGCCTAGGTTAATCTAAATGATTTAATGCGCTTACAAGGACTGCAGAAGGGTAAGATGAAAACACGTCACTGTGAATTTGACCTTTGACATTTTAATCTCAAAATCAATACACTTCCTGGGATCCAATCTAGTATCCAACGCACCAAATTATATGAACCTACATGTAGGCTAAGTTAAACTGAAATTATCATGTTTACAAGGAAAAGTCAACGGACGGACAGACGGACACAGAGCATGACCATAATACGTCCCATAAGATGGACTTATAACAAAGGATCATTTATCAAAGATGAATAAAGCAACCTCTTCTTGTGTCAAACTTAATTAAATTCTATATATAATAATGTAAATGGATACTGATTTACTATCAAGTTGAGTGCCTCTGGCAGTCTCACCTACATTGTGTGATTCAATATAGCAGCAGTGCTGACTTAGAAAACTATTACAAAATAATTATCCACAACAAAATACCATTCCTATTTGAAACAATATTGCATTCATTGACAATAAATGAAATTAGACCTTGATCATGCGATCTAAGACTTGTCAGTGATACTTGATTACCTCTGTTTATCCACATTATATAAACACCAATCTATTTACTACCTCAAAAGTCCATTGACCTTGGTCATGTGACATGAAACTAGCACATGATGATCAGTGATACTAGATTACTCTTATATAAGTTTCATGAATCAGATCCATAAACTTTCAAAGTTATGGTAATTAAACAGATACCCCCAACATGACAAAAAGTTCACTGACTTTTGACCTTGGTCATGTGACCTGAAATTCCCACAGGATGTTCATTGATACTTGATTACTCTTTTGTCCAAGTTTCATGAACTAGACCGATAGGTTTTCAGTTATAGCAATTCAACAGATATCCCAATACAGCCAAAGTTCATTGACCTTTGACCTTGGTCATGTGCCCTGAAATTTGCACGAGGATGTTCAGTCATACTTGATTACTCTTATGTCAAAGTTTCATGAACTAGACCAATAGATGATAATTCAATAGATACCCTGAGCTTTACGAAAGATCATTGACCCTAAATGGCCTTTGACCTTCATCAATCATGTGACTCGAAATTCAGGCAGGATGTTGAGTAATACTTGATTAAATTTATGCCAAAGTTTCATGAAGTAGGTCTATATGGTTTCTAGGTTATGACATTTCAAAAGCTTAACCTTATCTTTGACCTTGGTCATGTGACCTGAAACTCAGGTAAGATGTACAGTAATACTTGATTACCCTTTATAAGGAAAAGTTTCACGAACTAAGTCCATATACGTTTGAAGTTATGCTCTCATTTCAAAAACTCAACCTTTGGTTAAAATCTAATGTTGATGCCGTCGCCGCCGGAAAAGCGGCGCCTACAGACTCACTCTGCCATGCAGGTAAGACAAAAATAACATACAAGTACATTGCCATCGAAAATAATACATGACTTACACATATTACTCTATCATAGTGAAAATTTGAATTTGACTACTAAACCAGCCCCTCCATGTCAAGGATTAAATTTTTCTTGATATAAATCCTCAAAGCATGTAATACAGATTCAGTTATTGCATATCATAATGTTATTTATTTATTCTTGATGTGTTCTCAATAACTTAAGATTTATAAATGATTTTTTTCGAGAAACACAGTTAATTCCAACATGTAAGTTTCATTTTGTAGATATATGCATTGAATTTACAAATTCACAAAATGTTGGTTTTTATCACTGGTGGACCCAGGGGAGGGCACAATGGGCTCATCAACCCCCCCCCAAGAGCCAGTCAAAATTTGTATTGAAAATATTTTGTTTTCACCAAAGTGTGCCCCCCCCCCCTGGAAAGCAAGTGTTTTTTTTTTCTTTTCAAATTTTCATCTTCAAAATGTGCCAATTCAAATTGCCCAAAAGTACACACTGGAAAATCTACTAACATCTGCCAGTATACATGTATTTTCATTTTGATAAAAAAAGGTTTCCTAAAGATTTATAAACGACATTTTTACTCTTCTGTACAGAAGAGAAATTTGGTTATTAAATAATGGAATATATTTTTTGCAAATAAAATTACTTGATTGCAATTATTTCTCACATTGCATTGTCATACAATTTGATAGCAAGGCATTATTTTGATAACCATGACATTGTTCTAAATTCAGATTTATTAAATTGTAATAATTCTTTTGATCTTTCATCTTCACATAAGTATGATTTCTACATATTCTAGTCATCTGCTTCAAAGTCTGCCCAATGGAATGGTTACAAAAGGCCTAAGCATCACTTGTCATTTTCTAAAAGGTAATTGTACATGTAGTTAAATGGTCAGACAGCTTGATGTATCATACACGTAAATGTTTAATTATCTTACTAGTGTCAATTTGCAAAAAATTATGCTGTCTATGATTCAACTCACGAATTGCCCAAAAGTACCATTGTGTTGGACAGACTTTAATATTGACCAGAGGACTATTTTACTTTCCAAAACCAACCTGAAGATAACACGATACTTCACGTATTGCGGGGGCATATTGTCTCCCTTCCATTGTTGGGATGGGCTGGGTAATATTAGCTAACTTGTCCTGCAATAAGTCATTGTCTGCAACAAGTTCACTCACAAAGGGAGATTGCACTTCAGCGACTCTCTTTTGATCAACATAATTCCTGGTGCTTGGAGATCCTCGAAAGGCGCGCTTCAACATCCGCATCCAGTTCCTTTCATGTTTTTTTTTCTCTTCTTCGTGATCATCTCCAAGTGTTCATAATTCTTTTTTAGTGTGTTTTTTCTTTCTCTCAATTGAGTGTTTCTTTTTTGCAGGCTCCTAATCTTTCCTAGAAAGTGTTTCTTCTTCTTAATACATCCTACTATCTTGTAAACACTGTCTAGCTTCATTTGTAGCTTCTGATTCTTCCCTTATAGCTTTTTCTTCTCTTTTTGTTGTTTACCTTTGAGATCCTTGATACTTTCTTCCAGTTCTCCCACTTTTCCTGTGTACACTGTTTCCATGTGTCTGATTTTTTCATTGTATCGCTCTTCTGTATTCTTGTTCGCATCCAACAACTTAGAACATGGTTGGCATGAGGACTCTTCCTTCTTATTTTGCTTTGATTTAATCTTCATACATGTAGGCATGACAAATGGCTCATCCAGGACAGATTGCAGTTGGGCTCTCATCCCATCACGATGAAGAGACTTTTTCATCTTCACAATTTTCTTCTTTACTGCTTCGATCCTAGTTTTCAGAGATGCCTCTTGAACAACGAGCAACTGAGCCAACTCGCTCCATCTTGATCTTGACAGCGCTGTCATGATGATATTAGTTAGCGCCCCGTCTTCTGCCATGGTCTTGAGATTTTCAGCAGTTAGACCAACTGCAGAAGATGAATCACCAAAATCCATCATATTACCTGAATAATGAAATTGCAAAATTCTATCCCCAAATTGAACTCTTTATTAATTAAACTTAATGTGAAATAAACTAAAAAAATAAACATAACTTAAATTATAGGAGATGAAATAACAATGATGGTGACAAAAACAAAAATAGTTGCTCAAATTCACTCAAATCCATACCCTAACCTACTCTCCTCAAATATTGATTCTCACTTTTAGGTACTGATCATTCATTCAGTCAATGAAATAATGAGACATGAGGTCCTCAAAATAAACACAAACACACAGAGTCACACACTAGTCTTGAGGACTCCATGATGATGGTTTTTTTTTTGACATACCCTTCATCATGATGAAGAAGTACACCATATGTCAAAATATAACAAAAATACATCATCATGAAGTCCTCAAGACTAGTCCTGCACACATTACACACAAAGAGAAAAATCGTTTGTATCTTTCGTGATATTTGTTTTCTGTAACATGCTCCATCACAAAATTTTCATCTGGGTTCTGCTTGGTAGTAGGGCCTAAGTCGCTCTTGAAATTAAAACTTCCAATCCCAAGTAGATAGTCATTATCATGAGTAGTGAGGTAGTGATGGTTAGTGAGGGTGAACTTAAAACTTCCAATGCCAAGTAGATAGTCATCATCATGAGTAGTGAGGGAGTGATGGTTAGTGAGGATGAGGTTATTAATGATGGCATCTGAGATTCTGGCAGAAAGAATCAGAAATCGAAAAAATGCATCAATACATATTATTGAAATTATTTTAGGCAAAAGCATCAAGAGTCACTCAAGACAGTGGGAATTTTTTGAGGGGGAATGATGGCATGACAACCAATACCAAACTATACAATATTTCAAAACAGGAATGGAAGTGAGCGTATTTTTTAAATTGTATTTTGTTACAATTTCAAGAAAAAAATGGGGAGGGGGGTGGGGGTGGGACTTCTCAAATTTTCATCGTCAATGTATGTCCCTCAAAGTATAATCTTCAGTTTTAAAAGTGGGCTGCCCTCCTATATAGCCAAATACATGTATGCTGATTATTTAATTTCTTTTGTTTTGTTTTGTTTGCTTGAACAATTGTAGTTGGGATGACTTCCTATAACATATGAATAATAAAATATTTCTCATTCTAATTCAAGGCATTTCACACTCATGAGTAAACAAAAATAGATTTGATGTTATGAAAAAAATGAATAACAAATTAGTAGTGACAAAGTGAATACAAACTACAATAGATAGGGCTTACTTGAAATTAGATAAATTTGAATTCCCAATGCCGTGGAAGAAAAATAATTCACAAAATAAAGGTGTACTCAATAAATTTGATAAATATGTCAAACTGCAATCATGATCTCATCTTTGCAAGACATGCAGTTGCACTCAGCTTACCAGTGATTGTAAAAAGGACCACCCAGCCAATAAAGCCTGATTGTTTTCATTATCATATAACAAACAAGCTTATACCGGTATTCATGAATGTTGCTTTAATAAATGAATGAGCCATTCTTGGATTTAGTAACCCCATCTTCAGTCATGCCTAAAACAGCAAAGTCAGTGCTAAATCATCAGACAGGTTTTTCTAATTTTAAACTATCTTCATTAATCTTTATTTATACTGAGTATTAGGATGGGGGTCGGGTGTCCGGACTCTTTATATTTTTGAAGCCTTCTCTTTTGTCTTAGGATTACACTAAAAATATGAATTCAATGGAAGTAATCATCTTCTATTTTGTTCTCAATAATATTTCCTAACATTTGTACTAAAAATTGATGAAACTGTTTGAAAATTTTTCCAAATGACTTTCTAAAACTGATCGTCCTGACACACAACCTGTCCGGACACACAACAACTGGGTTTGCCATTTATTTGAAAATTGCACTTAGAATATTTCATAAATGAATTTTAATTCTAATTGGCAAAAGGAAAACTAGTTCAAAGAAAGAGCCAGTACTAGACACAGACACCGACAGCAGGGGCGGAAATCTCTCCCAAAAGGTAAGGGGGAAAAGGGGCTGGAAAATTTGACTAGCAAGAAAAAAAAAGGTTTTCATTCCAAATTTCAGGTCATTTCGATGAAAATAAATATGACAAGCAAAAAAACAAAGTTATCAAAATCAATATTATCCCAAAAGTAAGGTCATCTCGTCCTAAAATCCATGTTTTATTTCGATTTAGTATGATGAATTTCTTACCATCATAAAAGCAGAAATAGTAGGGGGGGCATTTGATATTGTGCCCCCTAAGCCTTAGGGGAGACATGTCCCCCCTCGCGGCACATACATACTATGCATTATATACTGAGTCCCCCCCCCCCGCACTGTCTGAAGACGTGTCGGGGTCCCCGGGGCAAGTCCCCCCTGGGCCTGGGATCATTCTGCCCATGACCAACAGTGTCTGAATATCAATATAATGAATGCTCATTTTCCAGTGCAGAGCCACTGGTGACATCTCCCATGTTCACTTGTTTTAAGAAAATATTTAGTTATTTCTCAAATAAGACCATGATTATCCCATTCTTGACATTACTCTGGTATTTATTCATGGTTAGATTTTATTTGGCAATAATGAAATCATTCAGTATAAGAAGAAAACAAAGCATTTCTTGACTGAAACAAGTTCAAGTTCATTTCTATGCATCGCACGTACGGACGCACGTACGTGACGTAATTTTAATCTCTTAATCTCTATTGTGATTTAATCTTAATCACCCCGTACGAGAAAAAAAATGGCTCGAAATTGAAAAAAATTGAAGGGCATCTCAGCTTGCAAAAAGGCTTCGACAGCCCTTGCGATCACCCGCGCTGCAATTTCACTGCAATGCATAGAAAGGAAATCAAATCAGGTTTCACAACGAACGAAAATTCCGGAACCCTTCGAAACCCATTTTCCAAAAAATACAACTAAATAAAGTAAGAATTTAAGGCAGCTCAAGACATTTTAAGAAGATTTTTGTCAAAGATGTATAACATTCCAGATTAACTACTACATCGTGTATCAGTAGGAAAGTTTCAGAGCTAGTTAAAATTCTTGATGAATTAGCTGTGGAGTCTGAGCTGAAGATACCATGCAGACATTTATGCAAGACTTTTTGGATATGAACAATATGCCAAGGTCTATGAACACTTTTGGACTTATTCTTACGTATTCTTTATTTGCATTTTTTGAAGAATTTTCTGTTTTACATTTTTATAGCTTGGTGCTACATGTTGGGAAATGTTATGAAATAAAGCTGCCCTTAGAAGGTCAGAATGGAGAATGATATAACAATGAATATGATGTCTCTGAATGTAAGAGGGTTGCAAAATGCTGTTAAAAGGCGAAGTATTTTTAATTGGTTTAGGAATATGAAGATGGATATTGTTATGATACAAGAAAGTCACAGCTCTTCAAAAGATGAAGTAGTATGGACAAGTGAATGGGGTAACAAAATGTTGTTCTCCCATGGTTCAACAAACAGTAAAGGGGTGTTAATTTTGTTTAATAGTAGATTAAATTTGAAAATACATAGAGTATTTAGAGATGAATCAGGGAGAGTTATATGTGTTCATGTGAATATTGAAAATAACAGTTTTCTTATTTTGAATTTATATGCTCCAAATGTCGAAAATTTACAAGTACAGTTTTATAGAGATTTATTAAAAATATTAGAAACAGAATGGGATGGAAAGGAAAACATTATCATTGGTGGAGATTTTAACTGTATTTTAGATCCACAACTAGACAAAAAAGGTGGGACACATTTGGTCAAGAAAAAGGTTGTGCAAAAGATTAAAGACATTATAGTCCCTTTTGAATTAATCGACATATGGCGCACCAGAAATATTAATCGCAGACAATTCACTTGGAGACAAAACAAACCTCTTATTCAGTGCCGGCTGGATTATTTTTTAATTAACAGAGATTTGAAACATAAAGTTAAAAAGGTGAATATTGTTAGTGCATTACGCACAGACCATTCAGGCGTGAACCTAGAAATATGTTTGAATAAAAACAAGCGTGGGAAAGGATATTGGAAACTTAATACCTCACTTCTCTTAGATGAAGAATATATTAAGGTTATGAAGGAAAATATCAATAATTGGAAAAAAGAGTATTCATTCTTGGAACCAAGAATAAAGTGGGATTGGATCAAGTATAAGATACGATGTTTTAGTGTGAAATATTCTAGTCACATACAAAAGCAGATATCTGTCATTGAACAACAATTAAGAAGTAAATTGAATTTACTTGAAAATAGACTTGCCATCAGTGAAGAAGAGGGTATTATTAATCAGATAGAAAAGATAAAGGAAGAATTGATAGAAATAGACAACAAAAGAGTAGCTGGGCTAATGGTTAGGTCAAGGAGTCGATGGTACGAAAAGGGAGAAAAGAGTAATGAGTACTTTCTAGGATTAGAAAAGAGGAATAATGTAAAGAAGCAGTGTTACGAAATATATGTAGAAGGCCAGTTGATTACAAATTTTAAAGATATTTTATTTGCTCAAAAGCAGTATTATGAAAAGTTATACACTACAAATGTAAGGTTTGGAGCTGGAGAACAATGTAATTCGTTTCTACAAATAATTTGTGTTCCAATATTAAATACTGAAGAAAGGGAAAAGTTGGAAAAACCCATTTCTAAAAGAGAATGTAGAGAAGTACTGAATGATTTGGCCAAAAACAAGAGCCCAGGAAATGATGGTATTCCAGTGGAATTTTATTTAAGTTTTTGGAATGAGTTAGAAGATATTTTTATGGAATCGGTATTATACAGCTTTGAAATAGGAGAATTGTCAACATCACAAAGGCAAGCTATCCTTATTCTGATTGCGAAAGAAGGCAAAGATGAAAGAGAACTCAAGAATTGGCGTCCAATTTCTTTATTGAATGTCGATGTAAAAATAATAACTAAGGTTTTTGCCAAACGCCTGTGTAAGTTTATAGATAAATTGATAAGTGTTTGTCAGACCGGTTTTATCAAAGGAAGATTTATAGGTGAATCCATCAGAGTTATTATGGATATTATGTTTTATACAAAAATGCATAATATACCAGGACTTTTTTATTTTTAGATTATGAAAAAGCATTCGACTCATTAGAATGGGGCTTTATGATGAAAGTATTGGACAAATTCGGTTTTGGACCCAAATTCCAAAGTTACATCCAGACTTTTTACAACAATATAAGCAGTTGTGTTAATAGCAATGGACATACATCTGGATATTTTGATTTGAGCCGGGAGTAAGGCAAGGGGACCCAATCTCCCCATATCTTTTTATTCTAGGTGTGGAAATACTTTCATGTGCTATACGTCAAAATAAAAAAATTAAAGGTATAGATATAGATGGATATGTTATCAATATTGTACAATATGCAGATGACACTACGTTGGTTTTAGCAGACTTGGAATCGGCCAAAGAAGCCCTTTGTGTAATTGAAGATTTTACGTCCTTTTCAGGCATTAAAATTAATAAAAGCAAAACAAATGCTATGTGGTTGGGATCAAAAAGAACTTGTAAAGATAAGCCTATGGATATTAATGTGCCGTCTGAACCATTCAGAGTATTGGGAATATTATTATCTTCAAATATTGATTCTATGATATCATTAAATTTCGAAAGATGTTTAGCTGATGTAAAAGTTCTGCTTAATATATGGCGTAAAAGGAATTTGAGTTTGATAGGAAAAATACAAATAGTTAAAACTTTTGCTATATCTAAATTTGTTTATTGTGGGTCAGTTTTACCAATTCCAGGCCATATATTGAATCAATTAGAGCAAGCTATTAAAGATTTTATATGGAATGGAAAAAATAGATATATTAAAAAGTGCACTCTAATAGGTTCATATTCGCAAGGAGGTTTAAACATGATTGATATCCCTTCCTTCTTCAATGCTTTAAAGATAAGATGGATATCAAGGTTTTTTACAGAAGACAACTCTCTTTGGTCTATTATATTTAGATATTTTATGAAGGAATTTGGAGGTGAATTTTTATTTTATTGTAATATGTCAAAAAGGAGCTGTAAAATGATGGGCAATTGCCCTGGTTTCTATCAAGAGGTATTGAGTGCTTTTTTTTCAATTTCGGTCATTAGATTCAAAGCATAAAGATGTAAGGGAAACAATTATTTGGAACAATGAAAGTGTTATAGTAGGAGGTAAACCTTTGTTAAAGAACTTTTTAGAGCTGGTTTATGGTACATCTCAGACTTATATGACAGTGAAGGTAAACTTATAGATTTCAATATATGGATGAAAAGAGGAGTGGAAAAAAATTTTTATATGAAATGGTGTTCAGTTGCTTCAGCCATTCCAAAAATATTGAAGTTAAGATGCCTTCATAATCAAGGAGAGTTAACAGTTCTAAAACTTGTATGTAATTTCAAAGGCAAAGATATAGACTTTAGGAAGTTGACAACACAGATTATCAATTTAATTTTGAAAGGCATACTTTTTGAGGATCCAACATCAGAAATTTACTGGAGCAATAAATATAATATAGAAAAATATAGATGGAAAACTATCTATAAAATGCCTTCTGTGTTTTTAACGGATACTAAGAGTAGAACTTTTCAATATAAAATAAACACAAGAACACTTCGTTAAGAACGTAAGATCTTAAATAAAAGATTATATAAAATGAAAATTGTAGAATCTGAATTATGCACCTTTTGTAAACAAGAGGCGGAAACAACAGAGCATCTTTTTACAGAATGTCAGCATGCATGTACCTTTTGGGAAGAGTTTTTGAAATGGTGGTATACAAAATTTGATATCAATTTACAACTAAATGATGAAGATATTATTTTTGGTATATCTGATAGAAGACCACATAAATCACTTATGAATCAATGCTTAGTTGTAGCTAAACAAATGATATATACATGCAGACACTTGAATATTTTACCGTCCTTTGATTTGTTCTTTGTAAAGCTTAAACGAATATACAAAATAGAAAAACAAATTGGCATTCAGAATAAACAATTATCAAAGTTTGAAAAGAAATGGAAAACTCTACAGCCCTCTTTCATGTAATAGTTTGGGCAGCTTGATGGAAAACGAAATCAAATGTGTCATCATAACCATTCAATCCTGAAATGTTTTCTTTTTTTCCTTTCTTTTTAATTTGTTTTGTATTTTATTTCTTTTTGTATATAATATGTACAGTATAATGTATAATGATTATGTTTGTTATATGTATGAGAAGTTATGGATAATAAAAAAATCACTGAAAGAAAAAAAAGACATTTTAAACTTACCGATCGTTTGATGGTTATTTTCGGAAGATTTCTTGGATTTTAAAGGGGAATCCAACCCAAATAAAAACTTGTCTTTATAAGGAAAAGAAAAATCAGACAAGTTGATAGGTGAAAGTTTGAACAATATTGGACAAATAACAAGAAAGTTATGAATTTTTAAAAGTTGTAAATATTGGTAATCACTATAACCATGGAGACTTCAAATTGGCCGCATATGGGATGTCACAGTGATGTAAGGCAAGGACTACTCTTCCATGTACTCCAATACATATTATGGCTAAAATGTCATTTTTCCCAAAAGTTTTATTTCAAATTATATTTTTCTTTCATGAGGACATACTACAATATACTACCTGGGTTATATTTAGATTACTGCCCCAGGGGAATGGGTATTTAGGAGAAAACCACAAATCCCTGATAATAAAGTACATGGCCTATGGGAAAGTTGTCCTTGCCCCTTGTCATAATTTACTCACACAGTTGCCAATTTGAAATCTACATAGTATTAGTGATCTCAATTTTAAAGCAGCTATAACTTTCTCATTGCTTGTCCGATTTCTTTCAAACTTTCACCATTCTCTTTAATTTATTTTTCCCTTCCCAACATAACATTTTATGGCCAAGGCTGGATTCCCCTTTAAGGCACAAAGATGGTGTCGGTAGCTCACGAAAATCCTAAGCAACACGCTGGCGAATCGTTCATCGCATGGGGAGACAATTACAAAGGAAAATTTTCTTATTCATCCGCGCTGACGGAGGCTTAATTTTGACGATATCACATCGCGATGCGATTGCACTGATTGACAAGCGAACGAAGCTTACGTACAAATTTTTGAGCACTTCCGCGACAGCGCCATCTAGTGACTACGGCCGTGCCTAGTTTAATTCATATGCAGGCTGTGGTTATTCCAGGATTCCTTTTTCTATAACTTTTCTATCGCAATTTTCCCAATATTTCAATGAAATTTTATTATTGCTATCAAGTTTATAATATTTTTGTCATAATTAAAGAAATAATCTTCCAGAATTAGGTTTTGTTATATGAAGGTCCCTGCAACATTCAATAGTATGCATGCAAATTATCTTATTCAGCTTCTTTTTAAATTCAAGTTATCATTTTTCATTTGTTTTTCTCAACCCTTTTTACACCTCTTGTCATTTTCTCCATATTCTCCCAATCTTCCTCACAAAAGAATTATTTTTTTTATAAATCACAAAACATGTTTTATTTCATTCAACATTCCCAAATTGTTTTACTTCAGAAATTGTATAATTAATCTTGATTAAATTGCTTTTCATGTGCATCATTAAATGAATGAATCTTGATTTGACTTTGAACTTTTATAGTGCTTCTTGTGGTCATCAGCACAGACTTTTTTATAGTTAAAAAAATATTGACATACACCTTTTTACATTTACAACAAAAATGAACTAAATTTAATAAATAAAGAAATTATTAGTCTAGTAATGAAAATGGTAAAATTTATGTTCAAAATATCTAGAACATTTCATAATTTTTGTCTCGCCTGCATAGCATAGGGAGATTATAGGGGCCGCTTTTCCGATGGCGACGACAGCGGCTTCAATGATGGTAGCATCAACAATAAAATCTTAACCAAGGTTAAGTTTATGAAATGTCATCATAACTTAGGAAGTATATAGACCTACTTTATGAAACTTGGTCATTATGGTAGCCTAGTGTCACTGCTCATCCTGCACAAATTTCCAGATCACATTATGAAGGTCATTTAAGGTCAATTAACTTGGACCATGGTTAAGTTTTTTTGAAATGTCATTGTACCTTTAAAAGTTTAAAGGCCTTTTTCATGATATTTGAACAAAGGATTAAACAAGTATTGTTGATTATCTTGCATCAGTGTCGGGTCACATGATCAAGGTCAAAGGTCATTTAGGGTAAATGAACGAACGTTAACCAAAGTCAGTACTGCTGCTGTATTGAATTGCGTAATATGTAGGCGAGACTGCCAGAGGCGTTCCACTTGTTATTGATTGTCATTTAGAACAAAACACCAAATTTGATAAACAAAAGACAGATTCAATGTATTTTTTTTGTCTACCTTTCAGACCAAAGGTCGGGTTGCAGAGGCATGGGACAGGGCAGCCACCACATTGATGAGTGGTGGTCTGCCCATTTCTAATGCCAAGAAGGCCCCTGGTGTGCACCTCCGGGACCTATGGCACAAGATGGTGTCGAGGGCCAAGAAGTACCGTGACGACCGTTCAAGAACAGGTAAGGTAGAGACATATTTCAGGAACCTTGGTTACATTTTGAAATTATTGTATGTCCTACATATTAAAATATAAAATGCTCAATCCAAAATTACAAGAGAGGGGGTTCTTTTGCGATATCTTCTCTCTAAGTTCATGGTTCTGTAAAAGAATGATGATCATGGTTAAGCATACGTCTCTGTTTTTCCAACCCATGTACTTTTCTAGCAAGAAAAATTGTGGGACGGCATGGGACAAAAATTGGAAATATAGTACAGTTTGAACTTTTAACTCTGAATTGGGTCTCGCTCTGTCGTTTATCGTGACAATTTGAACCCCCGTCGACAATATGTGTACTGTTGCAACAATTTGTTTTTTCCTTGTGAAATTTATTCATTGTAGGATTTTAACAAGTATTGGTTTATATAATATAGAATAAGATGCATGAAATACAAAAATTCTATGCTTGTTGATGAAATTGATTGATCATTGGAACCTTTGTAACGTTGTATCCTGTGCAAATTTGATTACTGTTTGTGCCATTTAGAATGCTGTTCATGTTTAATTGAATTAGATTTTCCTAAAAGTCAATCACATGTTGAAATCAAATGGACCTAAAATATTTGCTTAATAATTTTGATAGATATTGACAATTTATTTCACATCAGTATGAAGGGAAATATCATTTATGCCAACGATAAGTTCATGAAGTTAGCAGGAAAATCCTTTAAACACATTAACTCTTCTTAATAGGCCCTCGACCCAGATCCCATCAGCGCCATGAAATGGTCCTGGAGGTGCTCCCTGAACCTGCATGTATGGGCTTTCTTGGCCAAGAAAGTGAAGGAGGAAATTTAATTGCCTTAGTGAGTAATCATTTCTATTTCTTCACTTTCAACTCTTCTGTATGGAAGCTTAAAAGTGCCACCGAGATGTTGAGATAATTATCTCATCATGTTGACATCTTGTAGAAGAGATGATGAGATGACAAGATCCCGGATCTCATCATGTTGACATCTTGTAGAAGAGATGATGAGATGACAATATTCCGGATCTCATCATGTTGACATCTTGTAGAAGAAATGATGAGATGACAAGATCTTGGATCTCGTCATGTCTACATCTTTAAGAAGAGATGTTGAGATGACAAGATCCCGGGATCTCGTCATGTCGTCATCTTTTAGTAGAGATGATGAGATGACAAGATCTCGGATCTCGTCATGTCGACATCTTGTAGAAGAGATGATTAGATGACATGATCATGGATCGAAGATCTTGTCATCTGACCATTTCTTCTAAAAGATGTCGACATGACGAGATCCGAGATCTTGGATCATGTCATCTAATCATCTCTTCTACAAGATGTCGACATGACGAGATCCGAGATCTTGTCATCTCATCATCTCTTCTAAAAGATGTCAACATGATGAGATCCGGGATCTTGTCATCTCATCATCTCTTCCAAAAGATGTTGACATAATGAGATCCGGGATCTTGTCATCTCATCATCTCTTCTACAAGATATCAACATGATGAGATCCGGGATCCTTTCACCTCATCATCTCTTAAAGATGTTGACATGATGAGATCCAGGATCTTGTCATCTCATCATCTGTTCTTAAAGATGTCGACATGACGAGATCTGGGATCTCGTCATCTTATCCTTTGCTATCAAGATGTCGACATCCCGAGATAATTATCTCAACATCCCGAGATAATTATCTCAACATCTCGGTGGCACTTTTAAGCTTCCATACTTCTGTCATTCATATATTTCATGTATCGTTTGTATATTTCTTCTTCTCTTCTTACAATGGAAACAAAAACTTTGTCTGCAAACACACACCACCAGTTCTTGTGAAAACAATTACATAAGAATGTGAGAGTGGTGCCAAAGCACACCTGTGAATCTTGTACTACTTATTCTTCTCTTTGTTCTTTTCAAATCTACATTTTCCTCTTGTTCATCTCCTAGATCTTCAATATTTAATTATTCCATGTTGTTATACAAAAGGGAAAATTGCCCACTTTTTTTGGAGGGGGGTACCTTTAATGAGCCTAGATTCCCTCCCCCTCAATAAAATAAAAATTATGCATGTTGCAAATTGTAATTATGCATGTTGTAAATTGTAGTTTAACCATTTGATAAAACTAGTAAATTTGATGATCTGTGCAATCTCCCCTCCCAATTTCTCTCTTTTTCACTCTCTCTTTTTTTTTAAGTTTTCCAATAGAAAGGGCATATTACTTTACCCTAGAGACACCATTTTTTCAATTTTCTAAAATGCAAATCTTGATGTTCTAAACATCAAAGCTTACATTTTCATTAGACATTTTATATTATACGAACATGTCGCCCGTATATAGATACGTTTTTACTTGAAGAATAGAGAGTGAAAGCAGTGTCAATTAATAGATACTGCTTTGAACTGATTATTTTTTTTTTAGATTTGGAAATGATTTTCATGATTATACAGATTTTTTTTTCTGTTTACTTCATTTAATTGCAAAAATTAGATTTTCTATGTTCCTCAAACTCTTTCATTTTATTTAACACGATAAATGGAGTCTCTACAGCTTTCTTACTTATAAAGGATGTAATGAAATTAGACCTTAAATGACACACACAAAAATGATATTTGTAATATTCTTATGAAAATATCAATTTAATGATACATGCATTATTACGATGATCTACAGTAATAAATCTTATTTTGGATCAATAAAAAATATTTACAAAGTCTAAATGAGTTTTTGTTTTTTCATTGCTGATTAAAAAGTCTCTGTATTTCAAAGGTAAAAAAATTAACATTGTACTGTATTTCATTTCAGCTAACGAATACGGAAGACTATGATGACATGGAAAAGCAATATCAGACAAGACAGCAGCATCAACAACAGCAGCAGCGGCAGCAACAACAACAGGAACAACACCAGACTCAGCAACAACAGCAACACCAGAAACAGCATCAGACCCAACAACAACACCAGTCACTCCAGAGCCAGCAAGTGCAACCTTTGCAAGAACAGCATCAGCAAGATCGCAGCAAAAACTACAGCATCCTAACCGACAAGGGCAAAAAAGGAAAGCAGATTATCAGTGGGAACTGCTGGAGTGTGAAAGAGTAAAGCTAGGCATAATGAGGCAGAGACTAGAGGTTGAGAGAGAAAAAGTTCAAGTATTGAAGCAAATATTTAACAAACTTAGTGGCAATGTGTCAGAGAACGAAGCATAATTCCATAAATAATTTTGATAGAGTAAAGAAGTATTATAAAGATCAATTTTGGAATAGTTAGAACAATCACGGATTGAATGAAAGGGATTGGAAATAATTGCATTTATCATTAAAAGCACACAAAAGTACTGTGTTCTGATTTGTTTCGTTTCATTAGATATGGTTTCAAATGATAACTTACAATTGATGATTAGGAATTTTATAGCAACCAGATAATAGTGAAGGACTTTTTCTTCAAAAGTTTGGAACATTTCCTTCGAAAGTTTGGAACATTTCCTTCGAAAGTTTGGCATTAAAACCGATGACAGATAAAGTGTGGTACACGTCAATTTAAAGGATGACAAACTGACAGTTGATTTATGCAAAAAAACTACGAATGATGTCATCTCTAACTTGTTTTCCTGTCATGGCATCCCCCTCTTAATTGGGGTTGTTGGCTTCATCATCAGCGTCGTCGTCAACCCTCTCCTGTTCAACCTCTGGCTGCTTCATCTGCTTGCTTATGTTATGAAGGCAGGCACATGCCGTTATTACATCGCTCGCTCGTTCAGGAATCATGTTGAGTCCTCCACCAATCAGGCAACGGAATTTAGACTTCAATTGTCCGTTGACTTGTTCTATCACAACTCTGGTGCAGCTGTGAGCTCTGTTTGAAAATGAGAGAGAAGATCAATAGGACTACTAATTTCCTTCTCAGAGGTCTCTTAATCCTAACTAGGCCTGGCTTTTTTGGTTGTTCTGTTGCAGGAAGGGGTGGGGGAGGTAGTTGATTCACCCCCCTTGGCCTTTTTTGGTTTAAGGAAGAAATAATGTTATCTATAATGATCTCATTTTTTTTTCTTCTTGCCCCTTTTCTCTTACACAAGATTATTGTGAGTGAAGTTTCAAATGCGATGTTATCTGTTGTAAGATAAATATGATAATGGTAAACAGTGGATAGGTAATGCAGTAGGTATTATTAACTAAAAAATTGTGGCATTGATTGTTACATACTGATTGTATCTTCTCTCTCCTCGTGTTCTTGGCAGTGGTACCGGTGTCATTAGCCACGATTGGAGGCCATAGCCAGACTCCCCCAGCAATAATCATTTAGTGCTCCTTCTCTGAAGGCCTTGGCAACTACGCTGGTCTGTTGAAATGAGAGCAAGACATTTCCTATCAAAATTTCCCCCTCAGTTCTTCTGGCATGTGTATAAAGAGTGACAAACATTGTAACGTTAGTTTCATTATTCTATATACCATAATTTCAGTCAAGGAAACTCCCGCTTTTGCGAGAGCGACAGAATCTCGAATAACAGGGATTTGTGGACGCATGACGTAATCTTTTAGGATCTCACCGAATAGCTCTCCTGTACAAAGTGAATGGGGTTTTCTGACATACCCTCACTAAAAAAATCGTATAAAAAAAGCACCACGGTGGCGGATTTTTATTTTCAAATATGTTAAAGAAAACTAAATTTCTCATCTATATTCGAAAAAAGAGAATTCGCCACCGTGGTGCTTAGATGCTATTGAAGAAAGAAGACACATTTATGATGAAAAAATGCAAGTAAAAGTTCTCGTAAGAGGACGTTAGTCTCTGCGTTCAGCCTTTGTGCCGCGATACTCCGCTGCATGTTGTAGCCGAACGTGTACTGCGTGTTCAAAGTGTGAATAGAGCTCTATGGTACTACCATGCTTGGACCTTCCATGACCATGTTGAAAGTTATTTTGGGTACGGCATTACATAATATCTGATAAGAAAGACTTGGAAAATATATTCGTTCCCATGGTACAGTATATATATAACCTCTAACCAGCTCTCCGGCGGTTAGTGCTATCATGGGCTAAATGGAAAATGGACATGCAGTTTTCGATAATGTTCATAATCTAAACCATTGATCTCACAGTCCTGTTCACTGCTAGCATGGATCATGTCGAATGGAGAATGGTCATGATCATAATGACATGACATCATGATATTGCTTTTAACTCATCTGGGCTGGACGTTTGGGGGAAGTTTGGACATGGATCGAGCTGACAGGCAGACTTTTATAATGCACTTTATTTGGTGACCGCTAGCCCCAATACTTTGCAGTATGTTTGTTTTGAAGGTGAATACAGTATACTTTTTTCCAATTCGTTGGCTTTGTCAACCAGCCAATGATTGCATGTTTAATACGACGTACAGACCTGTATTTGTCATGTTTTGAAATTGCATATCGACTTGATAATTTCCATGACTTCCGCCGGCACTAGTGGAAATAATATTATAATGTATTGATCATGGATTGTGTAGCAGATGAATGCTCAGGAATTAACATGAAAGTTGGATATTACGGATATACATGACGGTGGATCCAAAAATATGGTCTAATTACGGCACATTTAACGTCCGGATTAAGGGTAAGTGATGAACGAAAATCAAATTGAATGCTTGACAATAAATGAGAGAGAGAGAAAGAGAGAGGGGGAGAGAGAGAGACACATGTTTTACAGATAACAACAATGCACAGTTGTATACACGCGTACACATTTTCACCGCTCTTACCGAGTGTTTCGCACACATACATAAGGGTCTGAAAACAGCCGAGAAAGACTACACAGGGCGAAGGTTTTCAGCGGTGATTCACGCTTCGGTGAACGCAACTATCTCGAAAAAGGGACATTTCAAACGATCTCGGAAAACCGGGAGTTTCCCTGACTGAATTTGCTTCCTTCTAGCTTGAATTAGCAGTGGTTACTGTGGACAAAATTTCCACTATACAGTGCGTCCCAGAAAAAACGAAACCGAGATTTAGCGATCATTTATCATTACTTAATCATAACGAAAATAGACAAATGACCTACCAATTTAAAGCTTAGAATCTCCTCTTTCATCTGATATTACTTAGATTATTTCTCGTTCACGCATGAGTGAGCAAATACAATATGAAGAAAGGATATCAAAAACTCATTTGGCGGGGGGTATCTGGGTTTCAAAACAAAAAGCACATTTTTGAAAAGTTCAATATCTCCTCTTTAATTTGATACCTAAATTACAGAAAATGGTCAAGAAATAACAAAGTTCTGGTCGTTTGAAATAAGGCTTGAACTTCAATAATTTCAAAAAATGAAGAGGTTCTCCAGGCTGGCTTTCAAACTCACTCGACACTCTGTTTTGTTGACGATCAGCCATGCATTAAATCTTTTGTTCACCGTCATGACCGTGCGAAGCTTCTGTGGGGAAACCGTTGAAAACACGTTTATCTCATGAAATTATGGAAATACAAGCCTTATTTCAAATGACCAGAACTTTTTTATTTCTTGACCATTTTCTGTGATTTAGGTATCAAATTAAAGAGGAGATATTGAACTTTTCAAAAATGTGCTTTTTGTTTTGAAACCCAGATACCCCCCGCCAAATGAGTTTTTGATATCCTTTCTTCATATTGTATTTGCTCACTCATGCGTGAATGAGAAATAATCTAAGTAATATCAGATGAAAGAGGAGATTCTAAGCTTCAAATTGGTAGGTCATTTGTCTATTCTATTTATGATTAAGTTATGATAAATGATCGCTAAATGTCGGTTTCGTTTATTCTGGGACGCACTGTATAGCTATGACGTACATTTACATTTTATAGCATTCATTGTTCTGAAAATTTCATTTTGTTCAGTATAATGTTTCCACTATCCTAGTTATGGCTCCAACTTCCTTTTATAGCCAAACTTATGGATTCATCTAACTTAATACAGTTCAAGAATAATAACTGAGTCATGTTGATTTTTTTTCATGTTATTTTCTTTTTTTTATTTTTTTTTTCATATATTTAATCATATTTTTTTTCTCAATTTTTTTTTATTTATTTTTTTGTTTGGGGGGGGGGGGAGGAAGGGAGGATAAAGAAAACCCCTTCAAATATTACCCTGCAAATCCTGCTATCGTGAGTAGATCCCCAGGCCATCGAGCAGAAATGCTCGTTATCTCGTACCGGGCATTGCATGTTAGTTGGACATTAATACTGTAGAAGCCCTATCTACGAAAAGATGTTCAGCTGTTCCGAGGGGGACTCCATTAATCCGAACATGAGTACCGTCAATAGCCCCAACCACGTTGGGAAAACTTGCCAGGAGGAAGAAACGTCTTTGGGTATCACGCACCTCTTCTTGTGTGCAGGGAAATTTAATGAACTGTAGAGAAATGATTGATAAAAAAAGAATTGTTTGAATATTCAGACTCTCTTCATTTGAGATTAAGGCCAATGAAGCTTGCCTGCAAGGAATTCGAACTTGCTTTGTTGTTTTAACCAAATATCAGATTTTTTTTTTCATTAAGTTTTTATTGATCGATAAAATGATTACACAAATATCAAAATACAATCGAAATCAAACACAATAATAAAAAAATAACATAATCATAATGAATCAAAACAAAGCAGTATTACATGGAATAAAGGAGCTCAGCTAGTAAACAAGTACATCATGTAAAATCACAAGATACCATATCTAGCAAATAAGAGCTTGTATACAAACAAAGTGAGCAATTAACTGCTTTGAATTTAAACATATTACAAATAGGGGAGGGGGACAACAACAACAAATTAGGTAAAATCGATAGGAGGGTGCAAATGGCACCAAGAATAGTGGCCAGTGACTTCAAATCAGTCTCAGCCCTGGTCCAAAGGTGCATACAACGAGAAATATGAAACAGCCTTGAGCAAAATCCACCGTGTAACCACAAAAACAAACAAAATGGACTCTCTGAATCACATATAAATCATGATCTACAAAGGGGCATAATAAAAAAAAAACATAAATATATCATCGGCAAAAGTCAGTAGCCAATACAGAAATCAAAACACTCGTACATGTATGGTTTACAAGTAAATCGGAATAACAGAGTCAATATATAAAAATGCTCACAGATGCCGAGAGTAGCTTTATGGGGGAAAAAACATCTCTTGGGAACACACTGTAAACAAAAAAGAAAACAGTGCAAACAAAAAAGAAAACTCTTCAGATCCCCATCACAAAGGAGAGTAAAGCCAAGGGGTAGTAACTTGAAAATATATTGTACATTAAAACATGTGCACATTATTTTCAAAAGATATGAAAAAGACATTACCTTATAAATGTAATAAAAATGTCACTATGGCAGGGAGATAAAAACTAGCATCAAGCTTCACTGATACACGTAGTATCTACACATGAGATAAAGAAGTGTCTGTACAGGTAAACTTCAAAAAATATATATCAATACAACAATAAAGTTCACTCCTGTGCACAGATAGATGAGAGATAATCAGTATCAAAAATAAGTCAGTTAAACAGCCTGTATTCAAAGACATTTAACAAATAAGACGAGCCATAACAACAGCTGTTCTCACTCTACTTGTTAAAAGGTACAAAATTATGAAATATCATACAAGATTAAACAATTTCAGAGTCCATAAATATCACTTAAAAAAGATAACGCATGTCCATTCAGTTCAACCTTTAAACATGTAGAACTACGTGGAAGAGTGTTCATGAGATCCATTAGTAGATGTTTTCATTTGAAAAAAGACATTCTGTAATACAATAGGATCAATCTGCTGAAAAGACTTTCCCAGTGGTTGGGTCTCTGTACCGAATTTTGTCTGGGTATGCGAAAAAAGGCTTTTTTCCTTCTGATCGTAGATGCTTGAACTTTTCCTGCTTCTTCTGGCGTAATTGAAGGACTCTCTTTGATAGATCCTCAGCAACGAAGACCTTTCGATCCCGATATTTGGAATTGGACTCCTTCAGCTTCTTCACACACGCTTTCCTCACCCGTTCTTTGGTTGTGAAGGAAGAAAAGGCAATGTGGATTCTTCTCGGCTGCCTAGAGCTGGTCTCAGATCGAAATGTGGGGGTACGGTGACACCTTTCTATCTGCGAACAATCATTCTTCGAGACATCGGCATGTTGTAAGAAATCGGTGACAGTTTTCAAACAATCTTCATGATCTTGGTTTGGATGTTCAGGAATCCCAAACAGAACAATGTTCTTTCTCCTTCCCCTATTCTCTAGGTCATCCAATTTGGCAATGAGCACCTCCTTTCCTTCTCTAACTGCTTGACAGAATTCTTCAGGGACCCCATATCAAACTCAATGCTCTTGACTCTTTCATCGTGATCAGACACCTTTAAAGAAATGTCGCTCAATTTTTTGTCCAACAAAGCTTCAATGCGTGAGTCAAATCTTGATTCAAAGTCATTAAAAAAGATGACAAACCAGGTAGGAGGAGCATCTGTGGACTCTAAACCAAGAGAACGCCTGGCGCTAGTGTTAGACGAAGCCAAATGCGTAGCCGAATCATTTCTGTACTGACCTTTGGGAACAGCGTCCGCGTTCGTTACCATACGGCTTTGGGAAGCGGTGGGACTAGAGTCAACAATTTTCGGATTCTTGGAGAGCGGGGACGATTTGTTTGGAGTGTTTTCCAGCTGACGTGTACTCTTTGAAGGATCCATTGTTATATAAGGATAGTGTATATTATATCAAAAGAACATTCTGTAAATCCAGGAGATTCGATCACAAATCCACACGGCGAAATTTTGCTTCAAAGCAAGGGATACAAAAATTACATCTTGAAAGACATTGTACAAACAGCGCCCTCAAAATATCAGATATATTGTGTTAACAAATGAAATAATATATATAAAGATATTGATTAACTCAATTGTATGCTCATACTGTACAACATCAAGTTAGCAGGTTAATATTTGTACACAAAATCACACATGTGTTAAATGTCCAGTAAGTAAGAAATATCTTTAAATTATTTATAAATATGCATGATTTCGAATAATTATCAAGATGATAAAATTGAACAGAAGATATGAATATTTTTTCAATGAAAATGTTCACAGCAAAATTCCACACTTACACTTATGTGTATTTCTTTGATGTTTTTACTTGAAATTTGAAATGATTTATTAACTGCGTGCATACTTTCACATATTGTATTTTCTACAGAAAAGTAAAACAATTGTTGTACAGACATATTTATTTTATGCAGGATACAAATGAATATTGTTATAATGATTATCGTATTAGATATATTTATTGAAAAATATGTATTTGAATTTAACACAGTATTGTTTAAAATAGTAATATATAGTACAAGTAATATATAAAAATAAGATACATATATGATGATTATTTATTGATAAATTCCAATTCCAGAATTAAAGCCATGCCTCCCTATGTTTCTTTACTTTTTAGATGTTGTCTCTGTTTTGCATATGTTCCAGGTAACTACCAATTGATGTAAATACATATTTTATATGGTGGATATAAATGATATTTTTGAATGAATTTTATAATACCTGTATTTGTTAATTTAAAGAAAATATTTGAAATAATTGCCAGTAGTAATAAATGAAAACACATGATTTGTAAAATGAAATTGATTAATTAATGTTAGCAATAAAATTATACTCTGTAAATTATAACAGATAACTCGCTTGCTTCTATTCCTTTACTTTTTGCATATGGTACAGGGGATTTGCAATGAGCTGCCTTTATTTTCCCATCTTTCATAAAAATGTTCACATCTTCTACAGTAGATATGTTCATCTTTTTATAAGTTTTGAAATAAGAAAAAAAATATTGAGTTATTTTTAGAAACAATATTAACTTGTAAAATGTAGCTTTGCGTATCTACATGTAACAAACCCTAGAAATATAACTTTCCAAGATATAGAGAATGCACCTTTTTGATCCACCAATATTGATGGGCCCCATATATATGTATTATCTCTAATGCTAAAATCCAAATATCTTTTTCATAAAGGGCTATTGAGAATATTTCTCCCACTTCCAGTTCAATAATTTCTTCAGTTATCTTGCTTCTACCTTCTCTAATTATAACTGACCAGTATTTCTTATTTCATATTAGAAATTAATGCTTAATTCGAGAATTAGCAACGTGAACCATCAGTAACAAACATTTGTTTGTTTAATTATCAAACATATCAAAATTTACCTTAAATTGAGGGTGGGATAGGTTTATAATCAATTATCATCAACATCAATCATGATCATCACTGTCGCCACTTTCATCGACATCATAGGTGTCGATCTAAAGGGAGATTGGAGATATGTCCCCAAAAATAATTTAGGGAATATGGCCTCGATTGTCACCCCTCCCCCTCTCAATATTTCAAATTTGAAAGAGAGTATAAAAGGAAAATCAGAGAGTCTTTAAAATGGCCCATTTTTAAAGTGATAGATCAATAAAAAGAGATGGATGGTACTGCTGGAAAACAATTCTTAATTATCACCCACCTCCCTATTGGCCTAAATAAAAGGTCTTGGGGCCATGGACCCCAGAAGTTTCATGATCAAAAGAAGGGTATAAAAATCGAAGGAAGAAGGGTGAATGAAATATGTTTTTTTTATTGTGTCAAAATGCATCAAAAAATCAATTTCTATCAAAATGTCAAAATTTGTGCTAGTTTTATTTACTGGTTCAATCTTTTTAAACCCCATATGCCTACATAAATCGGGCCCCTCAAACTTTGGCTAACTGTGCCACCCCACCCCGTCTAAATTAAAAAGAAAGGGAAAAGAAAGTTGTGAACGAGACCCCCCCCCAAAAAAAAAAAGGGGGGGTCTTCTTATTCATATAATAAAGTTGATTTCTCTCAACCTAGAAAAATTTGACAAGCCAAAAAAAAGAAGAAGGAAAAGTAATCTTTAATTACTACCAAATGAAGGTGATTTTAATCTTCCCAAAAGTAGCATACCCGACAAAAATGTAGGGCGGTTCACCCCTGCATGCAAGGGTTGTGGCAGTTGTTCATGAGAAATAAATGTTGTATTTCAATTTGTTTTGTCTTATGAGAAACCAGTTTTACAAACGATTTGTAGAGAAATATGAATTCGTTTGAGATATGTCGTCATTAAAACACAAGATCAAAAGGCATGCAGGTACAAAATTAGGCCTATCAACCTCCCAGGATTTGTTTAAAAAAAAATTTAATCATTATTTCTGAAGTATTCCACTGCGGGCCGAAACGACATTGAAATATTCTTCGAAATGCCGCCAGCTTTCGACCATGTGTAAACAACCTGGACAAAATGTAAACAGAAACCATTGTGTTCACGACAGTCTTCCGTTTTCTGTGTATTAGTACTTCGGCTTAATTGAAGAATAACCTTTCAAAATGTTCATAAACTGATGTAAGTAATACAGATCTCTAGGCATATCAATTATTTTTTTCATCGAACTTGAAATATTAGGACGCAAACAGCTGCAGTCTTGCAGACATGGACGTACAGTAAATACGAGTGAGAGAGTTGTATTGTTTGCAGACGACATACAATCGCCAACAATGTATGGGACTGAAGTGAAGGCTGTGCGATGCAACGAGAAGTGAGTGCGATCGATCGATGGTCAATCGCACTCTTCTTTCCCTAATATCGACTTGAAATAAAAGAAATAAAAGATTGATTTTTAGGTAAAATGAATGAAATACATTATCAAAATGGCTTTCAGGGTCATGACTTTTCAATTATATTATAATTAGGGCCTAGTCTAGATCTAGCACTAGCAGATCTATCTTTTTTTTCTAAATTCATGATGGCCAAAGTTAGACTGTCGTTATGCGACGTACCGTAGTAGAACTAGATAGATGATAGATCCAAATTAATAGAAAAAGGACAATTAAGAGCTTACCTCATCTCTCTTAGGCGGCTTGTCAAAGGTGTGCGTGCGTTTTTACCTTTATATTCTGCGGCGAACCCGCTCAGCGTGCCATTGTCCATTTTTCTTTCCTACGGGTCAGTGCTCTTGCCATTTAAGACGACAGCGTTCCCTTTTGCAGCGAAAACGGAAGCGTGCGCTTTTATCTTTTCTTTTGACACCCCCGGTTGGCTCTCCGATTAGATGTTTCTGCATGAGCGCCCTCTATGTCCACAATATCGACGTCTTAGGGCACATGAGAGTAATTCAACCGCGCGCAAAGCATGCCGGACAGGCGTAAGTAAAGATCACATGACTTTATTGATTAAAATAATTCATTAAAAATAGATCAAATGTTTGTATATCAAAAGAAAAACGATAGACATAATGCTATGTTCATACTCTTTCATAATCAAGGCGTTTGGGAAGGCTAGACTGCATTTTTGTATTTCATTTTAATCATTATTACCCACAATGCAGTTCTGTTTTTTCTGGCGATGAACTGGCCGAAATTATGGTTAGTCTTATTTCAGGCCATTTAACTTTTGATTGAGCTGGTCAAGTACCTGATTAACATATCAAGTCTTAATGTACTGTTAATTGTGACTAATGTCAGTGAATTAAAGCAAAATCTATCGAGGGATTGATTTTTAATGATTTTTTGATGAGCTATGATATAACACGTGAGTGAATGGGGGTCTGTAATACTCATGTGTGCCCTATATCGCGACTACAGTTCTACACTATCGTTGCTATGGCTGGGCGTCGTCTGCTAGAAATCGGTGGTGAGAATGCTTCAAACAGTTTTATGCAAAGTGATATAGGTTCTGTTCAACAACAGTTGATAAGTATATTACTCGGCATTTAGTGCATTTATCGCTTACTATGCTGGAATGACGCTTTCAAATGTATATTCAATGCTTATCATTTATCATGCAGAAATGCGAGTTTCTACTGCCAATAGGAGATCTGGTTGGTTTGAGAGTGTGAAATGAAACAAGTACTAGTAGGAACTTCAAAATGATAAATAACTTCTAATTATCATCAGGATTCCTATTTTCAATATTTAGAGCACGCAGAGAAAGAAAGATGAACAAAATATTAAAATACCTAAACTTGTCTCAGTCAGATACATCATAGATTGCGCACTTGAATACTATTCACTTCGTTGAAAGCTACAGGAGGGGGGGGGGTGCTGAGTCGGGGTACATACCCCCATCCTCCTGGCTTGTAAGCAGGGCGGGGTTGATGCCTATAACACCCCCCCCCCCTTCTTCCTCCAAATTAACGGTTATAATAGGGAAGAGAGGCGAATGAGCAAAAGAAATGCTTACAATCTTTGTTTGTTATCAATTTTCTTTTATTTACTTTGTTTATTCTTATGCGAATACATAGGTAATAAATCACCTCGAACGAAATTAAACATGTAAACAAGAAGTTGTAAATCCACACAATACATATTTAGCCAATTGATGGACATCAAGCAAGTAGAACTTGTAGCTGCAATACCATAGGAAGCGCACAAAATATATGAATGGAACACTGCATTTTTACATTAAATTGAGGGGTGTGAATAAGACGTTTTCTTTTCTTTTACACGTTTAGTCAGATTAGGTATTGAATGCAAGGTATCAATCTCTTCAGGAGAACTCACTCTTTCTTTTGAGACCAAAATTTTCAACTTTTCGTCATTTGACCCACAGTATAGGGCACATGAGAGTAATTCAACCGCGCGCAAAGCATGCCGGACAGGCGTAAGTAAAGATCACATGACTTTATTGATTAAAATAATTCATTAAAAATAGATCAAATGTTTGTATATCAAAAGAAAAACGATAGACATAATGCTATGTTCATACTCTTTCATAATCAAGGCGTTTGGGAAGGCTAGACTGCATTTTTGTATTTCATTTTAATCATTATTACCCACAATGCAGTTCTGTTTTTTTCTGGCGATGAACTGGCCGAAATTATGGTTAGTCTTTTTTCAGGCCATTTAACTTTTGATTGAGCTGGTCAAGTACCTGATTAACATATCAAGTCTTAATGTACTGTTAATTGTGACTAATGTCAGTGAATTAAAGCAAAATCTATCGAGGGATTGATTTTTAATGATTTTTTGATGAGCTATGATATAACACGTGAGTGAATGGGGGTCTGTAATACTCATGTGTGCCCCTTAGGCAAACTATTAAACGAGCGATCTCTGGTCACTGATCTGGATATCGTTGTGTCCTTGTATCGGTGTGCGTAGTTCAGTGGGGTGTATATTTTCAAAAGATACGCTTTCACATTTTTTTGATAATTTTTCGTTTCGGGTTTCAGTATATGACAAAATTCAATAACATTTAGATTTCATTTCTTTAATAGAACAAGTAAGCTTTAGCCCTTTAGCACGAGCATGTTGTTTTATTTTGAAGAACATACCGTTAAGAAATTGAATTTCTGAAAGTAAGTGTTCAGGCGAGGGTAAGATTTTTTTTCATCACACTGAGCCCGCACAGTCAGCATTGTCGGGTGAAAAGGAAAGATATGGAATTGACCTTAACATCTTTGTAAACGAAATGCAAAACCCCACGCAAAAGATGCAATATAAATCATACCTGGGTCCAAAAATGATGGCGTTTAAAGCAATACACTGAAACGCTACTGTGAAAAAAAAAACACTAAAAACATAAAATGCAAACGTTTTTTGGTGGAAAAAAAGTTAATGTCAATTTGTTTTTGCTGTGAAATGTCCTTTTTTGAGGACTCTTTTTGGGCGATTTTGCCCCCCCCCCCTTGTGGAAAATCCTAGATACGCCACTGCATTTGTTTAAACATTTGAATTCTAGAAACTTATATATTCACACATAATACAGATGCCGTGCAAAACAAACGAATAAAATATCATTTATTTGAACTTAAATGCACAATTCTTGATTTTCATTGCCCGAAATTCAGAACAAAAAGTACTTTCGTTACTTTTTAAGACCATTACAAACATCTTTACCTTCGAACGAAATCAAAAGCACTTAAAAATGAATATTGAAATTATCAAAGTTGAGGTAGTCTTGACCATGAATAGAGTTGAGTGTTTATAAAGGAATTATAGCGTCTTCTATTAATCACATTCTACACTTTAATGACCGCTGAAAAATATCGCGTGAATGAAAATGCAAATTAACACATTTAAGTGACTCCGACATGATATTGGACAGGAAAATCTATAAAATCTTTTTACCTGGGATCCTTCTTTATTCTCTTATATAAATTTCCCCTGTGATCTAGAGTGCTCTGTGACCTAGTGTTCTTGATTACCATCCTGGAGCCACATAACCGAAGGGGGGTCTGGGGCTGAGGCCTCAACAAGTACCATGATTTTATGCATGGTGACCCCACCCCTTCAAACCAGTCCGCTGGGGGGAGGGGACTTAATTATTTCTTTCAATTTTCCTGTTCTACTTATAATATTCAATTTTGTCAACTTAATTCTGATGGTTTTTTTTTCATCCAACTTTATTTCTTCCTTTGAATTTTTCTAAAACTTTTCTATACCTATTCTTTTTTAACCTTCACGTTTGACTTGAACAATACGTGTATATTGCCGTTGATTTCTTCTTCCTATCAAATATTTAAATTAATCTGCAATGTGTGTATGTCAAATTATTGCAAATTAGATTCCCAGTGTCTAAGGTAAACATAATTTACCGACGTAAAGTTAGTAATACGAAAGCCTCTTTGGCCTAGTTTCCCTTCCAACTTTGTACTTCACCTGTTAATCGTATAGCTGCATTCTGTATAGCTTGCATATTTAAATATGCACCAAAAAATAAATTAACGTACAGAAAATGGTAATACCTCGGTCACATTTGCTCTACGGCGGCCATACAGCGAGTCGAAAACAGCCGTTTTATTCATTTTATTAAAACCTATATTTAGCAGGTCCAAAAACTGTTAAAATGACTGTTTTCGACTCGCCTTAGAACAAATGTGACCGAGGTATTTAGCATACTAGATCAACAAGAATGGAGTGCATGCTGGTGCGGATCCTCCCGGAGTAACACAATACAATCCAATCAGCGCCGTATTTATTTTGAACAATAGTTGGGCTCTCAAAAGTATTGTGGTCTATTTTGTGACCTCTACTAAAAGAAGTCAGTGGGTCTATACGATGGTCTATATTCTGCACATCAGAGGGTACAGTTATGTAGTGAATCCCGGGGGATCATCCGGTCCGTGTGCCCCTCCCCCCCCCCTTTGAGAGCCTTTATCAAATTTGTTAATGTAAATATGCCATTTTTACACAAGTGTGCCCCCTTTATTTGAAACTCACAACATGTATTTTAATGAGAACATGTCGTTCACACACAAATGAGGACCTTCACTTTAGCCTGGTAAACAGAGAGTTGGTAAGCAATAAATATAACTCAAATGTTCACATTAAGAGTAGACCTATAAAGAGGGAAGTTACATGGTTAATCAAAAATGTGTTGATAAAATATCAGTCAAACGTTATGTTATAATCTGCTTCGCCAAATAGGTTTTATGTAATATTGCTCTTTATAAAGGCAAGCATTAAACTACATTAAATGTCGAAATGTTAAGAAATATAATGGAAACCATATCAAAATGCACATTACGAAAAGAAACAAAATCAAGTTCTAGTATGGGGACAAAACGAGAACAAGAAAACTACCCATTTGATGCTCATTTTAATTCCCCGAAAGCCGGACGTTGAAAATGACATGGGCCAGCGCATTGCAAGCTGTATTTAACGGCTTACCCCATTGACAAGGCAGATTTAAATTACCCCATTCTTGATTGGGGAGATTAACGTATATTCTTGAACATAGAGGTGGTCTGACGGCTTGCGGATTTCAATAGAAAGATGACCTCTTGATTGGTAGGGGTATGTCAAGGGGAGATTATCACTTCGTCAGCGCGGGTGACTGTCTTGATACTTTGATGTTCCCCGATGTGCCTTCTATTCGAAAACCGTGTTTGCAAGTAATCCCAATTATGAGACTATTTTGAATCAAAATGAAAGCCTAACTGCACCCTTTTCATAGATTTCGTTTGAAAATAAAATACTTGCGTTTAAGGTAAAATTTGAATATGAGAAGGCCCTTCATAATATGTAAACCAAATAGTGTCACTTTTAAGCTTTATTCTTTTAAATCAAATGTAAAAATATATGTAAAATAATCTCACAAGCCTAATCTAAATAGTGCGAGCACGAAGCGCGCGCTAATTTTTAATTTTTTATTTCATGTATTTTGTCCTAAAATAGCATTCTGGCAATGCTTGTGATCCTAAACGAGATGAATGAATTTACTAGGCATTGATCGTTCTGATAAAAAAGAATCTGTTAACGGCTACTTTCAATTATCTGTAAATGAAAACGTTACATATTTCAACAATCAAATAATGCGAGCGCGAAGCGTGAGCTGAAAATATTTACTTTTCTACCTGAAGAATAGAAGTTCTAAGCAATCTTTGTAATCATGAAAAAGGTAAATACATAACTAAAGCAAGCGAAGCGAGCGCGAGGAAAATTTGAGATTTGTAGAATTGTGAGTGGATATGGATCACAGTTAAAAAGGAACATATATGATTCATTATTATTACTTTGAGTTTTGACATAGGGCCGGGATATTCTAAGAACAATATTCCATCATGTGAAAATTATGACTGTCTTCCTATTTCTCTTCTTATCAAATCGCGAGATGAAACTTTTTGATATTCCATTCTGAAAAAGGGACAATTTATCAATAAATTAATTAATTAATCTAATAAGCCTAATCAGAGCGCGAAATCTGTCAATATTATATATTTAAAGCACTTTTGTAATTATGAATAAGATGCCTGAGTTGATATATTTTTAACAATCAATGTGCGCGCAAATCGCCAGCCGAAAATTGTTGATAAACTGTCATAAAATGGAGATTTTAATTAGTTTGTAATATAATTAATATTGAAATTTTCATAACTCACCAATCAATATGCGAGCGTGCAGCGCTAGCTAATATGTTTTACAATCTGACATGAATAGGGATATTCTGATAACTAAAATGGAATACAGGAAAATAATAGGTACCTGACAAATCAAATTTTGTGAGCGTGCAGCGGGAGCAGAAAATGTTGATATTCAGACAATAAAAAAAAAAAAAATTACAGAACACTTTTTAAAAATCAAAGTTCGATTTCCGAGTTGAAATATGTTATGTATATTGATTTCAAAATTTGATATTTTGAGTTCCATATGTGTAAATCACCTAAAAGGCAATGCGAGCGTGAAGCAGGAGCGAAAATTTTATATAATGACATGACATAATTGTTTTCCCCTCATCTTATTTATTCAATCGTTTTCCTCCTATGTTTTTTCTCCACTCTTTTCCTCTTTTCGTCTTTCTTTCCCCGTTTTGTTTTTGCTCCGCAAATAGAGGGAGGAGGGAGGGGCGGGCCCCATGCCCCCCCCCCCCTAGATCCAACTCTGGAACAATCTAACAGAAAGTATTAAACAAGCAGATTCAAGAGAGAAATTCAAGTCAATGTTAAAACTTTTTTTTTTTGGGGGGGGGGGTTAAATAGCCTTTCCCTCCGCATGTGAAGCCCCCTATCGTTTACAGCCTACTGTGAATTGTGCAAATACTTTAAATTTTGGTGAAATTCATTCTCTCTTTCTATTTGTTCCGTAGCGTTTAGATACATATTTTGTGCTTCACTTGTAAGTGGTATACAAATAATGTAAATTACTATTAATGGCGTGCGTTTCCCGATCTCCTTATCGAAATCAATATTAATGAGAGAGCACAATATTGTTCTCGCTCTAATGGAGGGGGGGGGGGGGTCAGTGTTCTATCAAGCAAAAGACGTAGGCCTATATGTGCATAAGTTCATATCATTGTTGTAATGATAAAGAACCTGATGAATTCTGTTTTGGTATATCGACGTTATTATAAAGTTAATGACAAATGACAATCAATATGATTCAGGCGTACACCGCTTTAACTGATATAACATGCATCCAGAAATCGAAATATCTGATGAATTCAAAACGTACGTAGCAGGAATGGCATGCAGTTCGGATGTTACAGCACTCTAAATTAGAATAATCTCGTATTACAAATGTCAATTTTGCTAAAATACACACAAACTCATAACTTGATAGACTCTGGGGGATGATATCGTTGATATAAAAATCGCATCTACCTCGATATGCAATCATTTTTATACTGCATCGGACTTGACATCCCGCAAAATCTTTTCCATAATTAGATGACCATCCATTCTCTTTCTTTTTAATCTAAATATAATCTATGTCTTTCAGGATCATGATATGAAAACCCTTTTATAACAAACATGATAAATGAAAAACGCGTCTCAAGTTATACATGGTTCATTGCCGCAAATATACCAATCATCTTCGTTTGTTAATGTTTAATCATCAACATTATCACTGATATTATTATTCGTATTATCATGTCCATTAATGTCACTTCAAAGTTCTAATTACCACCATCATCAACACTGTTATCATCATCATTCATTCATTATCTATTTCCAATCGTTCTCCAGTATCAATTTTATAGTTTATATAATCCCAGGTGAGGTGAATGGGTACCCGGTAGGAAGAAATTCCTCGAATGCTCGAGCGCCCGATCAAGGTAGCCGTGCTAAAGCCGGGGTAATAATAGCAGGGCCCTCTGGGAGAACAGTTTTCGGAACTGAAGTGGCTACCCTGGGTAAATATGCCGCTATTATTATTATTATTATTAAAAAAATGAAAGATAATGGTAATGATTATGGTGATGTTGGTAAGCATGAACAATAGATCCGTTTTGTGAGATAATTTATGCGATTTTACACGCTAATCGCTACTCGATGATGGTGAAAGAAATCTTTTAAATAGCACAACAGAAGTCGGGGCGGTAGTTACTGCATACACATACTTTAATACACTACATTATTACAAAAGATTCCCATCGGGCGGGCCAACGGTCTTTTGAAGTAGGTTTATCTATTGAAATTACGACAATAATCACGGCAGCGGATATGGGGAATTCAAGACTGTGAGCTTCTAGCTCTCCCATTGTTTTCTGTGGCGACCCGCTGAGCATGCTATTGTCAATGATTCTCTACTATACGGGTGACTGATCTTGCTTTTTCATGATCATAGGCCAGGGCAATGACTAAGAACAGTTCGATGAGTATCAATGCCAAGCAATCCTGAAAGGTCAATAATGTTCAATTCTCTTGATGGAGAAGCTTATATCATGGCCCTATTTGCTTTTGCTTTTAGGCCAGTAAGTGTACTAACTAATATTAATAATAAACTAGAGTTTAATTCGTCATGCGGACGAATTAGGTGGTCTGTCTTTATACTGGCCATCATGGTTTATAGACACAGATCTTCACGGATCAACACGGCAATGCCGGCATGATCCGGGGAGGTCCGGGATAGTTTTGCCCCAGATGACTGAACACGGCATCAACACGGCAGCTTCACACGGATCTACACGGATCATGCCGGCAGAGCACGTAGTCAACACGGACCAACACGTCAGCAACACGGACCTACACGTCAGCTACACGGACCAACACGTCAGCAACACGGACCAACACGTCAGCAACACGGACCTACACGTCAGCTACACGGACCAACACGTCAGCAACACGGACCAACACGTCAGCAACACGGACCAACACGTCAAATGCGTTATCCATTGAGCCACGATATTCCCCATAGAGATTACACGCAAAATACATGTGATATGAAAAAAAGTAATTATAATCTGTTTTATCTTGCTAAATTTTAACTTTTATACCTTTAAATTATCATAAAGGATCATGTAAGAAGTGGCAAAAAGAAAAAAAAAAGTGAAAAAAAAAATTCATCTTGTTCACCCCAGGACTCGAACCCCCGCCCTTTAAGAAGCAGTCAAAGCCACGATATTCCCCATAGAGAATACACGTAAGCAATTTTGAGAATTACAAGTCCAATTTTGCAAGTGAAATACGGGCATGATCTCGGCATCTGATCAAAAAATGAAGGGCACATTGGCGAAAGCTTAGAATCTCAGCTACAACATACTAAAAGCTTAAAGAAAACTGACAAGAAAAAATGGAGATATGGCTCACGAAATAGAGGAATGTCGAATCTGGTTTTGAGAAAAAGTCATGTCCCATAGAGATTACACGCAAAATGAGGAAAAATGACATGCCTCTTTTCATCGCTGTTTTACGCAATGATGCGTTTCTCAAACGAACATTTATGTTTACTGAGGAGAAAGAGTACATTCTAAACTACAACATATCGAAATCTGGGCGAAAAACAATCTATATTCGAGAAGTTACAACCAAATTTGCATAAATTTGATGACGTCATTTTTGAAAAAATGAAATTTTTAGTTTAGGCGCCATTTTGATGACGTCACGATATAATTTAGGGACAATGATGACATGAAATCAAATCTACAACTCATACTCTATCGATTTATGAAAAAAAAATTGGGGGTCAACGGATTATTTAAAGAGCTACAGTGAATTTTCAATAGGCATGTTTTTGCCCATATATGGCCTATAGTGAGAGCTCGCGCGCACACGTGCTGCAAACTTTAACGGGTGTTAATTTCGTCATTAATGGTCGTAGAAGGTTGATCAAGGTATCAAATTGTTAAGAATTTTATTATCAATGCAATGATGTAAAAAAAACGGTGTTTCTGCGTTGCGTTAAGGTGTAACGCGCGGAAACGCGCGCGCATGCGTGTGCGCGCGCAAATTTTTGAAATGCTTAGAATGACCTAAAACGTACTCTAGTTTGGTCAAAAAGTGATTTTGAGCATTTTTAAATTTTGACGCGCGCGTACGCGCGCGTCGTGACCTCCAGGTGACCTTTGATGACATGACCTAATGACCTTTGACCTGAAGTTGATGTGATGTAAATTTGATTGATTTTTGATAATTGATAATGGAGATATGATTGATAATGTGATTTTACAAAATGGCGCCTAGATGACGTCATCATGACCTGATGACCTTGAAAAGCTTTTTTTGACGTGTCCATGACAGATCCTATAAATGACATGAAATTCAATGAAATTGACCAAGTCCATTTTGAGATAACTTGGCGACAAGAAAATCGTTAAAAATAAATAAAGTAATAAATAAGAAGAAATTGACGAAATTAAGAGGTGATCTGTCATAAATGACAGACCACCTAATAATCACATTCCATCTATTTTAGAGCAATGACCTAATGCTAATATCACTCTACATATCTCCCTGCAGCTTACGGCCCCATAATTTATCTTCACCCGTGAATTACCGAATTTTGAAGCTTAAATTATTGAACATAATGGCATCCTAGTATTGTAATGATGTAATCACTGCAAGTGCAATATACATGTAAATAAAAACATTAATTTAATTCTACTCACATTGATTTTACTTTAGAACAAACTCACCCCCCTCTTCTACTTCTTCTGTTTCTCCGTCGTTATTCTTCTTTTCCACCTTATAATTCTTCTTGTTCTCATCCTTCACTCCCTTCTTCATCTACTCTTCTTACTCCTTCTCCTTTTTTAAATCTTTTTTTCTTCTTCATATCCTTTGTCGTCTTTCATTATTCTTTTTTCTCCACCTCATCCTTTCCTTCTGCTTCTTTCTTTTCCTTCCTCCCCTTTTTCTACGTCTCCTCTCTTCTTGTTGTTCTTCTGCCCACCTGCCCTTCTTATACGTCTCCTACTGCTTTTCCTTCGTCCTTCTTTTTCTTCTTGCGTCTCCTTTTTTTCTCTATCTTCCTTTTCCTCTCCGTATCCTTCCTCATCTCTCATTATTAATCTCATCCCTTTTGACTGGTCCTCCATTCTACATGTACGTCTGCTTCTCCTTGGTAATTCTTCTTCTCCTCCTTCTCCCACCCCATCGATTTATGATGATAAAATTATAATGAAATAATAGAAATGTTAACGAAGATAATACTTATAATAGAGAAATGAAGATGATTGCGATAGTAACAGCGGTGATGACGATATCGATAACTATGGGAGGATATAGACCATGTACAGCACAACGTATCAGGCGCAATTTCAAATATGATTACATGACGATTTCGATACGAAATATTCATCATAAATCTAGACCTAGTACATTAATATACACTTATCTTTGTAGAATAATGAAATCGCCGCTCAATATCGATAATTCTGATGATCACTAAAACAGAAAAGCATACGTGGGACAGTGTATTATAACATTGCCTCGAAAAATACCTGACATTTGATGGAATTCTGTGCTTATATCGCTCATTTCTCAGCACTTTTACGACTTTCTTTCACAGGGCTATTTGGCAAATATTTTTCATTCATTAACTTCGTTGGTAAATTTCATTGGATTCTGATCGAACAAATTTTCAGATCGTTACCACAGTTGGTATTTATCTTCAATTCCGAACATTACGTTTAATACGTTAAACCAATAGTCTGTAATATGTTGTTTTTATGTTGTACTCTCATACCCCGAGAGGGGATCGATAGGGTGAATAAAATGTAAATCTAAATCAGGGGCGGATCCAGCCTCCGCCAATAGGGGGGGGGTGATTTTTTTTCACCCATATTTTCCCCGATCGGCCGCCCAAGGTTGATATTTAATTATTTCTTTGAATTGGTTGTCCCAGTGGCGTAATGATTATTAAAGTTATTTAATAAGTCTTCGCATCATCTTATTCACTCGCCTTCCTCCTCTTATGTTTTCCTCTTCTTTTTTTCTCCTCTCTTTTTTCTTTCTTTCCCTTTTTTTGCTCCGCCAATAGGGGGGGGGGGGGCCCTTTGTAAATGTAAATCCAACCAAGAATCGGATCTATACAACATAATGTCTAAAGGTCAGGGGAGGATCCATGACAGGGGGGAAAAAGGTTCCGCTTTTAGGGGGGGGGGGGGCACTCTTCTGTTTTGGCTGCATTTTGCATTACAAATTCTAATTGTGCCTCTCATAATGGAAGGGGGCAAGGGCGGCTCCCCCCCCTAAATCCCCCAGTGATAGAAGGGTGACAGGAAGTTTGAGGATGCTGATTCATTCATGGCATACTATTTTCGAAATAGACGACCACAATTTTGTAAATATCCAGTCCACGCGCATGCGTACTCTCATTCCGAAGACGCAAGTCATAAAATAATTTCACCCCCACTTGATCACGGTTTCTGCGAGGACACAACTCTGCTTTCTCATGAATATTAATTTCGATGCAGAGGCAGAAATCGGGAGAACCCCTCTCAAATTTCCGAGTTTTGTCCACTCTTTCAACTGTATTTCCTCCATTTTTTCACCCTTCCTCTTATTCCATCCCAATATTATTTTCTTATTTCTCTCTGTTTCCCCTTCCTTTTCTCTCCCTTTGACCTCTTAGTTTCTTTTTCCTCTTTTCACAATCCCTTTTGGTCCCGTTTCTTTAAAACATGGAGATAAAGAAAATTAAGAGACAATATGTTATCCTGGGGAAATGGTTGCCCGTCAAAAATATGAAAAAAATATTTAAAACAGTTTCTAATAAATCTTTGTAAATCTTTTATATTTCTATGCCTAATAGCGCTAAGCTAGCTGTTCCGGTCATATTTATTTTATCATTCTATTTCCTTCTGTTTTTTTTTTTTTGGGGGGGGGCGTTCTCAACGCCTGTTTGAGATGCGAGTAATAATTAATATTCCAAGTCGACGTGAATTCTACGAATGGCTTGGGCCTACGAAACGAAAATATGTGGAATCTTATTTTCCCACCTAAAACATGAATTGACTGTCTTCCAATTGCAAACAAAGAGGTTTTCATGGTTATTGCAGCAAATTCGAAAGATCAGTAACGATTTTTGACACATGCGTGATTTTTTTAAGCTACCGTGGCTTTATGAATGCACCCGATAGATGCGAACCACAGTTCAGAACAGTGACCCGAACTCTCGATCCGACAGTCAATATGAACATGATGAAGGCACACATTTGTTTTGGTCGTAGAGGGAGCTATTTAGAATAGATTCTTCGGCCTTTCGACAGAAATTAAGACTTGCAGGAAAGACGAACAAAAGAACGGTGGCATTAAAGGGCCTTTGATGGCGGCCGTTCCTTTGAAGACAAGGGAACGTTGGGCGGGAAAGCCGAAGCGAAAACCCGGATGCGGGAAGAACGATGAAGAACGGTGCATGGACTTTTGACAAGCTACCTTACTACACAGAGTGAGTGTCACCCTTCTGATAACTCTTGATGATGTGGCTCTGCTACAGCCGTGGATGGTGGCCGAACTATCTAGAACCGATCCTGTGGCGTAGAATCGGAGTGCTACAAACATTTTCAGCGATGGCGTCAGTGCATTACTCCTATTAGTAGTGTGTGTCAATTCATCTCCAATTTAATCTATGATAAAGCTTACACCATCTCTGGTAAATATATATTTCCGGAACATATCTCTGTCATCGTACAGTTCAAAAGAATTGGATCTATCGCGAAAAACACGCTCCCCACGCAGAGCAGCGCCAACTAGAGCATTCACCAAAGCCATCTTTGGTTGTCATGGGCAGTGGACTTGTCGGATGAAATTTTGACTTGTCGGATGAAATTGGCATTTGTCGGTAGGTAAAGAGTAACCGACCAAATTCCAGATACTTGTCGGATCAAATAAGAGCACTTGTCGGATTTTTCGTCCGACAAGGTTTCATGAAATGGAAAGTTGTCGGACAAATAAGAGATGTCGGATAAAACAGGACTTGTCGGATAAAACGTCCGACAAGTCCTTTCATGAAACGCCCCCCTGAAGTCTAACACTGTGTTCACATAGTTTACACATAGTCAACTATGTGAACACACTGTGGTAACACTGTGTTTGTTACCCAACTATGTGGGCAATTATGTGATTAACTATGTGATCTGAAGTCTCACACTGTGACAACACTGTGACCACATAGTTTACACATAGTCAACTATGTGAACACACTGTGTTTGTTACCCAACTATGTGGGCAATTATGTGATTAACTATGTGATCTGAAGTCTCACACTGTGACAACACTGTGACCACATAGTTTACACATAGTCAACTATGTGAACACACTGTGGTAACACTGTGTTTGTTACCCAACTATGTGGGCAATTATGTGATTAACTATGTGATCTGAAGTCTAACACTGTGTCCACATAGTTTACACATAGTCAACTATGTGAACACACTGTGGTAACACTGTGTTTGTTACCCAACTATGTGGGCAATTATGTGATTAACTATGTGATCTGAAGTCTCACACTGTGACCACATAGTTTACACATAGTCAACTATGTGAACACACTGTGGTAACACTGTGTTTGTTACCCAACTATGTGGGCAATTATGTCATTAACTATGTGATCTGAAGTCTCACACTGTGACAACACTGTGACCACATAGTTAACACATATTTTACACATAATCAACTATGTGAACACACTATGGTAACACTCTGTTTGTTCCATAAGGGTATTAACATCAAAGTATAGATATAATAATTTTAAACATTTTTTATAGACTTTTCAAAACTGTCCCTTTTTTATACGCACTGTATAGTATAGCAATATACAGTGCGTCCCACAAAAAAAAACGAAACCGAGATTTATCGATGATTTATCATAACTTAATCACAAATACAATAGAAAAATGACCTACTATTGTAAAGCTTAGAATCTCCTTTTTCATCTGAAATTACTTAGATTTTTTTTATTCACGCATGAGTGAGCAAAAAGCTGTATCTGTGTTTCAAAAAGAAAATCACATTTTAAAAATATCAATATCCGCTCTTTAATCTGATACCTCAACTACAGAAAATGGTCAAGAAGTTACAAAGTTCTGGTTATTAGAAATAAGGCTTGAATTTCATTAATTTCATAAAATTAAGAGGTTCTACAGGCTAGCGTTCAAACTCATTGGCCCGAATTCACAAAGGTGGATTCTGCAAAATCCACGGATTAATCCACGGATTTTGTTGAGTCCACAGTCCACGGATTCGCTTTTGTGATTCACAAAGGTGGACTCGACCGAATCCACGGATTCTACCAAGTCTATTACGTCACGATTTCGAGTCAACTGTTTGGGGTGGTCTGAAACAGTGGACTCCACAGAATCCGTGGATTCTAGGCGTAATTGGCCAATCACAGCGCAGCATTTGGGTACATCTAGCTAGCAGACAACAACCGCTGGACGATAATTTTGCAGCAAAATTTAAGTTGGAAGACTGGACGTGAAAGTGGTGGAAAAATACATGCTGGACCGAGCTCCGAGAAAATTGTGAGTAATTTGACATATTTGTTTGATGAGCAATATTTTTTGTCACTTTTTATGTATTGATTTGTGAATTAATGTCCGAATTTATGTCATAAATGCATGTATATTAGGTACGGTCATGAGAGTCGAGATAGTGAAAATAATTCTCGCGGAAATGGTTTTGTGTAGCCCCACAAGTGCATTTCTGTGTTGTTCTTTCGCGAGCTCTGTGACACGGCTAGACGTACTCGTTGACGTTAGTTAGACGATTAGACCCTTGACATACTTGTTCCCCTTTTCACTCGGTTCTTCCGAAATTTATGATTCCCCTGTCCCTGTCGCTGGATTTTCTTAGATCTACATGGTCTATCTTACTCTAGCCTGCACGCCTGAAGGCTCCTGAAGAGTAAAAATCAGTTCTACGATGCACTCAGTCTCAGTCAGATTCAGAATCAGATTCAGAACTGACAGAAGTTCAGTTGGTACTATCCAGGGTCATGATGGTCATGAGTAAGCCTACGGGCCAGCTATGACTAATTTTTACTCTCCAGGAACCTCCAGGCTAGTCTTTTCAGCAATTTTGAAGATTTCATTTGAGATGATGAATCGTTTCAAAGAAAATAAATTTGGGAGAGCAGTCATGTATTTCAATTTTAGCAAAGAAAAAAAATGGGCATTTTCAGAGATAAAATAGGGGATGTCCTTACAGAGATGAGACAATTTTCAGAATACAGATTTTAGAGAATTTTCTCAAACTGTTATCTCAATGACTGATGACTGAATCTCATTCTAGTCTCATGCTCATTTTTCTTATGACTATTTTCTTTGCCATTGAAACTTAACCCTATGTCAATTTCATTTTCTATGCAGAACAAAAAATGGCAGAAAATCACCGTGCTCATTTATTAATGCATCTTGATCGTGTCAACAGCCTCAGAGAGGTAAGATTTGATTCAATTGAACAAAAAACCGATGCAGTGCTTATTGCAAAATATTTCCCTTTTTTATTACTGACAAAATTATGACTATATGGAGGAGATACTGGTTGAAGCACTAGTGATGAAACCAACATGGCAAATTTTTGTTCCTACTTGCACAAGCAGTGACAATTTTCAAGATTTAAAAATGGATGGAGTCAAAATGAATGAAAGGAGTACAGCAATTAAAGCAGCAGATTATTTGAAACATTTGACTTGATGTATGCAATGCATATTAATGTAAAAACAAAATTAGGAAAAGAAAAACTTAATCCTAAATAGACTGGGCTATTTCCATACTGTACCTAAGAAGACTAGGGGGGGGGGGCTGAATGGTTAGCAAACCTTACCTATTGTTCAGGGAATCTTGAATTATCATTTTTTTTTTCATGTTTGTCTACTCTAATTCTTTTTCCATGTATACACAGATAGCCAACAGGCCCAGACCCTGATGGGATTACAGAAATGAATGAATCCTTTTGAGTTGTACATGGATGAAGCCTTTCGAATGCGGTATCGCTTCTCAAAAGAGACTGCACTCCATCTCATCAACATGTGTGAGGGTGATCTGAGCTGAGGAGGAATACAGAATGTAGTGAACCTCTACCTGTTGTCATAGGTGTCATCGATGGGACTCATGTCTACATTAGGAGTCCTGGTGGGGAACAAGCCCTGTACTTCCTTAATCGGAAGAACAGGTATTCCGTCAGTGTGCAGATTGCATTTTTAATATAAATGTAGACTCTGTTATGCCAGTCTGAACTTTTGGGGAAGGGTCGATAATGTGACTTGTACTCCTATCATCATTCCAATGTCACTAAAGTATAATAGCGGTCATTGACTATTTTTAAGCATTGAAATTTAGATTGTTTTATTTAGCACCCTCTCTTTGTTATGTACCGTACAGTACTTATTTGTCGTTTAACCCTTTATAGCCCGGGGGGGCCTAAAAGGCCCCTCCTCGACATATTTCGCGATAATTTCTAAATGCAAAAAAATAATACGCTGAAATTTCATGACGTTTCTTTCACATCTCCGGCACATTTTGAGACCGTTTGTGAAAATCGGGGGTACACTTGCGGAGATATAGCACATATCCGTAACCAATGTCACCGAAAATGGCAATTTCCATTGACTTTTGTGTGTACAATGTATGGGTTTTACAATAAGTGTTGTCAGATGAATGTTTTTTTCTGTTTTTCCTCACATAAGTTTCTTTTGGGCTATCACCAACTATTCTAGATTAAAAAAACAATAAAAAGTAGATATTTCAAAACAAAGAAATATATAATAAATTAAAAACAAAGAAATACATAAGAATTTGGAAACACGGAAGGAAACAAGAATATTATCGAGAAAAATTAGCATATGTGCATAATTAATTACTATCATAATCTAATAATTATACAATTTCAATACAGTTGAGTGAGCTGTCTTTTAGATTACATGACTGGCTACTAACATGCTTGATTCCATTGCATTTTCTCAAAAAATGGGGGGAAAACTACAAAAAAATGAAAATTCCTTGAAAATTTGAATATTTGCATAATTAATTAGATAAATGAAAAATGATAATAAATATCACAAATTTGACAACGCATTCTTGTAAAATACATAATGAGACACCCACCAAATTTGGTCGCAATTGGTCGATAAACGGCCGAGATCTGAGGGGGGGGGGCAAATAGGCACCCCCCCCCCTCCCCCGGGCTATGCAATTTCAAAATAGCACGGGCTATATAGGGTTAAATATGCTCTTGAGCATTTTCCTTACAAATTCATTTATCTTGATATTAGACGCTACAGAGTACAGACTAAGAATTTAAGTGAGTCTTTCGATAATTGTGTTTGATATATCAACATATATACAAAATCTTATAATTCCATTGTATTTCTTTAAGTTAGAGAAATGTGAAAATCATTCAGACAAAGACCAGATCCTTCTAACTAGGTTTACTTTAAAAATAAATACTCACTTTCTTACTGTCATGCTCTTCGTGTATTTTTCAATTGATAATACCGAAGTCATATATCAATATTCAATAAATACTTAATCATCATACAGAGTGATGAATATAAGTACATTAATAACATAAATATAATATAGTATCACCCCTATCTGACGTCTGAGCTGGACATTTAAAATGTATGGCCCTAGTTTTCATGAATATTGATAATGAGTCAGGTACTGTATTATCTGTATACTATATTTGTTTTTCTTGGTCTTTATAGTACAATGTCATCCATTGCAACATAATTCCTAATTTATGAATAGATATGTCTATATACAGTTTTTATGATATCAATATTCAAATGAATTCTCCCAACCACATCAACAAATCAAGATCTTCTGTTATTTCTTTATCTATGAGTATTTAATATAATCTGCAGTACTGCTGATACAATATAAACCCCTCAAAAAAAGTTTGTAAATCTGTGTTTGGCAATTAATTTCTCCCAACTCCCAATTTCACGTAATGCATATTTGATATCATTGTTTTTTCAATGAAATTTGTTGAGGACTCTTCTGATAATAAACAGCATAAAATAAATACATTTAAACCAGTAAAGCTAAAAATAATCATACATTTATAATTTTTGGTTGAAAACATAATTTGCATTGATTTTGTACACGAAATCACGCTTTTGAGCAATTTTTGGTCTGACATAATGTTACGTAATTTCGGGACCGCATACCCGGGTGACGCAAAACTGGTCTCATAAGTTGCGCAAGACTTGAAGGTAAAAGTCAGCGAGCACGTTTAAAAAATATCGCACTGCGAAAATATTGCGTTAATCTTTGAGGGGCGGGGGGGGGGGGGGGGGCTCCGAGGCCTGTATAGGGTTGATGGTATTCCATGATAGTATGATGTATATAAATTACAAAAAAGAAATTACATGCATATCACTTGACTTGCAGAAAAATTAATGTTAACAGTCATAATCTATGTAATCATAGTTAAATAATCATGTAAAGTGTGGTTATTCATGTGTGGAAAATGTGACAAAATAATATATTAAATTGTTGTCTGTTATCAAATTGAATTGATTGTGCTTTGAATCATTCCAGACGTTATTCCCATTCATAAGAGTGATCATGGTGGTGATGTGTTTTTTGTGTGTGTCAAAATCAAATATAATGCTGTGATATTTTAGATTAGGTGATGATGTTTGAGTATAAAGGATTGGAATGTCTGAAAACGTTATTCATGATTAGTTTCCTGATTGCATCATGATCATGGCGTGATTCAAAGTGAATTGGCAATCAGTGATTACCTTGTTCTTAAAGATGGATCCAGTGGTGCTTTAGTGATGTGGAATTGGTTGCTGTAAAAAGGATTGTGATTAGTTTCTCAGTTAAATATCTTATCCTGTCTATCTGAGATTAACTCGATTAAATAATGGATTTCTGCTTTTTGCCACTTCAGGGCCATGGTTGATCAGGTGCAGCTAGCTGATGATGTGCTAATTTTTTTTTGTGTGTAAAGATATACAACAATCAATGCCAGCAAACATAATTCTTGGGGAGGGGGGGGGAACCAGCAAACATTTATTTTAGAATAATATTTTTTCGTATATTGTGTATATGCTGCAGATGTTTGTTTTCATGACACTGAGCATGCGCAGTGCAGTCTCAAAAAAGGGGAAGTCCCTAAATTTGATTGAAAATCCAAGGTTGAATCCGTGGATTCGGTTGAGTCCACGGTTGAATCCATGGACTCAACCGTGGGTCTGGTAGAATCCGTGGATTTTTGAGTCCACTGTTTGTGAATCACAAACTGCAGAATCCGTGGATTTTCCAGAATCCATGGACTCAAAAATCCACGGATTCTAAAATCCGTGGATTTTGCAGAGTCCACCTTTGTGAATTCGGGCCATTATCTAAGTAATGTCAGAAAGAGGAGATGCTTTAAAGCTTTACATTGATAGGTCATTTGTCTATTGTATTTGTGATTAAGTTGTGATAAATCATCGCTTTATACACAACTGGTCTGGGGTGGAAACATGATGATAGTGAGCTTGTGAACGGAGATGGAAATAATAGTTGAGGTAATGAGGCATTAATGAATAATAATGATAGAATGACAAACTGAAAGGATGGCTTGATGAAGAATGAAATATGTGTATGAACGCAATATGTCTGAAAGAGGGGGGGGGGGGGGGGGGGTCTACGGAACGTCGTTGCTTTTCATTACATTTCTGTCATTTATCATACCTACCAGATTTTCAAGAGTTGCTGCCTTTGGAAAATAACACACGCAGCACCCCCAAAATTTTGGGATGCTTCGGCCCCCTGTTGCACCCACAAATGTAATAACGCCCACAAATGTAATAACACTTTACCCACAAATGTAATAACGCCCACAAATGTAATAACACTTTACCCACAAATGTAATAATTTCACCCACAAATGTAATAATGCACTTTACCCACAAATGTAATAATTTTTGATCGCCCACAAATGTAATAATGACTTTACCCACATATGTAATAAATTTGAAGGGATTTTTGGCAAATCCGTTTTGAACTAAAATCGTATAGTAATGCGTTCATATAGCACACAAGTGCAAAGTCTCTTTTCCTGACCCGGTTAATTAACAAATTATAACATAAATCCAAAGTCTTTATTCCAGACCCGGTTGTTTCAAAAATTATAATATAAATCCAAAGTCTTTACTCCAGACCCGGTTGTTTCAAAAATTATAATTCAAGTACAAAGTCTTTATTCCAGACCCGGTTATTTAAAAAATAATCATATGAGCCTAAAGTCTTTATTCCAGACCCGATTGTTTCAAAAATGATAATATAAGTCCAAAGTCTTTTCTCCAGACCCAGTTGTTTCAAAAATTATAATATAAATCAAAAGTCTTTATTCCAGACCCGGTTGTTTCAAAAATTATAATATAAATCCAAAGTCTTTATTCCAGACCCAGTTGTTTAAAAAATAATAATATAAGTCCAAAGTCTTTATTCCAGACCCAGTTCTTTCAAAAATGATAGTTTAAGTCCAAAGTCTTTTCTCCAGACCCGATTGTTTCAAAAATGATAATATAAGTTCAAAGTCTTTTCTCCAGACCCGGTTGTTTCAAAAATTATAATATAAATCCAAAGTCTTTTTCCAGACTTGGTTGTTTCAAAAATTATAATATAAATCCAAAGTCTTTATTCCAGACCCGGTTGTTTCAAAAATAATAACATGAGCCCAAAGTCTTTATTCCAGACCCGGTTGTTTAAAAAAATATGATATAAGTACAAAGTCTTTATTCCAGACCCGGTTGTTTTAAAAAATAATCATATGAGCCTAAAGTCTTTATTCCAGACCCGATTGTTTCAAAAATGATAATATAAGTCCAAAGTCTTTTCACCAGACCCGGTTGTTTCAAAAATTATAATATAAATCCAAAGTCTTTTTCCAGACCCTGTTGTTTCAAAAATTATAATATAAATCCAAAGTCTTTATTCCAGACAAGGTTGTTTCAAAAATAATAACATGAGCCCAAAGTCTTTATTCCAGACCCGGTTGTTTCAAAAATAATAATATGAGCCCAAAGTCTCTATTCCAGACCCGGTTGTTTCAAAAATTATGATATAAGTACAAAGTCTTTATTCCAGACCCGGTTGTTTAAAAAATAATCATATGAGCCTAAAGTCTTTATTCCAGACCCGATTGTTTCAAAAATGATAATATAAGTCCAAAGTCTTTTCACCAGACCGGTTGTTTCAAAAATTATAATATAAATCCAAAGTCTTTTTCCAGACCCTGTTGTTTCAAAAATTATAATATAAATCCAAAGTCTTTATTCCAGACCCGGTTGTTTAAAAATAATAGTATAAGTCCAAAGTCTTTATTTCAGACCCGATTGTTTCAAATATTATGATATAAGTCCAAACTAAGATACGATAATGATGTTCCGGTGGAATAAAAATGAGAATCGAGCCTAGTCTTCTCTCCAGACCCAGTTAATTAAAACTGGTGGAATCAAAGCAATCCTTGAACCTAAGATCATGTTTTTAAAAAGAGGTTTAGAATGTTGTCTTTATTCCAGACCTAATCATTACAAAAATTACGAAAAAAAATCTTCTAACATAAGACCCTATCATATTCTCTTGGAATAACATGAGTTGTAAAACGTACTCTTTCCTCCAGACCAGGTTATCTAAGAAATGAATTAAAAAAGAAAATCAAATCTAAAACCAGTTTTCAAAAGTTACACCCAGTAAAAAATATGTCTGTACCCCACACCCAGATTCTTTTGTATAACAATACTAAGACCCCTACAAAACATTGTAATAATGCATTTGCAAAGAAAACGTCCATTTTCCAGACTTGGTTATTATTTAAAAATAAAATTGTCTAAAACAAATACCCAATAATCTAACTACTGTGGAATAACATGGAGATCGATTGTAGACTTTCCTGCAGACACAATTATTTCAAGAATAAAAAAAACAATAAAACCCAACCCCCAACAACGAATCTAAGAACCAACAATCCTCCAAATTAAGACCAAGTACAAAAGCACATGTTTAGAGCGTTGTCTCTATTCCAGACCCAGTCATTTAGAAATTAATTCAAACAATCTTAAAAACATAAGACTTTGTCATATTCTTATTCCTGTTAAATAACATTATTATTATGCTTAGACCTTCGTCTAGACCCAGCTATTTATAAGATAAACAAATATTGAAAAAAAAATCAAAGCTAAGACCAATCTTTAAAATTAAACCCAGTTAAATCGCTTGGGTTTAGAGAGTTGTCTTTACCCCCACATCCAGTTCTCTTAAAATACAAATTAAGCAAAAGATTAATCTAAAAACTTAGACACCAGCATCTCCCAAAATATAAAACCCTGTGATAAGGCATACCACAAAAACGTCAAATTAATAAAAGGCGTCAATATTCAGATCTGAATGGTACGCGCCTTAAAAACCCAAAATAACAACAACAACAACCTTATTCTACATGAATGATGTTGTGGCGTCTTTGTTAATATTGTTTGTCTGTTTTTATCGTTTCTAATATTGAAATAACTGCATGGGTCTAGAGCAAAGACTACACCATATTTAAAGACTGGGCGTTGTGGCGTGCGCCTGTAATCCAAGCTATGTGGGGAAGTTACAAATTGATGCAGAGGTTCGAGGTTCGAGCCCTGGTCACGTCTTTCGGATGGTGACGTTAAAGGTCGGTCCCAGATGTAAATAATCATATCTGATTGAGACACGTCTGACAAAACTCAAACACACACACGTTTGCCCCCTGGAAAGATTAAACCTCAAGATATTGATGGACCTGAATCCACCGACGGGACAGCCTAACTCCGTAACTATAGTACGGGTGTGGGAGGGGGCTCTTCTTTCTTTGCCTGTCTCTCTCAGTCATTTCAAATCAGTTTTTTTCCTATCTTATCACTTCTTGATCACATAAATCCTCTCTCTCTCTCTCTCTCTCTTTACTTATAACCCCAGAAAATATATCTTAGGCCACTGAGATTATTGGAATTGTAAGTAATAAAAAAAAAATGCTGAATATATTATAAATGGTGCTTGGGACACTGAAAATTTAAAGTACCGAAGAACTTGTTAAAACGTTATCCCCTCTTGTTAGAATGATTTTCTTAATATAATATCTCATAGATCGTCGATCAACAACCTTATCGTTTACGGGAAGTAATCCCCATATTGTGTGCTGATATCTTATTCCTCAGTTTTTTGTTTTATATGTATTTAAAGGTTTTGTGTTTTTTTTCATAAAAAAAGGAATGAATATACAAGAAATAATAATAATAAACAAGTGGAATGCCTCTGACCATCTCACCTGCATCACGCGAATCAACATAGCAGCAGTGCTGACTTTGAAAACTACTATAACTCGCACAAGATGTTAAGTGATACTTGGTTACTCTTATTTCCATGTTTTATGAAGTAGACCAATACACTTACAGAGATAGGATGGTAATTCAACAAAAAAAAAACAATGTGGCCAAAATTCATTGACCTCACATGACCTTTGACCTTGATCATGTGACCTGAAACTTGCACAGGATATTTAGTGATACTTTAATACACTTATGTCCAAGTTTCAAAAGTCAGATCAATAAACTTGCAAAGTTATGATGGTAATTCAACAGATACCCCCATTATGGCCAAAGTTTATTGACCTTTGACCTTAGTCATGTGACCTAAAATGCACAGAGGATGTTCAGTGATACTTGATTAACCTTATGTCTAAGTTTAATGAACCAGGTCTATATATTTTCTAAGTTATGATATTTCAAAATCTTAACCTCAGGTTAAGATTTTGATGTTGATTCCCCCAAAATGGTCTAAGTTCATTGACCCTAAATGACCTTTGACCTTAGTCATGTGACATGAAACTCTAATAGGATGTTAAGTAATACTTGATTAACCTTATGGCTAAGTTTCATGAACTAAGTTCATATACTTTCTAAGTTATGATGTCATTTCAAAAACTTAACCTTAGATTAAGATTTGATGTTGACGCCGCCGCCGTCAGAAAAGCGGCGCCTATAGTCTCACTCTGCTATGCAGGTGAGACAAAAAGAAGTAATGAAAATAATACTAAAAAAAATTGCTACCCTACTTCTCATACAGTGGGTGGCAAAAATAGTCAATCATGACTTATTGCCAAACAAAAACATGGAATGGAATGGTTATCCCCTCTTGTTAGAATGTTTTTCTTTTATATAATATATCATAGATCGTCAATCAACAACTTTATCGTTTTCGGGAAGTAATCCCCCTATTGTTTACTGATATCTTATTTCTCAGGTTTTTTTTCATATGTATTTAAATGTTTTGTTATTTAGGTTTTTTCATAGAAAAAAGGAAGGAATATACAATAAATTTTTTTTTTAAAGGACAAGTCCACCCCAACAAAAACTTGATTTGAATAAAAAGAGAAAAATTCAACAAGCATAACACTGAAAATTTAATCAAAATCGGATGTAAAATAAGAAAATTATGGCATTTTAATGTTTCGCTTCATTTCACAAAACAGTTATATGCACATCTCGGTCGGTATGCAAATGCGGAACTGATGACATCACTCACTCACTATTTCTTGTGTATTTTCTTAAATGAAATATGAAATATTTTTATTTTCTCGTCATTGTCATGTGAAATGAAGTTTCATTCCTCCCTGCAACACGTGGAAATTTATTATTTTAACATTTTGTGCTTTAGGCAAGGAGGTCCTAATCGTCAAATTCGTAAAAATTGAAATAATGTATAATTCAAACAATTAAAACCAAAAGAAATAGTGAGTGAGTGACATCATCGACTCTCTCATTTGGATGTAGCTGGCTCGTTCATATAAATATTTTGTTAAAAATAAGTGAAACTTTGAAATGTCATAAATTTTACATCCGATTTTGATGAAATTTTCAGCATTGTGCTTGTCTGAATTTTCTCTATTGATTCAAATCAACATTTTCCTGAAGAGGACTTGACCTTTAATGGTTGCTGGGTCTTTGTTTTGTTGCTGTTGTTGTGTTTTAATGACTTTTATAACTGGGTCTGACAGAAAGACTACGCTACATTTCCATGTTATTCAACATAAATAGGATCGTGGGTCTTTGTTTTTTATAATTATTATAATTTTTTTAATAAATGGGTCTGGAAAAAACACTTTGGACTTATAATTTTTTAATTAACCGGGTCTGGAAAATTTTTTTCGCATTTTTGTGCTATATAAACACATTACTATAAAGTTCCAGCTTTTAGTTACCGGGTCTGGAGAAAAGACTAAGCTCGATTCTCATTTTTATTCCACTGGAATATCATTAATGTATCTCATTTGGGACTAAAATTATAATCTTTTAAATAACCGGGTCTGGAAAAAAGATTTTGGATTTATATCATGATTTTTTTAAACAACCGGGTCTGGAAAAAAGATTTTGGATTCATATCATGATTTTTGAAACAACAGGGTCTGGAAAAAGACTTTGGACTTGCATTATTATTTTTTAAACAACCGGGTCTGGAATAAAGACTTTGGATTTATATCATGATTTTTTTAAACAACCGGGTCTGGAAAAAAGATTTTGGATTCATATCATGATTTTTGAAACAACAGGGTCTGGAAAAACTTTGGACTTGCATTATCATTTTCTAAACAACCGGGTCTGGAATAAAGACTTTTGATTTATATCATAATTTTTTTAAACAACCGGGTCTGGAATAAAGACTTTGGGCTCATATTATTATTTTTGAAACAACCGGGTCTGGAATAAAGACTTTTGGATCATATGATTATTTTCTAAACAACCGGGTCTGGAATAAAGACTTTGGATTTATATCATGATTTTTTTAAACAACCGGGTCTGGAATAAAGACTTTGGGCTCATATTAATATTTTTGAAACAACCGGGTCTGGAATAAAGACTTTGGATTTATATTATTATTTTTTGAAACAACCGGGTCTGGAGAAAAGACTTTGGACTTATATTTTCATTTTTTAAACAATCGGGTCTGGAGAAAAGACTTTGGACTTAAACTATCATTTTTGAAAGAACTGGGTCTGGAATAAAGACTTTGGACTTATATTATTAATTTTTAAACAACTGGGTCTGGAATAAAGACTTTGGATTTATATTATAATTTTTGAAACAACCGGGTCTGGAATAAAGACTTTTGATTTATATTATTATTTTCTAAACAACCGGGTCTGGAATAAAGACTTTGGGCTCATATTATTATTTTTGAAACAACCGGGTCTGGAATAAAGACTTTGGGCTCATATTATTATTTTCGAAACAACCGGGTCTGGAATAAAGACTTTGGATTTATATTATAATTTTTGAAACAACTGGGTCTGGAATAAAGACTTTGGGCTCAGATTATTATTTTTGAAACAACCGGGTCTGGAATAAAGACTTTGGATTTATATTATCATTTTTGAAACAATCGGGTCTGGAATAAAGACTTTAGGCTCATATGATTATTTTTTAAATAACCGGGTCTGGAATAAAGACTTTGTACTTGAATTATAATTTTTGAAACAACCGGGTCTGGAGTAAAGACTTTGGATTTATATTATAATTTTTGAAACAACCGGGTCTGGAATAAAGACTTTGGATTTATGTTATAATTTGTTAATTAACCGGGTCAGGAAATTAGACTTTGCACTTTTTTGCTAAATGAACGCATTACTATACGATTTTAGCTTAGAACGGATTCGCCAAAAATCCCTTCAAATTTATTACATTTGTGGGTAAAGTCATTATTACATTTGTGGGCGATCAAAAATTATTACATTTGTGGGTAAAGTGCATTATTACATTTGTGGGTGAAATTATTACATTTGTGGGTAAAGTGTTATTACATTTGTGGGCGTTATTACATTTGTGGGTAAAGTGTTATTACATTTGTGGGCGTTATTACATTTGTGGGCGATTATTACATTTGTGGGTGTAACACACCCCCAGCATCGCCCTTCCGAGGGCCTTTGGGCAGGGCGAAAAAAGTTTATACAAAACACAATTGCGGTCGGGCGAACGAGCGTACACTTGATTCGACAGAAAACCTGGAAGCTTCAATTCCAACTATACTTATGTCCCTCACTGCTATTGAGTAGTGTGTATGGTTATCACATAGAGTTAAATACGTACTAAACTAGAGCGCACGCTCCCCATAGTGCGCGTACAAACGAAAGGTCCCTAATTGAAGATGGGCTCGCACGCGCGGATCAGGGCAACTAACCCGGAAGTCGCGTAAGCTACAACGTGTAAAGGCATTGGGACCGTCGAGGGTCAAGAGCAGGCTCTATGACTTATAAGATTAAAACTCCCATAAAAAAAGGTCTGAAATGACAGGAAAAGAACGAAAAAAACGAGGCCAAAAAAGCAATATATTTACAGTTTATTGATGAAAATTTTCTACTGCGAATAACTGAAGCACTTCGATGTGAAGTCAATTAAGGCGATTTCTAGGCCTACGTGCGAAGTCTCGTAAACTCTAAATATTTTCTCCCACCTCCATCCACTTTTTTTTTGAAAATGTTGTTCTGCCGTTTATTAGTTTATGCTCTCTGTCTGTACCTCTCTCTCATTCTCTATATCAATAAGATGTTTTTTTAATCAATTTATTATTTTGTAACCAATTATTCTCTCAATGTATAAGCCCAGATTAATATGCATTGTAAAATATATCTACACAAAACTTCCAAATCATTCCATGTCAGTACAACATGAATCTTCAAAGTAGCCCTCGAGACCCATACTCACCAATCAAATTTTCCAGTTGATTTTCAGTAGCAGCACAAAGAGGGCAATTCCCCCTTTTTTTTAATTGAAAAAAATGTAGTGCAAATGCGCCCACGTCCGTACGGGGGATATTTTGTTCTTTTAACTAACACTTTTTTTTTAATGAAGATTTTCACAAAATTCACCAAAAAAGTGCATGAAATCCTTCAATTTCACTTCAGAAAATGCGAAAGCGCCCAAATGACAAGCTTGTTTGCTTTGTTCCCTCACTTTCAAGTTTCCTTGAAAAATTCTATGTTTGGTTTGGTTTTATTTACCGTATAAAAATCACAATAAAATACATTGCACAAAATATGATATTAAAGATAAATATATATACATGCACATAAAAATATACGGATGGTTCACTCTATTCAAAAGGCATTGATATAATGGCTCTGTTCTTCCTAGAGTTCCAGGTGTCTTGGCCCCCAGAAAAAAATCTGCATACGGCCATGAATGCGCCTCTGCCCCCCCCCCCTATTTCCAAAATCATGTTGCTGCCACTTTTGATATTTCAAAACAAGCCCCCCCCCCTAAAAAAAATGTTCATGGATAATATACCCATAATTATACTGGTATTTGTCAAATTTTATAAGTTACAGAATTTGACAAAAACAGTTTATTTGTAGAGTACAGGAGAAAAAGTAGATAAAAGGACTAATTTTGAGCAAAACCTCATTGTTTCAGTCAAGATCATTCCATTTTCTTTCCACCTTTTCACTCCTCTTTCCTTCACATAAACAGCTCTCTTAAATTCTCATCTTCCTCTAATCCAATGCCTAATTCCACCACCACCACCAATAAAAAAAACATACAAACAACAATTTTCACCTCTTTCATTCATTGGAGGTCAAAAATAAAAGGGGTATACATGTCAGTTTCAATTGAGCAGAATCAAGTATTAAATGTCACTTAATTGCCATTAACACCATTTGTTTACTTGAAAAAAAGGAAAGAAAATTTGTTGCACAGGAATCGGTAACTGAATTGTCTTATACTATTGCAGCATTAGAATACATGGTATTTATTATCATCTTCTACATCACCATCAAACTTGATCAGGGTTCCCACAGAAATTTGAAAACAGAATTCCATGACTTTTCCATGACTTTTCCATGACTAAATTGCTGCTTTCCATGACTTGCTTTCTGGCACGGTTTCCAAAATCAGACACATTATGATGGCCTCCATAACCTCCCCTCACAGCCATCCATTCCACCCACTACCTTACTCATGACATGTACATCTACATGTATTACCATTGGTAAATGACATGTTTCTGACCAGGGTACACTACCATTTTCGTTTCACCAACATCAAGATTCAAAATTGTCTTGAACACAAACTCATGTAATTTCTTGAACTGACAGATTTCCATGAACTATTTCCAAATTTTCAGAGCATAGCATGCAGATCTTGTCACAAAAGTGAACTATACAATAGATGTAAATGTCAAATTTTCCAGGCATATTGAAATTAGGATCCTGAATTCACCTTTACTACAGAACTTCCACATAAAAGTCATGGAATTTGTTTTCAAATTTATGGGGGAACCCTGAATTATATGAGATGAAACACTTTACATATGTCACACATGAGCCAATTATTACAAAAGAGTGACATTTAAGTTTTACAATAAGGTGACATGAAAAAAAGGGCTAACAAAGACATCCTCATCCTAAAATTCTCAACATAGTGCTGCATTTCACTCTACATTACAAAAAATGAGGCCATTTGTGATACAACTCGAGGACATCAGCTAAATTAACATGTGCATTTCTCTATATGCTCCAAAAACTAATGATATCTTAGACTGGAGACATTCTGGAAAAAGAGGCCTATATAAACTTTAAGAAGCATTTTGGGGTAAAAGTTGGAAACCGGACTTTTTAACACAATTCAAATATGCTGAATCTGATAAGATCGGTTCCCAAGCTGATTTCTCATGTTTTGACCACATAATTTGCATAAACAAAATGGCTGCCAATCTGGCCATTCAAAATATTATTTTTGCAATGTTCTGTTATTATATTCGCTTTCACAGACATGGATACTGCAAAATCTTGCATACATAACATGTACCATTCGGGAAAATTGGCTATTTCGGTTTGCAGCTAATTAATTATGCAAATTTATGCATAGACTAGAGCCATTCTGGAAAAAGAGGCCTATATATAAACTTAAAGAAGAATTTTGGGGTAAAAGTTTGGAACCGGACTATTTCACACAATTCAAATATGCTGAATCTGATAAGATCGGCCCCAAGCTAATTTCTCATGTTTAGACCACCTAATTTGCATAAACAAAATGGCTGCCAAATTGACAGTTCAGAATATTATTTCGACAATGTTCTCTAATTATATTCGCGTTCACAGACATGAATACTGCAAAATCCTGCATTCATAAGTGTACCTTTCGGGAAAATTTGTTATTTTTGTTTGCGGCTGATTAATTATGCAAATTTTATGCATATTCTTTATCATTATGCTATAATTTGATAATTTCAGCTCAAATGTTTATATTTTGGTACAAATAGCATCATTATAAATAATTGTACGGCCCTTAGAATATAATATCACAGTGAATAATAATTTATTATTTTTTTATTTCTTATGTATTTCTTTCTATTTTGTACCTTTTGTTTTGTACATGTTTTGTTGTGGGATCTGTCAAAGCATTGATTTTCAATGGCAGAAAATGATTAGCCTCAATGATTTATAACTTTTTTACATTTTTTATTCGTATATATCCATGGGCATAAACAGATGCACCAACTCCCAGACCCACATCTCTGCTTACAAAGGTAAAGTCCTGCAGGGAGGGCGTTCCCATTTATAAGCACACTGGTGCTGATCCAACGAATTTCATGAACCTATCTGTATTCAAGCAAATGTCACTATTATTTGCTTAAAATTTTATTTAAAAATGTTTTTTTTTTGAATTATAATATCAATCAATTAATTCATATACAATTTTAGATGATGATTTATTAAATTTGAATCATGACAGTACTGTAATTCTCAACTCCTAGTAGTCAATCAGTTGCATTTAATATCCTTTGGAGTACTTATGCTCTCCGACCAACAGAATCTGATCACACATACATGTATATTATCATGTATATATTTAGTGTGTTTTTCGTTAGCAAAATGAAGTGAAAACATTCTGCTGAAAGTGAGATGTCGTGTATGTTTTCCATCATGCTGGTCAAATTGTCTCAATTTGGAGAAAAATTCTCAGAACTGAACCCACATATAAACTATCTAATTTCTTATTTTGCCTATCAATTAGACCGTTTTCCAGGTTTTAAAAGCCAGACTGTGATGTTCTAATGTTCCACCGTGGCAACAAATAAATCACTGCATGTCCTTTTAATAACAAATTTGATCATTGGACTTCATTAACGGATTACATGTGCATCTCCATAATATATCTTTTCCAATGCAGTACTGCAACTGTCCTATCAAGGATTGCCGCTTCATCAAACTTAGCGGCATCCAGCTTCCCCCACCCCTACAGAAATTTAAGCGTGCCGCTTGCTAGTAACTAGCATGTGACTAGCAGGGCGCTCGCTTAATAAGCGAGTACATGCTAGCGAACAGTCCCTGCTCGCTAAAAGATCGCTTAACTATTACTCTGCACGCATATTACACGCTTATTAAGATAGCCGCATGCTAGTTACTAACATGCCGCAAGCTTGCGCAAGCTAGTCGCACGCTTTCCGCAAGCTTGAAAATTTCTGTAGGGGCTTACACCTTCTCCTTTGGAGTGTTGAATTATCAATGTCAGTTATCATCGATGTGGTGTTCCATTGGATGGCTTGATTGATATGGCAGCCACATATTATAACAGTATCTAACCTCATATTATAACAGTCTCTAACATCTCTAATCATTGAAATCAAACCAATTTAGTGCAAGTATTCTGTGGAGGCAGTTCGTATATCAAAGTCATCGTGTTTGTGTTCTTGAGATATCTTCATAAGATAGACTATTTCTAATTGATAACAAAGATACCTTCCAGAGGATGGTGGGTTCCTGACATGTTTGTTGTTCCTGTAGGTTATTATTCATCCACTTCTTTTGATCGGTATTAAACCCAACAGCATCCAATAGCTTACCCAGCTCTGATAGGCTGCATGCGAGTCTGAGATATCACTATCAAAGTCTAGGTCGAGAATTTCTTCGATTGTAGAGCCAGTAGATCTCTTTCTGTGAGGAAAGCAGTTGCCTTAGTTAATACGTTTGACTTGTCAATCGGTTATGATACAACTGAACATGGCATTCTTCTTGGGAGACTGACAGTCTGTTTTGGAATTGATGATTCTGCACTCCAATAGCTTTCCTCTTACCTTGCCAACAGAGAACAAGCTGTCTTCATCACTGGCATGCAGTCTCCTGTGACTACCTTTTGCCATGTTTGCTATGGAGTTCCTTGGGAGCTTGTCCTTGGTCCCTTGTTCTTCAAACTGTACATCACTTCTCTTGGCTCTATAATGTGGCAACATGGTCTTGGTATACACTTCTATGCTGATGGCATCCAGCTGTATACCTAACTTTTGATCCAAAAGTTGGAGATAGAGGGGTTCGTGCAGCTGCTGTTGTTGGTGCTGCCATTGAGGATTGAATGAAGATCAACTTCCTGGAGCTTAACGATAAAAAGCGAAGTATGTCTTGTCCTGTCATCTCCATATGCGTAATTTTTATCGGTGAGGAAGCTATATGTCTCCAGTATGCAAGGCTGGATATCTTTGCGTAGTCTTTGATAGAACAATGAGCATGAAGAAACACACATCACATGTCTTCCAATCTGCATATTACCAGCTCCAAAGAATTGCTGAGATCAGACATTGTCTTACATGAGGTGATGGGGAAAATATCATCCATCCTGTCCATGACCGGATAACCTCAAGAAGATTGGACTTCTGCAACTGTCTCAAAGCTGGTTTGCCCTCATCAGGCACCCCTAGCACTTTTCAACCATAGGACGCAGTGTGAAAGTTTATTCTGCATTGTGCAGTGACTGGGCTAGAAACCTTCTTGTTTTGCCCATGTTATTACCATGGGGCTAATCTGTGTTTAGCCCATGTTTTTATCATTTCCTCTTCTGTATTCCTTATCGTTCGTAAAAGAATCTTCCAAGGCAAGGATTGGATAGAAGCTGTGGTTTTCCGTTATCACTTTGATGGTTGACTTGGGGGAAAATGTATCGTTGCCAAATAAATAAATCGGTAATGACCCCCCAAATTAGTAAATGATCCAGTAATACAGACCCTTTGCATTTATAACAAATTGTTCTTTGGTAAACTGCCATGATGGAGCTGAATCAAAGGATATAATTTTGCTACATGGATGTTAACAATGTACTGATACTTATATCCGATTGATAAACTACATGCACACTGCATAAATCATACGTTTAATTGATTATTAGATCTAATTGTAAAGGATATATAAAACATGTTAATATATCTATTAAAAAAATAATTTCAGCATGATTACAGCTCTTCCAACTTCTGAACTATTCTTTTGTTACTGGTTCATTGAATTTGGTAACTGTCATGATTATAGGATCAGCAATCAATGTGTTTTATATTGGGCACGTGTAATATACCTTGCAAGTATATTGCTTTCTATATACAGGTGTGGGTGTGGGAACATGTGTGTGTGTTTGTTTCTAAGTACAATTAGCAGTTGTGGCAAAAGAAGTTTATCAAATGATTAAATAATTGAAGCTTAGTCTTTGTTTGCCATTGATATTTACAAAGTAAATGGCAGAAAATATAAGAACATATAAAAAGATATCAAAGAACAGTAAAATACATACAAATATTGACTTAAATACTACATTTAAGGGCCAAACAATTATCATAATGATACAAATGCTATTAGTACCCAAAATGATAAAAATTTATCGGTGTAATTATCAAATTATTGCATAATATTCAAAATATGCATAAATTTGCATAATTAATTAGCCGCAACAGAAAAAAAAAATCCCGAATGGTACATGTTATGTATGCAGGATTTTGCAATATCCATATCGTTGAAAGCCAATATTATAAAATAATATTGCAGAAATAAGATTATAAATGGTCAATTTGGCAGCCATTTTGTTTATGCAAATTAGTTGGTCAAAACATGAAAAATTGGCTTGGGAACCGGTCTTATCAGATTCAGCACATTCAAATTAGGTGAAATAGACCGGTTCCCAACTTTTACCCCAAAATGCTCCTTGAACTCAAACTCTCCCAATATTGGTCTTGTCTATCTTGAAAATTGGACATTTGATGCCTATTTTGGTATTTCATTGAACTTCATTTTCAAGTAACTTTCCCAGAGAGGACACATCATTTGATGCTAAAATAGAAATTGAAATGTCTTGTGTAACTAAGAGATTCGGAACCTTTGGAATGTATTGTGTTCTGATAGCCATGCTGGTTTTGCTGGATCAGTTGTGACTTGATATGTCAACTAACTGTCATGAACGTTGAGTAAAATTGTACAAAACTTTAAATTTAAATTCTATAAAAACAACTAAAAATGCAAAACTGGTTACAAATGTGACATATTAAAAATACATTGACTGATTAGCACTTTCCACTGGAAACTATGTTCCAGGATTTTTGTAGAATTTGGGATGTCACAAAACTGGGAAAATGGAAATTATGAACACCAATTATAATGGCAGAGTATGAAAATTAAGTATGAGAGAACTTTGCGAGACACGACAAAACGGAAAGCTGCCATAGCCATGAGGTAAATGCAATTCCATGACTTTTCATAAATCTTCCAAATTCCCTGACTTTCCAGGACCACAAATTTTTTTCCAGGATTTTCCACGATTTCCCATGACCGTGGGAACCCTGTTGATAGGCTAGCGGCGGACGATTCAAATGAAGTTATTATACAGGAAAATAAAGCTGCAAGAAGACCAAGTACAGAAAAAGAAGATTGAGAAGAAAGAATAATCTGAAAATAAAAAAAGAAAGGAAGTGAGATAAATACCCATAGTCAGAGCACAAACAATGGAATCTTCTGAAGGGAGTGGAGGTCTTATATCATAGCTACATAACTAGAAAATGTTGCTTGTCCTATCTCCTTCCTCCTTTTTATTCATGTTTAAAATTATTTTGGGGGGCTTTGTTGTTATATATAACCTTTTAACAATGCATGTATTTCAATACAAAAAATATTCTGTAATAAAAAGTTATCTTCTATAAAAGCAGTAGAATTTTCAATACTCAATTATATATTATTATACATATTATATCATATATTATCTTATATATTCATATTAGTCAGGGGCCTTAGCAAAATTTTGGGACAGGATTTACAAAAGCGCCATTTTTTGCATGTGGGTCCCTGGTATCAAAAGCATTAATTCTAGATAGGGTGCCCCGAAATCGGTGAAGGGCACCCTATTTTAAAATGCTAATTTATGCAAATTTTATGCAAAAAAACTCATAATTCACCATATCTCACTAAAAATAATTTTCAAATGCCCAATTTTTGTGTATTTGGGGCTTCTTTTGCTAAACATTCAACTGCAGGTCGATTTTTATAAAATTGGTGAGTATGAATCAATTTTTAAGGTTAATTTATGCTAATTATATACAAATCACATGTAAAAACACATGTATTATCATATATCGACATATAGAATTGTCAAAATCACATTTTTTTTTCCACATGTGTCACTGGTACCAAAATCATTAATTTTTGATAGGATGCCTCGATATCAATGACTGGAATCCTTTTTCATAGGGCTAATTTATGCAAAAATTATGCAACATCACACTATTCACCGTGAATTACTGTATATGTATATTACAACCCTAAACTTTTCTATAGAAGCCATTTTCTTCTTTTTTCGGGGGGTGGGGGTATTTAGGATTTATTTTGACGGGGCATCAAATCTAGATTGATTTCTGTACAGCTCCTGAATAAGAATCAATTTTCAATGTTAATGCAAATTTATGCAAAATTTATGCAAATATGTGTAAAACTCATCAACTATCCTATTTTGAGGTTTTAAACCGAGGGACAAGCACAACACTATGCATATGAGACACTGTTACACAATTCATTCATTATGGTGATTTTCCATGCGACCAGAGGAGAGCATCATGTTTAAAATGCAAATTTATGCAAATTATAAATCCTGTGCATACCCCTTTCACAATTAAAAAAAAACGAAATCATATGGAAAAGATAAACAGTATTTCATCTTTCTTTTCAAAGCAATTGAAGAGGTCAGATTTCTTTCCCAAGTAGAGTTTTCCCCTGTCAGAAAGAGGAGGGTATATGAATGGTTCTCATGGCAGAAAAAGCTGTCCATGTCTGCCCCTCTGACAACTATGTACATTTTTTTAGAACAGGGACACATAAGATTTGAGCAAAGAGACCTGATCCTTCTTCTTTTTCTGTCGTCCCTTGATTGAAGGTGACTTGAATAATTTCAGTGATTTTTCTTTATTGGCTTATGAATTGATCTCTATCTCTAAAACTAAGGTAACACCAAGACCAAATTCTCCCAATCAATTTTAGGCCGAATCAGAGTCGAATCTGTCTGGAATAGGTCCCGAATCAGAGCTATCGACTTCCCAAAATAATTGTCCAAATGCCTCCCCAAAATTAATTCAACCGAATTCCATCCAAATACATCCCAAATGTGGCTCGAAAAAATGTGTCTTGGCCACATTCTGGAGTATTTTGGAGGATATTCGGCTGATTTTTAAAATTATCAAGACAAGCAGAATCTCTCCACGAATGCTTCCGTTGGGGAGGGAGAACAGAATAGTCCCGGTCCCGGATTCTTCCGAATCGATTCCGGGAGCTTCCCGAATCCGAGATGAATAAGTACCGAATCCAGGCCATTTTGGGCAGAATTGATCCGACTTTGTTCGGGAGAATTTGGTTTTGGTGTAACCCTTTGCTTAAAGCTAGGGTTAGAACGGAACCGAATCAGCTGCGAATCCATCCATATACACGTATTCTGGTGGTTTCAGGAATATTCTGTTTTGCCTCCGTAAATGCAAGATAATTCGGGAACATTCGCTGAAAAATTCAGCTCATTTTGAAATGTTTAAAACCAGCCGAATACCATCCAGAAGTATTCCCGAATGTGACCACAACAAATTCCATTCGGGCCACATTCGGGATGTATTCCGATGGAATTCGGTTGGATTTTTGGAGGCATTTTGGGGTATTTTGGGAAGATTAAGACCTATTCGTATCAGTCGTAGAGTAATTAAAGGTCCGACTCTTGCGCGCCCCCCCCCCCCCATATCGTGCGAAACATTACTCGAAGAAGAATATAGACGAGTGAGATGAATTGGCCAGAAATTAGAAAAATGGCATCCAAAAAGCTGCCGAGCAGGATAATCAGACATGTATATGTCTGTGTAGGTCTGAGTATATACAAAATGATCAATAAATTACATTCTGATATTTCTGTGGACACGCCCACCTTATTAGATAGAACCTGATTGGTCATTCGGTTTGACGATTTTAGAGTGGAATATATATGTCAGTGATTAAAAGGGCATGATGCGCATGTATTCCTCTTCACTTTTAGACCATTTTTTGTTTCCTGTTTTCATTTTTATTCTTATTCTATATTTGTGATTCAATTCAATTGCTGGTATGTTACTCCTGATTTTATTCGATGAAATAATCTTCATATTGTTTCATACTTCAGATTTGAATTTAGTTTGTTTGGTTCATTATTATAAAGTAGACGCCCCCTACTGTTTTGTCATTACCGCTTGGTTGTTGCGTTATGTGTTATCTACAAACCATTCCTATTTATTGGGGAGGGTGTGGTAGATGGGGTAGGGTAGGCTGGTGGGTCTATTTAAAGATTGGTAGCTGAGGTATTAATTTATTTCAGATTTTGTATAATAATATAATAATAATGACAACAATAATAGTTATATTTATATAGCGCTTCATAAGTTGGTTTCTAAGCATTTTACACATGTCATTATCATCACCCTGGTCATAGGATCCATCACTGCTCCACACATAAAGTGGACCATCTCTTCTCCCTGGAGAGCATCCTGGCCAGGCAACTATTTATCGGTGCACATGCACATACCAATCCCCAGGTAAATGACTCGGTGACCCCCCCCCCTCTTGCTCCATGAATGATTCTATAACAAAAGAATGTGCTTCCGGATAAATGAAGACACTGGAAGGATGCCTCATTAACGAATATCCGCGTTCCTATTGTTTACAGGATGTCACCGGAAGGACATCTCATTAACGAATACCCGCTTCCTTATTGTTACCGGAAGTCACTGGAAGGATTACTAATTATCCAATTTCCGCTTCCCTATTGTTTACCGGAAGAAGTAATTAACACCTTCAGTAGGGTATAGTCTATGCTGCTAACCACACTAACTATAATCTAAAAACAAAGTTGAAACGGGTTTTTCAAAGTCAGGTCTATTTGTTGCCAAAAAAATGTGAACAACCTCCATTATCAAAAATAATCACTAACTAATTCACTCACTCATATAACTCCTGGAGTTTGTAGTTCTCTTTGTGGTCCAGTCACTGTTCTATTAGGCCTACTTCACCAATTATTTATCATCATCAATCACCTCCATGGAAATTGTCAAACTGCATCATCCTATTAGACAAAATGTAAAAAAAAAAATCGTAAATCTACAAATATAAATATCACTCTAAAGAATTAATAAAATTAATTTCATGAAATTAAACTCATGAAAAAATAATATTGCTTTGCTTATAAACAAATAGGAAATAAAAAGGCAATTTAATTACAAGTAGATTAAGGACATGACCTTGTTTTATAAATTTGCCCAAGGTACATAACTTTTGACATTGGTTCTACTTTAGACTCGAGAGCCTGTATATTTAAGAAGTGTATATTCAGTACAGATCCTACCTCTTTGTGGCTCAGGTTATTTTTGTTTAATGTAAACATGTTAAACATTCAATGCATGTAATGTATCTGTAATTCTGAATGGGTTAGTTTAACTTTTTATACCTGGATGAGAATGTGCAAAATGATGCATGCACTTATGATCATCATCTTGAACCATATAGGTAGACCTCTATACTATTTTTTTGTTCTTGAAATTCAACCTGTTTGTGAAAAAAAAGAGAGTACAATAATAAGAATTGATCTTTTTCATGGCCGTATGTATAGGGGAGGGATTTGGGTAAGAGCTGAAATGTGAAAACCTTCATCAAAAAAAAAAATTGCATGACATCCTTCAATTTTATTTTAGAAAATGCACAAAACAGCCCTAGGTATTATTGGCCACTTCTGGCCCTCGCTTTCTGATTTTTTAGGTTTCTCTATTTTTTTTCACATGTCTCCCCCCCCCCCTGTTACACCCACGAATGTAATAATTGCCCACAAATGTAATAACGCCCACAAATGTAATAATGCACTTTACCCACAAATGTAATAATGCACTTTACCCACAAATGTAATAATTTTTGATCGCCCACTAAGCTAAAATCGTATAGTAATGCGTTCATTTAGCACAAAAGTTCAAAGACTCTTTTCCTGACCCGGTTAATTAAAAAATTAGAATATAAGTCCAAAGTCTATATTCCAAACCCGGTTTTTCAAAAATTATAATATAAATCCAAAGTCTTTATTCCAGACCCGGTTGTTTCTAACATAATAATATAAGCCCAAAGTCTTTAGTCCAGACCCGGTTGTTTCAAAAATAATAATATGAGCCCAAAGTTTTTATTCCAGATTCAGTTGTTTCAAAAATTATAATATAAGTCTAAAGTTTCTTTTCCTGACCCGCTTGTTTCAAAAATAAAAATATGAGACCAAAGTCTTTATTCCAGACTCGGTTGTTTCAAAAAATATAATATAAGTCTAAAGTAGTAGTCTAATAGTAAATTGAAAATCAAAGTCTTTATTCCAGACCCGGTTGTTTCAAAAATTATAATATAAATCCAAAGTCTTTATTCCAGACCCGGTTGTTTCAAAAATAATAATATAAGCCCAAAGTCTTTAGTCCAGACCCGGTTGTTTCAAAAATAATAATATGAGCCCAAAGTCTTTATTCCAGAATCGGTTGTTTCAAAAATTATAATATAAGTCTAAAGTCTCTTTTCCTGACCCGGTTATTTCAAAAATAATAATATGAGACCAAAGTCTTTATTCCAGACTCGGTTGTTTCAAAATTATATTATAAGTCTAAAGTCTCTTTTCCTGACCCGGTTGTTTCAAAAATAGAAATATGAGACCAAAGTCTTTATTCCAGACTCGGGTGTTTCAAAAATTATAATATAAGTCTAATAGTAAATTGAAAATCAAAGTCTTCATTCCAGACCCGGTTGTTTCAAAAATTATAATATAAATCCAAAGTCTTTATTCCAGACCCGGTTGTTTCAAAAATAATAATATAAGCCCAATGTCTTTAGTCCAGACCCGGTTGTTTCTAAAATAATAATATGAGCCCAAAGTCTTTAATCCAGAATCGGTTGTTTCAAAAATTATAATATAAGTCTAAAGTCTCTTTTCCTGACCCGGTTGTTTAAAAAATAATAATATGAGACCAAAGTCTTTATTCCAGACCCGGTTGTTTCAAAAATTATGATATAAATCCAAAGTCTTTTTCCAGACCCTGTTGTTTAAAAAATTATGATATAAACCAAAAGTCTTTATTCCAGACCCGGTTGTTCAGAAAAATGATAATATAAGTCCAAAGTCTTTATTCCAGACCCGGTTGTTTAAAAAATAATCATATGAGCCAAAAGTCTTTATTCCAGACCCGATTGTTTCAAAAATGATAATATAAGTCCAAAGTCTTTTCTCCAGACCCGGTTGTTTCAAAAATTGTAATATAAATCTAAAGTCTTTATTCCAGACCCATTTGTTTCAAAAATCATGATATAAATCCAAAGTCTTTTTTCGAGACCCGGTTATTTCAAAAATTATAATTTTAGTCCCAAATAAGATACATTAATGATATTCCAGTGGAATTAAAATGAGAATCGAGCTTAGTCTTTTCTCCAGACGCTAATAGTAAATTGAAAATCAAGCATATTATTTGCTTCAGACACGGTAGCTAAAAGCTGAAACGTTATAGTAATGCGTTTATATAGCACAAAAATGCAGGCAAATGCAGGTTAGAGGCATTCCACTTGTTTGTTATTATTATTTCTTGTATATTCATTCCTTTTTTTATGAAAAAAACCCAAAACTTTTAAACACATATAAAACAAAAAACTGAGGAATAAGACATCAGCACACAATATGGGGATTACTTCCCGTAAACGATAAGGTTGTTGATCGACGATCTATGAGAAATTATATAAATGAAAATCATTCTAACAAAAGGGGATAACGTTTTAACAAGTTCTTCGGTACTTTAAATTTTTAGTGTACCAAGCACCATTTGTAATATATTCAGCATTTTTTTTATTAGTTACAATTCCAATAATCTCAGTGGCCTAAGATATATTTTCTGGGGTTATATTGACCCGTTAAGTAAAGAGAGAGAGAGGATTTATGTGATCAAGAAGTGATAAGATAGGAAAAAAACTGATTTGAAATGACTGAAAGAGAGACAGGCAAAGAAAGAAGAGCCCCCTCCCACACCCGTACCAGAGTTACGGAGTTAGGCTGTCCCGTCGGTGGATTCAGGTCCATCAACATCTTGAGGACCGACCTTTAACGTCACCATCCGAAAGACGTGACCAGGGCCCGAACCTCGAATCTCTGCATCAATTTGTAACTTCCCCACATAGCTTGGATTACAGGCGCACAACGCCCAGTCTTTAAATATGGTGTAGTCTTTGCTCTAGACCCATGCAGTTATTTCAAAATAGGAAATTATTAGAAACGATAATAACAGACAAACAATATTAACAAAGACGCCACAATATCATTGATGTAGAATAACGTTGTTGTTGTTGTTGTTATTTTGGGTTTTTAAGGCGCGTACCATTCAGATCTTAATATTTACGCCTTTTACTAATTTGACGTTTTTGTGGTATGCCTTATCACAGGGTTTTATAGTTTTGGAAATGCTTGTGTCTAAGTTTTTAGATTAATCTTTTGCTTAATTTGTATTTAAAGAACTGGATGTGGGGTAAAGACAACTCTCTAAACCCAAGCATTTTAACTGGGTTTAATTTTAAAGATTGGTCTTAGCTTTGATTTTTTCAATATTTGTTTATCTTATAAATAGCTGGGTCAAGACGAAGGTCTAAGCATAATAATAATGTTATTCAACAGGAATAAGAATATGACAAAGTCTTATGTTTTTAAGATTGTTTGAATTAATTTCTAAATGACTGGGTCTGGAATAGAGACAACGCTCTAAACATGTGCTTTTGTACTTGGTCTTAATTTGGAGGATTGTTGGTTCTTAGATTCGTTGTTGGGGGTTGGGTTTTATTGTTTTTTTTTATTCTTGAAATAATAGTGGCTGGAGGAAATCGATCTCCATGTTATTAGACAGTAGTTAGATTAGTGGGTATTTTTTTAGACAATTTTATCTTTAAATAATAACCAAGTCTGGAAAATGGACGTTTTCTTTGCCCATGCATAATTACAATGTTTTGTAGGGGTCTTAGTATTATTATACAAAAAAAAATCTGGGTGTGGGGTACAGACATATTTTTTACTGGGTGTAACTTTTGAAAGCTGGTTGTAGATTTGATTATCTTTTTTAATTCATTTCTTAGATTACCTGGTCTGGAGGAAAGAGTACGTTTTTTACAACTAATGTTATTCCAAGAGAATATGATAGGGTCTTATGTTAGAAGATTTTTTTTTCGTAATTTTTGTAATGATTACGTCTGGAATAAAGACAACATTCTAAACCTCTTTTTAAAAACATGTTCTTAGGTTCAAGGATTACTTGGTATTAGATTTGGAGTTATTTATATTTTTACCATTAGCCTTATTTTCAAAAACAAATGACTGGGTCTGGCTGAAAGACTACGCTATATGTCCATGTTATCAGGCATTAATAAGATTATGGGGTCTTTATACGGTTTTTGTTGTTGTTGTTGTTGTATTGTTATTTACAATTTTTGAATAACACGGTTTGGAGAAAAGGCTAAGCTCGACTTTCTTTTTTTCCACTAGAATATCATTATGGTATCTTAGTTTGGACTTATATTATAATTTTTAAAATAACTGGGTCTGGAAAAAAGACTTTGGACTTACATTATAATTTTTGAAACAACATATGGATTTTACCCATACACTTAAGCGTCAACCTCTTCAAACACACCGCGCGCCGCCGTGAAAAGGCGCAAAAATGTGCCATTTCCCCATTTTTTCAACCATATATTTTGATCTGATTGACCTAGTTCACCAACAGAAAAAGCATTAGAAAATGTAACTCTTCTTTGTTATGGTGATGTAAAATCACTATTTTTTGTTGTACCATCGCACATTTTTTGTTTATTTTCCATCAATTTGGTCAAAATTTCCGTGGTATTGAACTTTTTGACCGAACGCTTCCGGCTAGATCTGGCGATTTCTTGCCGGGAGCGGGCTATTTTTTACCAATGGTAACAGATTTAAGTCATTTAGTTCATTCTGAACATTTTGATATATAAATGATTCTCATTGGATGGACAAAAAAAACCGTCAAAATATTAAAGAAATTGGAGCCTCCATCTGATTTGGGGAACTTTGCTACATTTGCGCATTTCATTTCTCCACGAGGGAGGGGAAGAGAAACCCGACACCGGGTATCGATGAGATTGAATGAGAAAAGGATGAAGAAGAGAGGCGACATTTGTACTAATCTTCAGTAAATAATCACGTAGGCAGAGAGCGATGAGACAGCTAATGAATTGCATCTCACATTCCTTGAAAAGAAAATGACAAGAAACAATGCCTGCTTAAACAGTCTCAATAAATCGCCGTATGTGTCCCTCTCACCATGCCCACCTCCGTGTCACCCTTGCTCTAAATAGAACGGTCGCGAACCTAGCGTGATCCCATCCGATCCAATCAGATTCAACCGCACAGCTGAGCGACAATTGTACGCTTAGTCGGTTCTGTGTGTGCGCGCAGCTGACCCGGGCTGATTAGAAGCTTCAAATTAGGTGAAAGAAATCGGGGGTTACAAATTCATATGCTGCGGCTGGAAAAAGTCTTTGGACTTTTGTGCTATATGAAGGCATTACTATAGGGTTTTAGTTTTTAGTTTTAAATAACCGGGTCTGGAGAAAAGACTATGCTTGATTCTCAATTTACTTATAGCACGTATATTCACAATACCTTCAGTAAAATTTAAAACAACAACAAATACTTTGATTCCACCAGTTTTAATTAACTGGGTCTGGAGAGAAGACTAGGTTCGATTCTCATTTTTATTCCACCGGAACATCATTATCGTATCTTAGTGTGGACTTATATCATAATATTTGATATAATCAGGTCTGGAAAAAAGACTTTTGACTTATATTATAATTTTTTTTGGAACAACCGGGTCTGGAGAAAAGACTTTTGACTATAGTATTATTCTTTTAAACAATCGTGTCTGGAAAAAAAAACTTTGGACTTATATTATAATTTTTTAATCAACAGGGTCTGGAAAAAGACTTTAAATTTATATTATAATTTCTTAAACAACTGGGTCTGGAGAAAAGACTTTGGACTTATATTATCAATTTTTGAAACAATCGGGTCTGGAATAAAGATTTTAGGCTCATATGATTATTTTTTAAACAACCGGGTCTGGAATAAAGACTGTAGGCTCATATGATTATTTTTTAAACAACCGGGTCTGGAATAAAGACTTTAGGCTCATATGATTATTTTTAAACAACCGGGTCTGGAATAAAGACTGTAGGCTCATATAATTTTTTTTTAAACAACCGGGGCTGGAATAAAGACTTTGGGCTCATATTATAATTTTTGAAACAACATATGGATTTTACCCATACACTTAAGCGTCAACCTCTTCAAACACACCGCGCGCCGCCGTGAAAAGGCGCAAAAATGTGCCATTTCCCCCATTTTTTCAACCATATCTTTTGATCTGATTGACCTAGTTCACCAACAGAAAAAGCATTAGAAAATGTAACTCTTCTTTGTTATGGTGATGTAAAATCACTATTTTTTGTTGTGCCATCGCACATTTTTTGTTTATTTTCCATCAATTTGGTCAAAATTTCCGTGGTATTGAACTTTTTGACCGAACGCTTCCGGCTAGATCTGGCGGTTTCTTTCCGGAGCGGGCTATTTTTTACCAATGGTAACAGATTTAAGTCATTTAGTTCATTCTGAACATTTTGATATATAAATGATTCTCATTGGATGGACAAAAAAACCGTCAAAATATTAAAGAAATTGGAGCCTCCATCTGATTTGGGGAACTTTGCTACATTTGCGCATTTCATTTCTCCACGAGGGAGGGGAAGAGAAACCCGACACCGGGTATCGATGAGATTGAATGAGAAAAGGATGAAGAAGAGAGGCGACATTTGTACTAATCTTCAGTAAATAATCACGTAGGCAGAGAGCGATGAGACAGCTAATGAATTGCATCTCACATTCCTTGAAAAGAAAATGACAAGAAACAATGCCTGCTGAAACAGTCTCAATAAATCGCCGTATGTGTCCCTCCCACCATGCCCACCTCCGTGTCACCCTTGCTCTAAATAGAACGGTCGCGAACCTAGCGTGATCCCATCCGATCCAATCAGATTCAACCGCACAGCTGAGCGACAATTGTACGCTTAGTCGGTTCTGTGTGTGCGCGCAGCTGACCCGGGCTGATTAGAAGCTTCAAATTAGGTGAAAGAAATCGGGGGTTACAAATTCATATGCTGCGGCTGGAAAAAGTCTTTGGACTTTTGTGCTATTTGAAGGCATTACTATAGGGATTTAGTTTTTAGTTTTAAATAACCGGGTCTGGAGAAAAGACTATGCTTGATTCTCAATTTACTTATAGCACGTATATTCACAATACCTTCAGTATAATTTAAACAACAACAAAGACTTTGATTCCACCAGTTTTAATTAACTGGGTCTGGAGAGAAGACTAGGCTCGATTCTCATTTTTATTCCATCGGAACATCATTATTGTAACTTAGTGTGGACTTATATGATAATATTTGAAATAATCTGGTCTTGAAAAAAAGACTTTGGACTTATATTATATTTTTTTGGAACAAGCGGGTCTGGAGAAAAGACTTTTGACTATATTATTATTCTTTTAAACAATCGTGTCTGGAAAAAAAAACTTTGGACTTATATTATAATTTTTTAATCAACAGGGTCTGGAAAAAGACTTTAAATTTATATTATAATTTCTTAAACAACTGGGTCTGGAGAAAAGACTTTGGACTTATATTATCAATTTTTGAAACAATCGGGTCTGGAATAAAGATTTTAGGCTCATATGATTATTTTTTAAACAACCGGGTCTGGAATAAAGACTGTAGGCTCATATGATTATTTTTTAAACAACCGGGTCTGGAATAAAGACTTTAGGCTCATATGATTATTTTTAAACAACCGGGTCTGGAATAAAGACTGTAGGCTCATATGATTTTTTTTAAACAACCGGGTCTGGAATAAAGACTTTGGGCTCATATTATTATTTTTGAAACAACCGGGTCTGGAATAAAGACTTTGGATTTATATTATAATTTTTGAAACAACCGGGTCTGGACTAAAGACTTTGGGCTCATATTATTATTTTTGAAACAACCGGGTCTGGAATAAAGACTTTGGATTTATATTATAATTTTTGAAAAAACCGGGTTTGGAATAAAGACTTTGGACTTATATTCTAATTTGTTAATTAACCGGGTCAGGAAAAGAGACTTTGCACTTTTGTGCTATTTGAACGCATTACTATACGATTTTAGTTCAGAACGGATTTGCCAAAAACCCCTTCAAATTTATTACATTTGTGGGTAAAGTCATTATTACATTTGTGGGCGATCAAAAATTATTACATTTGTGGGTAAAGTGCATTATTACATTTGTGGGTGAAATTATTACATTTGTGGGTAAAGTGTTATTACATTTGTGGGCGTTATTACATTTGTTGGTAAAGTAAGAAAGTATAGATCTAGTCCAAGACTCAGAGCTGTGCAAGAACATTTGCGTATCTAAATTACTCGAAGGTCTAGATCTAGATAGTAACGATGGACTCTCGATCTATCTAGACCTAGAAAGTAAAGCTTTGGTTCTTAACCGAGATCTATATGGATTTGATATCTGACTCTGACTTTTATTCCTGGCTAAAAGTTTAAACTTCATTGCCATTATTGACCAAGAGTAGATCTAGATCTAGTCCTTGGTCCACTGACACTGACAGTCATACTCATACATTGTAGGTAAATGGAGTCGTTTAGGCCCAGACCTAGATCTAGGCCTAAATTACAGACCTAGATCATAAGCCCTGGGGTAAGTGTCGCGGGTGGGAGAAGTATAAGTTAGATGACTAGATTTGAATTAGGTTGGCCTAGAATTAAAAAGAATAGATGAATAAAAGTAAAGTCTAAAATAATAAGAAGCAACACTAGATCCTCTGTTAACCAAGTTAGAAATTAGATCTAACGTTAGGCCTATCTAGATCTAGGTCCTAGATCTATTGATAATAAGACAAACATGCAGAGCAGCATGTTATTTCTTAGACAGGAATAACCGTCGTTTCTGGGGATTTATTCAACAATTTCTGACATTTTACTATTCGTGAGTGAGCCAACGCAGTTCAGCGGAACAACCAAAATAGAGAGACTGAAGCTTTTGGTCTAGTTATTTCTAAGACAGAGTCTAACTATATTTATAAATAACAATAAGTTAAAATGGGTGGGGGCTAAATGCAGAAGCCTGAAGTTATGCAAAATAAATTTGATATCTGAAACTGAAAGTGAAGATTGACACAATGACAGGCAATATATCTTCATCCACACTCCACTTCACAGTTTATTCCTGACTGGGTCTCGATCTACTGAAGATAGATGCAGATCTCCCTCCATCTCCCTCTAGATCTAACGTTACAGTGTACAAAAAGAAGCTTCATTCTTCTTGTTTTAATCAATCGTGGGTTGGTCCTTGTTAATTGGAGGTGAACCAAACCGGCCCGAATTTCTCTCGATGCCCAATCGGCTAGGAGCCCGTACAAAATACATGTGGTTAACACAGCGGCATTACCGCAACACTGCAAGCAACATGGAGGCTGCACTGGGCGACGATGAAAATCTTAAATTCTGCTTTCCTTTAACAGAAGAATGATAGCAAACTCTCTAATTTGGTAGAAAAATAACCTAAGATCACAAAATACAGTGTGAAATTTGTAAATAATCCACTGAATTTATGTGGTTATATCAATTTATACGTACTCACCGGAGTATTCGTAGGTCCATTTTTCGTGTGGAGAGAAAAGTTTCAGAATGAATATATTAGATGACGTAATGAAAAAAATGAATGATTAATTCTGTAACACGATACGACTAGTATCGATGACAGAGAATCGGGGAAATCGCGTATTAATGACGCTCTTATCCAATGAAAAGGCCGGATTATGAATATATTTACGCTCATGAATGTCAATGAGGGCTTATTTTTGTCTTCAAATGATCGCGGTAGGCGGAGCCTAATCTCATTTGTTTTGTGTTGAACGCACGCGCAGCTTTCGGTCTAGTAATATATTATAAGGTCTTTGGGACCGCCCCCAACCCATTTTTTTTTGGGGGGGGGAACCTGTCCCCCCTGCTTCCGCCGCCTATGTGCCTAAACAAATCTAACCTGAATTTCAAGGTTGGCTTTTACAGTCCAAGTTTGAGTAATATACAAATACGTCTAGAAAAAGGTCTAATTGTCAGGTTGAATTTTTGACTGTGCAAAGTTGAATGACATGTATGCTTCCGCCATTGCCAGAGCAACGAGTGAACAGCCTGTTGTGATGATGGGAAGCAGTCTTAATGTACAGGGAACTGAAATGCCTAATGAGCTGGGGCGGTATTCTGAGGTAATTTTATCTTTAAAATATTTTATCTCTTAAAATGAAATTGGTATTCTGAGATGACATTTTATCTCTCAGATAAAATCTAATATTTTATCTTGCGTACAAATTTTATCTTGCGTATCTATGATGATACGCAACAGAGCGGTGGTAGCGTAGACATACCCATCGCGTATCTGGACATTTCAACGCAGATGATGTGCTTGCGCCCAATTTACTTTGAAGAAAAAATAAAATAAACTTAAAAGAGGGTAGGGCTATTTTATCTCCGCGACATTGATTTCGTCAATATTTTTACATGAATCAACTCAAAATATTGAAATGAAAATGAAGAAAAATTATATATTCATTGAGAACAACACCTTAAAGTTATTCCTGTACAATTAGGAAGTATTTCATGAGACTTTTTTTGACTAATATTGTCTTTGAAACGATGCTTGAAAAGATGCGAAATAGACTTCGAAAAAAGATGAGAGTATTGTTATTTTTGTTAAAGAGAAATCTCTGAAAGACGCGTGAGCGTATTGTGCAAGCGTATGTGAAGTCAATAAATTGATGCAATCTCACTTCTTTGCCACACCTCCTGGCAGAATGGATTTCCATTGGTTGAGTGATATCAGAGAGCTATGAAAGCGCGTTTCTAATTGGATATTGATTAAAAAATAGGTGTGTCTTACAGAGATAAAATGAAGATAAAATTGTTCTCAGAATACCAATTCGGAGAGATTTTAAGGGTATTTTATCTCACTGATTTTAACGGAGATAAAATATTTTATTTTATCTGAGATAAAATGGATTTCAGAATACTACCCGTGTACACAATGGTCATCTTCATCTTCTAAATATTATTGATCATAAGAATGTTGCTTTAAGTCTTTAAACACTTTAGGCCTATTAAACAGATTCGATCAGGTTTTATTGAACGCAGTGTAGATTAGCTTTACTCTCTTTCATGGGATTGGAGCTGGCGCACAATAGGTTTCTACGAGGCCTTTTTAATGGCTAAACGACGAGTGAACGGCCTGCTGTGATGATGGGAAACAATCTTAATGTACAGCAAAATGAAATGCCTAATGAACTGTTCACAATAGTCATCTTCATCTTCTAAATATTATTGATCACAAAAATGTTGCTCTAAGGAGAGATGAGATGGTCTTCTCTCTCGTCTTGATTTTTCTTTTCGCAGACTTGAGTTCCTTCATTGTTTCAGCAAGCCTTTTCCAAGTGTCTTGCATCTTTCCTTTCAACTCCTCATTCAGAGGAGCGATAGCTCAGTCGGTAGAGCGGGGATTCGTATTCCGGTGACCCGGGTTCGATTCCCATTTGGTGCGCTAGTGCCCTTTGGTAAGGCATTAATCCTCAGTACCAGGTCCTTCGGAGAGGACCTTAAGCCGTCGGTCCTCTGGTTGCTTGCTTACAAGCATTCTTGCATTCTTAGCAATCAGGTAAAAAATCACCACCAACTAAATTGTATGAATGGTCATCGTGAATCCTTTTGGGTGAAGGCCCAGATGGTACCGTATCCTCTGTTGGCAGACTTCTTTTAATGGGGGGCTTCCTCGCATGGATGACAGGCTGCTTGAGGGGTGGATAACAGAAACAAATAAGGGACTGCCTGTGCCGTCAGGGTATGCCTGTATTTTTCTCTGTCATCCCTTGGATGAACACCTGTAGTGAAAAATAACATCAGAGGAAACACGTCATATGAAACAAAGTGAGGAATATTTTCTTTTCAACTGTCTATAAGATTTCTTAGCTTCAATCTGCAAGAAGATTAACTCATTTTTCTCAAAACACAGAGGATGGTAATCTCATAAATACATGCTAAACAAAGGTTTAAGTCCAGAATAGAAAAGACTTCGTCCAGACTTCTATGGAATGTGCGGTTTCATTTTCATTACTTAATGGGGAATCCAACCTTGGTCATAACATGTGTGGGAAAGGATGAAATAAATAAAACAGATTGGTGACAATTTGAAAGAAATCGGACAAGCAATAAGAAAGTTATGGTTGCTTTAAAATTACGATCTTGCCAATTTATGAAAATTTCAAATTGGCAACTGTGTAAGTAAATTTTGACATGGCGCAAGGATAACCTCCACAAAGGCCATGTACTAAATTATCAGGGATTTGTGGTTTTCTCTTAAGTAGCTATTCCATTGGGGCAGTAATCAAAATATATCGCAGGTGGCATATTGTTTTATGTCCACATGAAATAAAAACATAATTTGAAATAAAACTTTTGAAAAAAAAAATAGATTTTAGTCATTTTAAGTATTGGGGCACATGGAAGAGTAGTAGTCTATGCCTGACATCACTATAACATCACATGTGCGGCCAATTTGAAGTCTCCATAGGTATAATGATTACCGATTTTCACAACTTTTGAAAATTCATAACTTGATCGTTTGACCGATATTGTTCAAACTTCACCTATCAACTTGTCTGATTCATCTTCTTCCTCTACAAACAACTTTTTATTTGGGTTGGATTCCACTAATTCCACTAATATCCATGAACAAGTTAAATTCCCCCCCCCCCAAAAAAAAAAAAAAAAAAAAAATATATATATATATATATATATATAGTAGTTAACATTTCACTGCTAAAATATTTTTGGGACAGTTATTATTGCAGGATTAAAAGAATATGTACTTGGTAAATTAATTTCAAATGCAATTCATAAAAGTGTGTTCTATAAAGAGGGTAGTGTAACAGGGTGAAAGGGAGTGGACCGAACACAAACCCTCACCCGAGGTAGTGAGTAGAGGACTACTGTATGTTTTGCAGCTCATTATGGTCTAAGGTAAATCACGATCAAAATTCAACTAATTCAGACTAATTTCTATGTTTGATAAATGTCAAAACTCATTTGCGCGAAGTCAGGTGATTACCTGCTGAAACAGACATAAAAGCATTCGCACAAACAATGATTGTAAAGTTTATGCGTAGATCTAGACCTCACGTTAGGATCTATGTTTATTATGATTGCTTTTGTCTCTGATTCAGCAGGTAATCACCCGACTTGCTGCAAATGGGTTTTGACACTTTTACAAACAATCATGACAATGGTGAATGGCTGTCATGCGCATGGCTGTTATTCACGTCTCAACCACAACATGTCATTGTCAACAACACACACAGAAACAAATTTTAACAATTGACAGGAAAGTTTACTCTCTAGGGTAGATCTATCTATCCATACATGCTAGAAATTCTCTGCCAAATCGTGGTTTTGGGAACAGCTCGTCGATTTGTATACGGGCACTTGTGTACAAAGTGAATGGAGGGGGAATAGGGACAGGGAACCGTGCGTGTGACTGAATAAAGCGTTGCTGTATGACGTGAACGGTGGCTCCCAATATCACGATAATGCCAAATTCTCTCTGAATCCTACATTTTCTTAAAAAAAGAATAATTAATTCAAAGTGTAACATTTTTTCTGACTCGCAATGTATTGCATAGCTTCGTCTTCAGAAGTCCAGGCCCACAAAACAGCAATTAGAATTGTTCAGTCCCACATACGTAATTACTAGCAGTAGCAGCTAATGTTAAGAGTAGCCTACGTCAACTTCTGTCACCCCAACTTCCCAACCCAAGGGAGTTTTTTTAACGTTAAGTTCAACAAATTTTACATTCATAATAACGGGAGTTTTCTTACCGGTGGAAACAAATAGACGTTCCACTCTTCCAACGATTGGAGCAACCATAACAGGCACAAGAGCTTGGCATTGTTGCCTTCTTCGTGTCGGCGTCGCGTCGATCAGCTGACTGCAGCTCTATATTCTCCACTGTAAACTGTGTGTGTCGTGCGCTCCGTTGCCCTGATGTAAAATGGCCGCCGTAAATCAAACGGAACATGAATTTTTCTCAAGTGAGCCCTCTAGGGCTTAGGTTTATATAACGCTATGGGTTATCACGTATCGCGCGCGACCACGTCTGTATCGGAGTGCCAGAGCATGATAGACTCGCGTTAGGAGGGATATATGTGATTGGAATGTGTTAAATACAGTAGTAAGATATTTTTGATTGTTTGATGTGATAATTATGAACATTATAACATATTGAAAAAATACAGGGTGATCGAACGTGATTTCATGGGGATGCTGCCTATGGAAAATAATACACGTATCATCCCTAGGAAAATTTCTAGGGTGGGGGTCAGCACCCCCGCTTCCTAGGTCCATGCGTTTATTCCATGGGAGGCAGCAATTCTCCATTACTTCGCCTGTTTTGATCGGGCGACATTTTTATATGTCCTTTATGCAAAAGTTTTGCTCCTTTTATTGTTCTTTTGGCAGATATGCTGATTATATGTTTCTAAGTGATAGCATGAATACTCAGTCAGCCAATATTACTACAAGGTATACAGTGGACTCATTAAAAGGAATCATCATTGACACCCATCTCCTGGCTCTTTCCGACTTTCTTGTCTGCACCTACTCCTCAAACGTACGTTCTCTTTTGGCATGCACTTAAACACAAAATAAATTAATAACTAATGAAAACTCTAAGGTATCAGTATAACAATACAATATAGTATTTATATAGCGCTCTTCACAATGATTATATCACAGCGCTTTACAAAATGAGCAAAATCAAAACTGTTTGAGAAAAAATACATACATACATGAATAACAAGTAAATTAACTATTAAAAATAAATGTCTTTAATGAAAGCTGAAATGCTCCTAGAGATGACGATTGACGGATGCCTCGGGGAGCTGGTCCTGTTTTATGTGAGTTTTAAGATAACACAAAATTGTGTTGAAATAACAAAGTGATTAATGAACTAATGCCATGAATTTCACACTCTCGTGTAAAATAATTGAACTAGTCTTACTTATCGAATTAAGATTTTTTTATTTTTTTTGTGAAAAATATATGTTTAATTAATGTATTAATTAATTCATGACAAGACGGCAAGCGATTAAAGATATGTGACATCATCTTTATCATTCCTTTTTACACTTGTTTATGAGTTTAGGTATTTTTCATCTCTCACATACATTATCGCAGCGTAAGATTGCGATTTTTTTGGCCTTCACCCTTGTAAAAAGTACCATAGTTACCATGGTTTTACCATGGTAATACCATGGTAAAACCATGGTACAGAAAGTGAGTATCATACTTTTTAAGGTATGCATGGTATAATCAGGGTTGTACCATGGTACTGATGGTACTGGGGGCATGGTAAACTATGGTACAACTATGCTTTCTTAGCAATCAGCAATAAAAAAAAATCACAACCAAAATACCACAACCAACAACAAAAATAAAGTATGAACAATGACACAAGTGAGCTAGCTGAGTATGGACGAGGAAGACTTGACGCCGACGCCCTCGACGCTACGTTTCTCATTTATCATATTGTATAGCAACCAAGTTCAACAAGGGAAACGGATAATCTAAACATGGTAATAATTTTCGTTTGTTCTTTTGCCTATACCAGTAATTTTTTTTTATATATTAATCAGCGTAAATTGTATATATTATTGTATATCAGCGAATGGTTAATTTTCATTCGTAAAAAGTCTTATAACTATCCATTACAATTTCATAAGGCCTGGTCCTCTCTCCCCAGCTTTACTCCCAAGCCGGTCGGCCCGCGCCCGGGGGATAGCGTGCCTGCTGGATGACCGTCGAGTCATGTTTGTGCGTGTGTCATAATACTGGGGTAATTACAAAGCGAATCGCCATACGAAGACGAAATTTCTCAAGAGTAAGAATAGCCTGGGGTAGTCTTGAGGACTCCATGATGATTTATTTTATCAATCTGACTTATACTTCTTCATCAATGGAGTCTTGAACAGGGCTTCATAGAATGATAGATGATTAAGAGGACCGTGGAAACAAAGATGGAATTCCCTAGGAAATCCATCTTTTAATATTAAAATCACGTAAAACGTTTGAATTTTATTGATTTGTACACCTTCCTACGCCTAATGCATAGGAAAGTTTTTAAAATCTTCGGTATAGTCGATTTGATAGTCCCATAGGCTCCATACACAAACCTAGAAATGTTCTTTCCGATGAATTTTTTTCTTGATTCGTGTTCCCATGGGGTCCTAGAACAAATTTAGCTTAGTTGCCCAAAGTTGCCGTTTGGGCAATTTTGCTAATTTGCATAAATCCAAAATGGCCGCCAGATGCCATCTTGAAAACCTAACTTTTGAACCCCTTTCCCCAAAATGATGAGTAATAACTCGTTTTAGGGGTTTAGAGATGTGTAGAACCGATTTCTGTAATCATTTTTGCAATATAAGGTCATCTTCAAGTCAAATCCAAGATGGCCGCCGGATGCCATCTTGAAAAATTGACTTTTGATCCCCTTGCCCCAGAATGACGAGTAATACCTCTGTTTAGGGGTTTTGGGGTGTGCAGAATCCATTTGTGCTTTCTATTTTGCAATGTAATGTTATCTTCAGGTCGAATCCAAGATGGCCGCCAAATGACGCCATCTTGAAATATCAACTTTTGAACCCTTTGCCCTAGAATCATGAATAATAACTCTAGTCGTGAGTCATTTGGTATGTTGATTCAATTCATGCTGTAATTTTGCATAAAGGATAATCTTTAGATCAAATCCAAGATGGCCGCCAACCGCCATCCTGAAAATTACTTATACGTGTTAGAACTAATGTAAAGGGATTTCAGTAAGAATACTCATATCTTTTATTAATTCTCAAGTTTTTGTCCCAGAATCATGAATAATCCCTCGTTTCGTGAGTTATTTGGTATGTTGATTCCATTTCTGTTAATGATTTTGCAATAAAGGATAATCTCCAGGTCAAAATAATCCAACATGACCACTAAACGCCATATTAAGAAAAAAAAAGCTACTTTCAAGTATATTAAACCTTGAATAAGTGCTCTCCCCAATAAGGTTGTTATTATGTATTGGAGCTCACGTAAGGGGATTTCAGTGAGAATGATTCATTTCTTTTAATCACTCCATTTTTAGTTCGAAGTCAAATCATGGTCAGATGGTTGATAGATTTCCTCATTAACCGCATACTTTAGAATGAAACCATTCAAGATTTGGGCTATGATTTCGGGAGTTTTAATCCTTTTTTATATCTATGCGACCATACTTTTCCAGTGAAATGACTTTAAAGTATTATTTGAATTAAAAAGTGATTTCTCCGTATTTTTCTTAAATAGTTACTTATTAACTTCCTTTAAAATTATTATTGTATTTTTCCTCCTGACAAAAGCCATTGACTTAATTGGTCAGCAGGAGTGCACTCTTTAGCCTCCTGCAGAAGATTCCCCCCAAGACTCCCCCAAGACTGTTCCTCGGTCAGGATTATTCTCATTCGTAAAATGTTTTACGGAAACGATGTCGCTCCTGCTTCTCAAGAAGTGGGAGTACAAGACCTCGTCATTCATAACAGCTGCCTGTTCTGTGCATGTAAGGGGTTTGGATCATCCATCAGCCTTTGAGACAGTCAGAAATCCTGATAGACTCAAGACACCGACTGTCCTCCAGATATGTATATCAACAGCACACACAAGTCTGGTTGTGGTGGACATCTCACCTACCTTGGACCGACAATATGTATTTGGCCCCTTTCACAGAACAAGCATATTAGCAACAGGATTGTAAAATCTGTCACAGTCATGGCCAAGCTCCTGCACGGAAGTAAGTCCTGGAAAACGTACGCCGACCAAAAAAAGTGACTAAACACCTTGCATGTCAGCTGCCTTGGACGTGTCATGCACTTTAAATGGCAGGACAAAGTGAAAAATACAGAGGCCCTTCAGCGTACGTCCTGGCATCAAAAGCTTATTCTCGCTCCTTAGTCAAAGGCACCTCAAGTGGTTGGGGCATGTTTGCCGCATTAAAAACTTCGGCGAATCCCTTCTTGGATTCGCCAAGGTAAGGTTAGCTGCGTGATTGGTCTCGCCCCATCGGTATATCACAGTTCCGTTATAAAGACACCTGCAAACGAGACATAAAACTTGCCGGCATAGACACTAACACTTATGAAGGTGTAGATGGTAGTCGCCATTCTATGGAGAGCTACTAAGTACAGGGGTCAAGACGTCAGAAAATAATTAAAAATAAAATGGCAGACCAAAGACCTAGGAGAAAGGCTAAGGCAGCATCCCTATGCGGTGTCAGCGCCATCCTCCTTCATCAGTAAAAATTTGCTCAACAGAGACTGCCACTCTAGAGTGGACCTCTATAGTCACTCTAGAAAAGTAAGTCCTAGCGCTACACCAATAATATTTTAGGCGAACTGATGCCTACCAATCATTGGACACATTGATTTAGAAAAAATATTGACAAAACACTTTCAAATTCAAATAAGACCCTAAAAGCATCTTCAGTACAAAGGTATGGATGGACATTAAAAAAAATGAAAATACACTCGAAATGGATCCATAGCCCAAACCTAAAGAGGATTCATTCTAAGTTGAGCAGTTAATATCGAAATCTGACATCTAAGATGTAACTTCACCTTGACTTTGAACTTGAGAATTGATAAAAGAAATGAGTATTCTTACTGAAATCCCTTTACATTAGTTCTAACACGTATAAGCCTCGGACAGTAATTTTTCAAGATGGCGGTTGGCGGCCATCTTGGATTTGATCTGAAGATTATCCTTTATGCAAAATTACTGCATGAATTGAATCAACATAGCAAATGACTCATGAATAGAGTTATTATTCATGATTCTGGGGCAAAGGGTTCAAAAGTTGATATTTTAAGATGGCGTCATATGGCGGCCATCTTGGATTTGACCTGAAGATGACATTATATTGCAAAATAGAAAGCAGAGATGGATTCTGCACACCCCAAAACCCCTAAATAGAGGTATTACTCGTCATTCTGGGGCAAGGGGATCAAAAGTCAATTTTTCAAGATGGCATATGGCGGCCATCTTGAATTTGAACTGAAGATGACCTTATATTGCAAAAATGATTACAGAAATTGGTTCTACACATCTCTAAGCCCCTAAAACAAGTCATTACTCATCATTTTTGGGACAGGGGTTCAAAAGTTAGGTTTTCAAGATGGTATCTGTCGGCCATTTTGGATTTATGCAAATTAGCAAAATTGCCCAAACGGCAACTTTGGGCAACCAAGCTGAATTTGTTCTAGGACCCCATGGGAACACGAATCAAGAAAAAAAATTCATCGGAAAGAACATTTCTAGGTTCAGAGAATGTCAAATCGACTAGTAAAAATGTTGCAAAATGAAAGTTTCCTACCAGTTTCATGTCGCCCAGAAGGAAAAACCAGTTCAACTGAACCAGTTAGACCAGTAGAATTTTAACTGGTAACTCTGGAAATTGGAACATCAGTTTCCTGGTCTTACTGTTCATACTGGTCCAGTTAATTTGTTTCTGGTCCAGTTAGAAATTAAACTGGTCTTGAATTACTGGAATTTATATTGGTCTTGTTTCTGGTGGTTGTTACTGGTATCCAATTTTTACTGGCTTGTTCTACTGGTCTGACTGGTCCTCGAACTGGTCGACTGGGTCCTCGTACTGGTCTTACTGGATAAATTCATTACATGCATTCGGTTAGTTATATACCATGGTCAGTGAAATGTGATGGAAAAGATGGTTAGTAGATTAATCTTCTGCTGTTATTCTAAATGTGATATATGAAATCAAACATTTTCATTGTGAATTAGTTCACGCACTTATTTAGAAATTTCTTAAACAACAATGAGTGCCATTGCATTTATTCCATTCTAAAACCTGATTTTTTCTTTTAAAAACAGGAAATATGCAAATTACGTCAACCACGTAATCAGCATCATCGGAATTACTGGTATTACTGGTCTTGATCAGTTCAATTTCAAACAATGAATTACTTTAAACCAGTTTGATATATCAGAGGAATATATATTGATAGTTATTTTAATATTAATAATAATAATTACAATATCAATAACAATGATAATAGTAGAAGCATGATTAAAAATGATCATAATAATCATAATTATGAAAACTATAAGAAGAATGATGATAACAATGAAAAATGATATCGATAATAACTTTCTCTGAATTGCAAGATTCATTTTCCATAATTCGTCAAATGATCTGACTTGAAATAAAGTCATTATTTATTGGACCAGTAACATCAGTTTGATGAAAAACGATTAAACTGGTATTGCTACTTTGCTTCAACTGGAATGCAATTGTTTAAACTGGTCTCCAGTTGATTTTTACTAGTCCAGTTAAATATTAACCGGCCCAGTAAACATATACTGGAAACCAGTAAAAATCTACTGGAAACCATTTATTGGACCAGTAACACCAGCTTGATGAAAAACAATTGAACTGGTATCGCAATTTTTGGAACAGGTCTCCAGTTGATTTTCCTTGCCCAGTAAAATTGTACTGGAAACCAGTAACAATTCTTACTGGTCTTACTGGTTTGTCCTTCTAGGAGGGTAAACCCCTCGATCAACATGTAAACAACGCAAATACAATATCGTCGACCCTTGGACCGCTTATGTATGACGTACTTCCGATTAGCAATACCGTCTTGGAGAACAATTTATAGATAAAAATGTTTCACAAATACTGAAATTTATCACGTGATTATAAATAATTAGCAGTAACATTATTGAGCCTTGTAACAAAAGGTTTCCAATTGATTGTAAGTTTTAAAGAACAATAGTAAATTGGAAACAGCTCAGTCTTATGAACAAGGGGATGGTGTAGAAAATCTCTCTTTACAGTTTAACAATGGCCGGACTATATAGGGATAATCTTTCACTCATTCCCTTTTTGTAATAGTATACATGTGAAAATGTATATCTCTAACTTTTTTGGACATTTTTTTTATCAGTAAACTATGCATTCCATTTATCTTGTGTTTGTAGATCACCCTGGATAAGGCTCAGTTGTTATCCCCAAAAGAAAGCTGATTGCTTGTAATCATCATGACGCAAGCAAGTTGACATCTGATCTCATAATGTCATTATTTGGACGAGATGAACTGGACAGGTGTTCCCTAATTGGGGTGACCAACAACAATGGAGTGTCGAAACCAGCCCTTGATAAGGAACAAGTGGAGACCATTATTAGTATGTTCCTCTCTGTATTTTTTTTGCATGTTTCTGTGCTTGTGTTCAGGATAGCGCGAGATTTTGATTTATCAAGGTAATTGGCTTCTCAATGCCTCATTACGGTATATTCATAACAGAATGGAGCCAACCTACATGTAGCAAAATCTCCAAAACCCTCTTTTTCACATCATTAAAATATGTCTTTAATATTCGCATTTAAGCATTGTAATGCTATAGTTCCAAGACGCTTGAAAAAGAAATACAAAAGAAAATAAATCCCAGGAATTCTTTGTTGCTATTTTAGCCGCATATATGTGCTCGTCAAAGATTATCAACTGGGATGGGGGGGGGGCAGTTTGCTCCCTTCTCCAGTCAGTATTTAGAGTTCAAGTTTATATTATATACACCAGTTATGTTAACAGAGGTCTCAGAATATATATTGTTTTTGTATATATTGTAATTCACTGTTTTCTCAATTGATTTTTTTTCCACACCTCCTTTTTTCACTTTTGTCTGAAAATTTCTGCTCTAAACATGAATTGTCCAAATTAAATTATTCCATATTTTATTTCAATCCAAACCTTATATTCGCTTCATATTGGTATACCAACATATTTAAAATGTAGGTTCCAAAGATTCAAATTTTAACAAGGCTTAAATTGACTATTTCTAAAACGTTGTAAAAGAAATACATTGAGGCTTTAAAAGTTTACTTTCTATCCAGATATTCTTAATTACAAAGTTTGTATTAAGAAAAGGTATTTGCCATACCGTGGTTAATTGTCTCACCTGAACAAAGTTCAGCAGAGAGCTTGTAATTACTTTTACTGTTGGTATGTTAGTCCCTTGGGTTTTTTACGAATATTTGGTTTAACTTGCTCTCATTCTTCATTTCTGTATCAATTGTGTTCACACTTGGTACACCTGATCCTTGGGTAATACCACATGTGTGTTGATGAGGATGATGAGGTCAAAGGTCATCTAAGGGTCAAATGGTCAAATGATGCATCTCTGCATTAATCTTTTTCAAACTTGGAACAAACGATTAGTAGGTATTACATGCTTTGTTGAGGAGGATGGAGAGGTCAAAGGGTATATTGCCTATTTTATTCATCGCGAAATCAGACGAGATTAATTCACAAACCACCTTGTATTGTCTCGCTATTATCCGGATTAATATTTAGTTCTTTTTCATTGCCCTGTGACAGCATACGTAGTCTCGAAATTTCCCAACAATGTCATCAAAGAAGGTCAAGTCCTACATGATGCAAAAAATAAGTAATGAGGCTAAACTGAAACGACGCAGGATGGTCAGGAGCACAAACAAACAAGAGATTGTGGACAAGGCAGACGACTCATTTGAATGTTACATATAAGAAGAATTGTAAGAGCAATTGCATTCATGTATTTAGTTATTTCCCCTTTAATGATATTTTAGAATGATCAAACGTGTTCCAGAATGTCTTTGTAAAAGCTTTTGTTATGCAGGCTTCTGCCTATTTAAAGGCCAAGTATTATTGTTATTTCTGAATAGAGATTGCTTTAAGTAGACTTGTATCGGTAGTGGAAATAAAAAATATGCTTAGCTATTTTATTGACATGTTGATTTCACTGTGGTCATTGAAGAATGTTTTAGAATGTTGATTGCTCCAGAAAGAAGGAGAAGGTTATTTTAAAGACAATACCAGAAGAATACAGAATGGTGAATACTAGAAACCTCTAGAATAGTGAATAATTTGTATTTAAACTGGCAGTTTCTTCAAGGAGATCATCATATCATATCAGATCACTTCATCAGATCAAATCATATCAGATCAGAGCTAAGAGTTTCACGCCAGACTTTATGTCAGAGCAGAGTTTATTTCCACCTGGAATATCTATCTTCTGTGGAATTATTTACCCACCATCAATGAATTGTTTTCTGTCATTTTGAGAGAAGAATTCTCAGTTCTCATCGAGATCATCAATCTGTTTAATGAACGCTTTTCAACCCATGGATTGCTGAAATTGACTGTTAATCATCATCGTCTTCACGGACATTTCAACTCGTTACAGTGACTCTTGTTATTCATCGTGCTTCAACATCAGCTTCATCATCGCCATCGTTGTGACCTTAAGTTTTACTTTAGGAATTTTCGCAAGCTAACTTGGACTCTTATCTGGATTATATACCTGACTATCATAACAGGATAACTGATTTCCAGAGACGTAAGACCATTATCATTTATGATTTGTTTGTATAGGGTTAATTATTTCCTGTAATAAAAAAAGAGAAATTAAATTTCAATATTTATTGTTATTTGTTGCAGTATCATAACAAATAATTTTTGGGGCTTTTCCGGGAAAAGAAAGCCAATTTGTACAAAAAGGTATAAGCAGTTTTTTCAGGAAACGAAAGCCAATTTGAGACGAAAGTCAATTTGAACAAAAGCCAATTTGCATTGAAAACATTTTGGAAATTTTTGGAAAGTTCTAGAATATACTGTAGGCTTGCTTGTATATGTGTATATTCACTATGGCTACATTTGATGTTGAAGAATTTCTTGCAATGACAGAATTGTCATATGATCATTTGAAGTCACTTAAGAAAGATGATTTGATAACAGTTTGTGATCATTTGGGTGTATCTCTAGCCCCAGGTTTAAAGAAGGCAGAGATAATTGACTTGTTAGCTAGTCACATGAAGCTTACAGGGGGGGGGGGGTCTGAAACTTCTGTCTTTAGTTCAGATGATGCTCAGATTCAACTGGCAAACATTGAATTGGAAAGAGAGAAAATCAGAGAAAACATTCAATTGGAAGAAAAAAGATGAAAGAAAACATTGAAATGGAGAAAAATTAGATTGGAGTACCAGTTAAAATTGAAAGAAATGGAGTTAGATCATGCAAATACAAATACCAACTCCGCTAATGATAAATCTTCCGAAGGTTTTGTGCCCAAATTTGATGAGGAGGGGGTTGATACATATTTTGTGTCATTTAAAAAGTGGCCAAGAGACTGAATTGGCCCGAGGAATACTGGGCTCTTCTCCTCCAAAGAGTTTTTGTTGGAAAGGCTGCAAACGTTTATTCTTCACTCTCTGAAATGCAATTATGTGACTATGCTACAGTGAAAAAATCAATTTTTAATGCATATGAGTTGGTACCAGAAGCGTACACACATAAATTTAGGAATATGCAAAGACAATCAGGCCAGACGGATGTTGAATTTGCAAGGGAACAAGAGATGATGTTCGATAAGCGGTATAGATCACTGAAAGTTGACAAAGATTTTGTTCACCTTTGGAAATTTGAACTCCTAGAAGAATTCAAACAGAATCTTCCTTTTGGCATTAAATTTCACTCAGATGACCATAGAGTAACTAAAGTCAGTAAAGCAGCGATAGTAGCTGATGAATTTGAGGTCACACATAAAGGTAGTGGAGATAGGCCTCCTTTCAAGAGTTATTAGAAAACGAAAGGTAAAGGGTCATTTGAATCCCACAATAAACCTAGTGAGGGAAAATATACAAGCAACGACAAAGTCACCAACAAGAATCAGGCTAGTGGGGGGCACAGAATCAATCAAAAGGCCTGAGAGTCGTAGTTCCAAAATGTGCACTCATTGTCATAAATCGGGACATTTGAACGAATCATGTTGGAAATTGGTTGGAATGCCAACCTAAGTTCAGAAAGACATGGGCTTTGTCAAGCAAACAAGTGTACCCTCGATGGAGTTTGTCCCATCCGAGATGTTGAGAGTGTTTCTCTAGTATTTGCTGATAAAGTCAAGCAGGTTGTTGAAACCTTAAGAAGCTTTTTGTATGATGGTGAAGTACCCCCTTGGTCGATTGGTGCTACTGGTAGGTCAGTGGTGATCCTTAGGGATACAGGGGCTGCAAAATCCCTGGTGGTGCCAGGGGATTTTGCGTTTCCTCCGGAGAGTTCAGAGAATGCCAAAGTCTTAATTCAAGGTATTGGCCCAAATTTCATGTCGATCCCTTTGCATAAAGTCGGTTTAAGGTGTGACCTACTTAGTGGTCCTGTGACTGTTGGTTCCGTTCCAGAATTACCAATGGAATGTGTTGATTTCTTGTTAGGTAACGACTTGGCTGGAGATAAAGTTGTTGCATCTCCAGTGGTTTCGGAGAAGCCGATTGAGGAAGCTGAAACTGAATTGCTGCAGTAAGATTTTCCAGGGATTTTCCCGGATTGTGTTGTTACTAGGTCTCAGACTCGTAGAGCTGAAAAGGATGATGCGGAATCTGCTGATGTAGAGGAGAGTACTGATGTCTGGTTAGCTGAAACCTTCTTCAAGGATTTGAATGGGGATAAAGTTGAAGGCTCTGTTGCTAACAATGATAGTTTGTTTAAGATATCCTCCCTTGTACAGTCACAAAAGGCAGACCCAGAATTGAAAAGCTTGTCACAGAAAGCATGTTCTGAGGCTGTGGCGGATAAGCTTCCTGAGTGATTTTATGTAAAAGATGACATTTTGATGAGGAAGTGGAGACCTCCCCGGAGACCAGCTGATAAAGATTGGTGTATAATTTACCAGGTGGTAGTCCTCCCTGTTACTGCAAAGAGATTCTGAAAATGACTCATGAGCTACCTATGGCAGGTCATGTCGGTATTCGGAAGACAGAAAATAGAATTATGAGGCATTTCTATTGGCCTAAGATGCACAAAGATGTTGTGCTTTTCTGTAAGACATGTCACACATGTCAGATTATTGGTAAGGCACAGCCTTCTATCAAGCCTGCTCCATTGAGACCCATTCCTGCATTTGATGAACCTTTTACTAGGGTTCTTGTTGATTGTGTTGGACCCTTACCCAGAACGAGGTCGGGTCACAGACTTCTCCTGACGATTATGAAATTGTCTACATGTTTTCCAGAGGCGATACCCTTGAGGAGTATCACTGCAAAGACTTTGGTACAGGCTTTAGTGCAGTTTTTCACTCGGTATGGTTTGCCTAAGGAAATTCAGTCTGACCAAGGGTCAAATTTCATGTCAGGAATATTTCGCCAAGTTATGAAGGAGTTGGGAATAAAACAGATCAAGTCCTCTGCTTATCACCCACAGTCCCAAGGAGCGTTGACACGCTATCATCAGACCTTGAAGACCATGATTAGGGCTTATTGTGAAGACTATCCCGATAACTGGGATAACGGGATCTCATTACTACTTTTTCCAATTAGGAATTCCCAAATGAGTCCGTGGGTTTTCGTCCATTTGAACTGGTTCATGGTCATGAGGTTAGGGGTCCGCTAAAGCTTATTAAAGAGAGGTTTATGGTTCAGGATGATGATGTAAACCTTCTAGACTATGTGTCAAAGTTTAGAGAAATGCTCTCAAAAGCTTGTGTTGTGGCTAAGGAACACTTGAAAGTGTCGCAGGGAAAAATGAAAGCGCAAGCAGACAAAAATGCAAAAGAGCGAAGTTTAAAGCCTGGAGACAAAGTGTTAGTGTTGTTGCTTTTGCAAGGTGAGCCTTTGAAAGGGCTTATGCCGGAAGGGTTGGTGATGTCGCGCTAGGGTGTGTTGACATTAACGCGAAGATTCGTCCAAAGCCCCCCCCCCCCCCCCCCGGCTTGGCCGAAAGGGTGCGCTTGGAGCGTTACGTCACGTCGCGTTCACTGGAACGCATCCATTCGTCCAAAGCCCCCCCCCCCCGGAAGTGCCTAAAGGGTGTGCTTTATTTTGTTTTTAATAATGATAATAATAATAATAAAAATAATAATAATACTAACAATAATAATGATAATTATTACAATAATAATGATAATAATAATGGTGATATTAATAATAATTAATATAATAATTACAATAACAATAAGAAGAAAAAGAAGCAGAAGAAGTAGAAGGAGGAGGAGGAGGAGAAGGAGAAAGAGAATAAGATAATGATGATGAAGAACAACAACAATAACAAGAACAATAATATCACCAACAACAATGATTAATAATGATAGTAAAAAAATAATTATAATATGAAGGAGACGAAGAGGGAAAAAGAAGAAGTAGAAGTAGTAGTAGAAGAAGAAAATGATGTAGAAGAAAAAGAAGGAGTATACGATAAGGATGAAGAACAACAATAACACAAAAAAAAATCACAGACAACGATAATTATAAAAATATAAATTCAGTAATAATTATAATGATAGTAATTATATTAATATAAAGGAGAAGAAGAGGGATGCAAATGAAGAAGAAAAAGAAGAAGAAGAAGAAAAACCGAAGGAATTATTTTAATTACAATAATGATAATAATTAATCCAAATAATGGCATGCTACTACTCCTATGGATCATAATTATAATAATAAAAAATAATAATAATAATTATAATAAAAATGATGAAAATAAAACTTAATGATAATAATAATAATGATAATAATTATAATAATGATAATAATGATGATGATAATAGCAAGAAAGAAAAAATTCTTCAACATCAAATGTAGCCATAGTGAATATACACAAATACAAGCAAGCCTACAGTATATTCTAGAACTTTCCAAAAATTTCCAAAATGTTTTCAATGCAAATTGACTTTTGTTCAAATTGACTTTCGTCTCAAATTGGCTTTCGTTTCCTGAAAAAACTGCTTATACCTTTTTGTACAAATTGGCTTTTTTTTCCCGGACAAGCCCCAAAAATTATTTGTTATGATACTGCAACAAATAACAATAAATATTGAAATTTAATTTCTCTTTTTTTATTACAGGAAATAATTAACCATATACAAGCAAATAATAAATGATAATGGTCTTTATATACATCATAATAATAATAATAGTAATAATAATGATAGTGATATTAACAGTAATAATAATAAAGATAAGAACGATGATAATAATGATCATTATAATAATAAAATATCACAGATGATTATCATCATCATAATCTTCATCATCAACATTATATGAAATAATGACAATAATAATGAATTATAATAATAAAACAAAAACAAAATCACCGATCGAAGTGAGAGGGTTCGAACCTGCAACCACCGGTTTCGAGGCGCCGCTCTCAACCAATTGAGCTATTCGTGCATTGCAGCCATGTCGTGGTCTTTTCTTCTCTAAGTATATATCCCCTGGTATTGCGCAATGCCCGAACACACGCCGCGCTACATTGTCTCTGGTGACGATAATGTCGAAACGGTGATACGACGAAATTGAGTTCCTTTTCCGCAGAATCATGCATTTTTCAAGAAAGAGTGATGCAAGTACTTGCTTGAAAATATTCTTAAGACATTTCAACGATTCATTTTGATTCTAGGTAAGTTAAGCTTCTTTAAACTCGGATCATTTCTGTCGCCACTGTTCAGATATGCTTCTGCAGCGATGAGCAGATCGTGCCATCGCCCTGCCGCCCTGGCTAGCCGTCCGGCCGTACTGTACTAGGCCGTACGCCTTCACAATTAGCCGCTGAGTGTACTGAACGCGAAGGTTCGGGAAAAGCCCCCCCCCCCCCCCCCGGTTGTGCCATTTGGGGGCGTTGTCGACACTGACGCGCCCTAACGCTCCCAACATACCCTTTCGGCCAAACCGGGGGGGGGGGGGCTTTGGACGAATCTTCGCGTTAGTGTCAACACCCCTAACGCGACAGCACCCACCCTTTCGGCATAAGCCCCTTGAAAGCTAGGTTTAGTGGTTCCTACATAGTCAAAAAAGAAACTGAATGATGTCATCTATGTGATCAGTAGCCCTGATCGAAGAAAGTCTCAAAGAGTTTGTCATGTAAACATGTTGAAAGAACACTTTGGGCGAGAAGCTAGTCAGCCAATAGGTACAACACAAGTCAAAGGAGACAAGAAACATGTAGATGTCAATGAAGAAGAATGTTATGGAAAGACAGATAATTAATTATCTTATACAGATGTATCTAAGAACGAACCATGTGGTGTAAAGTTGTCTAACTCAGATATGTTAGGAAATATGAATGAGGCATTAAATACCTGCCTGGAGATCAGAGAAATGATATATCTGGCATGTCAAGGGAATATGAGAATGTATGTAAAGACAAACACACCTTTAATTGTACATGATGTAGACGTAGGTGATGTAAGACCTATCAAACAGAATCCCTATAGGCTCAATCCAAGCAAGTTGGATATGGTGAATAAGGAAATACAGTTTATGTTAGATAATGACATAATCGAACCGAGTCAGAGTAGTTGGAGTTTACCTTTTGTAATGGTTCCAAAGCCAGACGGCTCTCAACGATTTTGCATTGATTACTGAAAGGTAAATGCAGTAACTAAGACTGACTCGTATCCAATTCCTAGGTTAGAAGATTGTATTGATAGGGTTGGAAATTCTGCCTATATCACAAAGATAGACTTGCTTAAAGGATATTGGCAAGTGCCACTGACTGACCGAGCCAAAGGGATATCAGCCTTTGTTACACATGAAGGCTTATGTCAATGCAAAGTTATGCGTTTTGGAATGAAAAATGCACCAGCAACCTTCCAAAGGTTAACAAATCAAGTGTTTGTTGGGCTTGACAATTGTTTCGTATACATAGACGACATCCTAGTGTACAGTGATACATGGAATGATCATCTGGATCATTTGAGAGCACTGTTTGACAGGCTGGACAAAGCCAATCTCGTAGTGAATCTGATGAAGAGTGAATTTGCCAAGGCAAAGGTCACATATCTTGGTCATGTGGTTGGTCAAGGGCAAGTGCTACCAAGAGAAGCCAAGATACAAGCTTTCTTGGACTTCCAATTCCCAGAACTAAGAATGAATTGTTCAGATTCTTAGGTATGAATGGCTTCTACAGGAAATTTGTTCCAAATTACAGTACAGTGGTTAGCCCTCTAGCAAACCTGCTGAAGGCAAAAGTGGCTTGTGTTTGGTGTGACAAATTTCAATTCAGTATTTATTTCCAAATTCATTAAAACGAACAAAATGATAACAAAAGTATATATACACAAAGAAAAAATAAATAACATAAAACAAAGCAAAGGTATCAACAAAACATAACTGAAACAAATAGTGGTAATGATAAAATTATGGTTGGCACATGATTATAAAAATATAGATGAACAAAATAACGAATGGAAATCGGGCATGCACAAAAAAAAACATAAAAAGGCTTGTTAAAAGGCACATACCCACGAACTATCAATCGTTAAAAATGAAATTCAGTATATGGTATGGATGCGGCAAATACCAAAGAATAAATAGTGATAAGAATAGTCATTTCTTAAAAAGATAAATTAAACAAACTTTCAAACAAACTTCAATGTAAAACAAAACAGAACAAAAGATAAAAACAAAACAAAAAATATAAACAAACGGATAGACAATCAAATAAGCAAATAGTACAAAACCACGTTAAGAGAAATCAATAATTGATCAGCAATTTGTTTTTATATTGTCTTTTAAAAGTATTATTAAATTGTATATTATATGTGTTCAGGTCTAAACTATTCCATAGTGTGGGGCCAGTATGTCGTATTGAATATTTAGATTTATCATTTGAAAAGGTCCATCTGTGGAATTTGTTAAATGCTCTAGTAAAGTAATTGTGATTTTTTGCATTAATTGAGAAAATATTAAATAAGGTGAAAGACTTTTTGTGTGGTATCGTTGCATAATTGAAGCAATTTGAATTTTGGTAATATCTGGAAGTTTAGCTGTACGTAATGATTTAAATAGCAAAGAAGTCGGGGCATTATAATCTGTCTTCTTACATATACGTATTGCTTTTTTTGGAGAATAATTAATTTTTGTATATGGCTAGAATAAGTATTACACCAAATTGAATTGCAATATGAAAGACGGGACACAATATAAGCATTGTAAAGAGTAAATAATATATAACTAGGTACATTGTATTTTAAACGATTTTAGATTCCAATAAAACGTGCTATTTTGGCAGAGATAGAACTTATATGATCATTCCAACATAAATTATTGCTTAAAATCACTCCTAAAAACTTCACAGAATTATAAAATTGCAATTGAGTTTTATCCATATGGAGAAATATGTCAGTTTGATCAAATGTCAGAGATCATATGAGAAACTAAAGGCCATTATGGTAAACGGGCCTTTTTTGGCAGCTCCAAACTTCCCAAAGCCGTTCAAAGTGACTATTGATGCATGTGATGTTGGAGAAGGAGCAGTATTGCTCCAAGAAGATGACGAATGCATCAAAAAACCGGTGTGCTACTTCTCTAAGAAACTTAATCGGTTTCAGAAGAAGTACTCAACTATTGAAAAAGTGGCCCTGAGTCTCGTACTTGCCCTTCAGCAGTTTGAGGTGTATCTAACCAATGGAGAAATGACAGTCTATATAGACCAAAATCCTCTTTTGTTTTCGAAGGCATTCAAAACAAAGAATCAAAGACTGTACAGATGGAGCCTAATGCTCCAACCATTCCCTTTGAAAATTGTACAATAAAAGGGAAGAATAATGTAATTTATGATGCTCTTTCAAGAGTATAAAAAATGAAATTATTCATGCTTTTAACCAAGTGTGTCAATTGAATAAAACGTATTTGATGTTGATTTATTTTAAACATGTTTGTAACTACTATACATTTGTACACGATTGCTGTAAACAATTGAAATAGAAAAGTTAAAGGAAAAAAGGTTATCTTAAAGAAACCCTTTTTCCCGGTGGGGGAGGTGTTACATATAACAAGAATTGTAAGAGCAATTACATTTATTTATTTAGTTATTTCCCCTTTAAGGATATATTAGAATGATCAAAAATACTTCAGAATGTCTTTGTTAAAGCTTATGCTATGCAGGCCTCTGCATATTTAAAGGCCAAGGATTATTGTTATTTCTGAATAGAGATTGCTTTACAATAGACAATGTAGTAAAATCACCCGAAATCGTCATGACGGCTTAGCGTTACTTTCGGTGAAAGTTACGTAATCTTCGCACACCGATTTCGCATCGCGGCCGCATAGTCGAGTGATTTTTGTAGCCTGTTATTAGTCGTTTCGCGTGAATTTGACACAGAAGCGTGCACCTTGCGATGATGCACTCAACATCCGCGCTCTTGCCCGAAGAGCAGACCCAATGAACCTACACACAAACTACGGCCTATACCTCTATGCACCAGGGAGGTATCTCTCGTAGGTCCATGCATACACTTACTAAATCCCATTTCCCTGCTTACACTGCAATATCAGGGGGATGGGATTGAACCCCCATCTCCCTGGTATACACATGATCTACATGTAATGAAGAGCACGATGGGAGAGGATTGAAGGAATGAGGGAATGGTGATTGTGGTGACGGTTATCTTAACTGCAAACCCCGATTGCTGACAAATGACATAGTGCACCCTTTTGTGAAACTGGTGTAACTGACGACCGTTCAACCTTTATAAAGATAGAACAAATAAACCATAATCAGCATTGCTGACAAACATTTGCATTTCTCAAACATGCAAAGAAAACTTACTTGTAACATTGTTAACAATAAACTACTTGCCAGAATGGCAAACACATTCATGGTGAATTAATGACTCTCATTTGCATATGAATAGAAATTTATGACAACCTCATTTGAATATTCTAGTTGCAAGATCAAGCCATCCCTTCACCATATATGCTGCAATTACTTTGTACATTTGTATGATCATGAGCTACCAACATGTCTATGATTACTAAAGCAATTAACCAATCAATGTTGTAACCAATTTGTAAATTCCAAATGTTGTCATGGTGATGAGCATTATCAATGGATTTACTTCTCTCTACTAGAACTTGACATGAAATACCTGACAAACCCCTCTCATTTTGCTCTAAATGTTCACTTTCTACGATTAAATAAAATTCCCTTTATCTTAATACTAATATCCATTCGTATCTGATTGATATCCATCCCAAAATAAACATTCATGACCTCCTCTGTCATGTTATCAGCATCAATCACCAACTCGTTTTCATAACGATTCTAACACATAACACCAAAACATATACGTGGGTTCGTCAACATTGTAAACATGGGTAATAATCCTTCAAAAATCCCTTTATATACATGCAATCCCTTTAGCTACGTTATCATCATCATCATCAAACAAAAGAGTGATTATCAAGCTTTTATCGTATGTATTGATTTTCTACTTACAACATTGGGCTGTCTCAGAAATAACAATTAGCAATCGGGATTCCATATAAAAACATAACAAATTTCACGTTAGTTTGTAGCTCCGCAGATTTCCATGCTGCCCTCTACGACATAAATTCCTAACGAATCCAAAGTCTCGCTTCTGACGTCATAATGAGATCTACATTCCGGCCCCTTAAATTACAGACAATTCTTAATTTACCAAACTTAATATTCCTCCTTGACTTCATAAGGCATTTCCTAAATTGTTTTCACAGAAATATCTCAAATGTTCCAAGGTTGCTATGGTAACACAGCATAAATGACAAAACCATTGATCTGCCGTAAATAACATGTAACTTGCATTAATTAATCACCTGAAGACATATCAAATACTGAAATCAGAATATAAGGAACATGCAACTGTAAACTGGATTGCAATTTACCTCAATGTTTGTTTCCATTTTGAAACAAATTAAACAATAAAATATATCCTTGACAAATTTCTTATTTTGCACACAGTGTGAAAAATCTTTCATTCTTTGATGATATAGAATTTATGACGGGTTCACAAGTTCAAACTGAACCAAATTATAGAAGTAAACAAGCCAGTTTACAATCCCTGTTCACCTTCTATCTCAAAACGATATAACAACTAAGTCTCCTTTATACAAACATTCACATATCGACCCCAAGAGTACCTGTGGAAGAGGAAATGTGGTTAGTGAGCACAAACAAATACAAATAGCAAAGAAGCCACTTGGTGATGAAATTTCCTGAAAATTGACTTTTGCCTATGCCTTTGTACAAATGATCTGAGCAAAAATTCCTGAAATAAGGAAATTTCCTGAAGAGTGGCATCTCTGAAATAGCAAGACACAATGAATGCTCAAACTGAGTCCATATCTTGAGATGAGAAGTCCATGACGCTTCATAAAGCAGGTGCTTATTAAGACGAAGTCCATAGTCACAAGATGAAAAAAGTTCATAGCTTCATAAAGCACCCTTTCATATCAATAATGTTCCCTCAATGAAAGTCCAATGTCTATCCTTTTGCTGCTCATCGGGCTCGTTTCATTTAATAATCGGCTATCTCTTATCAAATTATCACTAAGATGTAAATCCTAATTTAACAAAAACACGCTATCCTATCGAAGCTGTCCATTGTTGCTGTCCAAAGGTTGTCTTGCTCCTTTAAATGTAATGTACGCGATATTATCAGTGTTTATCCGCTTTCTCAATTAAAGTAACCTGTTATTAATTTATAAAAAATTAAAAGATTACGCGAACCCTATCAAAACACCTAATCAACTTGTCTTTCCTTTATCGCGATTCTTCTTGCTCAAGCAATAAACAAAGTTTTGTGATAGGCCTGGTTAGCATCGACGTCGCAGTCTTTACCTTAGCACTTCGTACGCGTCCATGCTTATCTGGATGAATCTCACACACGCGACCCATCAACCAGCAACCTCTGGGTAAAGTTCCATCAGCGATTAGCACCACGTCTCCAACATCAAGATTGCGCTCAGGCTGCTCCCACCGCTGACGTTGTTGTAGGCTAGGAAGATACTCCCGTATCCACCTTCTCCAAAAGTCATCAGCTAGATGCTGCATCTGCTTCCAGCGTCTTCTCGCATAGATATCCCCCATGGTAGATTTGCATGGAGGCAGTGTAGACGTTCGCTTCATGTTTAGTAGACTGCTAGGCGTTATCACTTCAAGATCCCCTGGGTCATCAGACACGCGAGTAAGTGGACGGCTATTCACAATTGCCTCCACCTCACACATCAGAGTATGAAGCTGCTCTTCCGTCTGGCACGTCCTTAGATACTGCTCGTTAAGGACAGCTTGCAGTACCTTTCTAATAGTTCGTATCTGTCTCTCCCATACTCCACCGTAGTGTGAGGCCCCTGGCGGATTGAAGGACCAGTCAATCCCTTTGTTGGAAGTGAAATGAGACATCTCCTCCTGGTTCCAATCTTTCAGAGCCTTCCTAAGTTCACCTTCAGCTCCAACCAGATTGGTGCCGTTGTCAGAGACCAATTTCGTTATCGGCCCCCTTCTACTCATCATCCTTCTAATAGCATCAATGCAGGAGCTAGTTTCGAGAGAATCAGCGACCTCGATGTGGATAGCGCGGGTGGCCATACAGGTAAACACCACACCATATCTTTTCCTCACTGAGCGTCCACACTTGATCTCAAATGGACCGAAAAAGTCCATCCCAACGTTCGTGAAGGCCGGCTCACCAGCTGCTACTCGGTAGGCAGGTAGATCCGCCATCTTCTGCTTACCAACCTTGGCCTGGTAACGACGACAGGTAACACACTTTCTTACCAAGCCTCTCACGAGAACCCCTGCTCCAAGAATCCAGTATTGTTGTCTGAGTTCTGCCAAAACATGATTTTGGCCTTGATGTCCAATGTTTTTATGTACATATCGTACCAACAACGTTGATACATGATGTCGCCTGGGCATTATCACCTGGTGCTTCGCACTGCCTGGGATCTGGGCTCGTCTGAGTCTGCCCCCTACTCTCAGAAGACCATCTTGGAAGACCGGATCCATCTTTGCGAGCTTAGACCCCTTTTTCACAACTCTTTCTCGTCCCTCTGGTATTCCGTCTATCTCCTTCAGTAGCTTCAACTCCTCTGGGAAGGATTCATGCTGAACATGCTGAAATATTGCTTTCTCAGCACACTTCAAGTCCTCTGGTTTTAAGCTACTGCATTTTCCAGGCACTGAGTTTCTGCTTTTCCCTCTGAGGTACTCCTTCAGCTTAAGCCACCAGGCTACTGCTCTGCGTAGTCTTGTCCAGTCAGAGTAGTGCATTAGGATTCTATCAATGCACCCTCTACCATCACTCACAGCAAATGTCTGCACCTTTGTTGGTTTTAGCTCTGGATCATCCTCATTGATCTCCTCTTTCTCAAAGGGACATTTTGGCCATTGTTCCTCCGGAAGCTGTATAAAGTCTGGTCCCTCAAGCCATCCTTTGTCATTCTTCAGCTTCATTGGTGACGTACCCCTAGACACAACATCTGCAGGATTCACCTTTGTGTCTATGTGTCTCCACTGGCTCAGCTCTGTGACTTGGTGGATTGTCGCAAGTCTGTTGGACACAAAGACTTTGAACCTCCTATCTTCACTACGGATATAATGAAGAACAATCATACTGTCAGTCCAAAAGTATGACATCTTGATCGGCAAGTCCAGCTCTTCCCTGACCATAATATCCATGTTGACAGCCAGCGTTGCTGCCATCAGCTCCAAACGGGGTATGGTAACAGTCTTTATAGGTGCAAGACGTGACTTAGCCATCAGGAGACTGCTATGCACCTGCCCTTCTTCATTGCTTATCACTAGATAGGATACTGCACCATAGGCCACTTCCGATGCATCAGAGAAGTTGTGAATTGTATACTCGGTCACCTTCCCGAACTTCTGAGGCTTGACACATCTGTGTACTCCGAATCCCTCCATCTCAGGAAGTTCCTCGATCCAAGCTCTCCAGTTCTTGGCATCAATGTCGGGAATGGGCTCATCCCAACTCAGCTTCTTCCTCGTCAATTCCTGTAGAATCATCTTCCCTCTCAGGACAAATGGGCTGGCATAACCCAAAGGGTCATAGATTGAAGAGACTATACTCAGTATCCCTCTTCGAGACAAAGGTTTGGGCTTGGGCTGAATCTTGTAGATGAAGCTGTCCATCTCTATATCCCATATCATACCAAGTGCTCGCTCCACTGGGAGGGCCTCAAAGTTCAAGTCTATCCCAGCAACCTTCTTGGCTCTTTCAGACACTGGTATGCTTTGCAGAACCCTTGGACTGTTGCTCAACCATTTAGCTAGTCGAAAACCTCCCTTCTGCAACAGTTCTCTAAGCTCTGTCGACAGTTTGATTGCGTCATCTTCATTCTCCACAGATACAAGACAGTCGTCCACGTAGAAATTTCGCTCTACTACCTTTGGTGCTTCTGTATTGCACTGATCCCCAAAGTCCTTAGCTGTTTGCCGCAAGGCAAATGAGCAACAGCTGGGGCTCCAAGTACCCCCGAACAGGTGGACACACATCCTGTAGGTCCTGGGAACTTCATCCAATTTCCCTCCTGGCCACCATAAGAAGCGAAGAACATCTCGTTCATCTGCATCTAGCTTCACTTGATGGAACATGGCTTCCACATCGGCCATGATAGCTACTGGTGCTTGACGAAAGCGTAGTAATACACCTGACAACTTGTTCGTTAGGTCTGGCCCTTGCCTGACGACATCATTTAATCCTACACCATCAGATTTGGCGGCGCAGTCGAAGACGATGCGAACTTTCTCCGGTTTCTTCTCGTTAACCACAGGGTGATGCGGTAAATACCAACAAGTTCCGTCCAGTGGTAGAGAATCATCCACTGCTTCAGCGTAGCCCTTGTCGAGAAGGTCAGCCATGCCTTGTGAATACTTGGCATGCATCAATTCATCTTTGCTTAGTCGTCTTTTCAAGGATTCAAGCCTCTGCTGAGCCATCCATCTGTTTTCACTCAAGGGTGGCGGTTGTTCCTTGAATGGTATGGGCAGCTGGTAATGTCCTCCACTCCTTACCACGTTATCCTCCCATAGCTTCAACACTTCCTGGTCCTGAACTGACATTCCCTTGGCAGCTGTGTTTATGTTACACATATCACTGGTCTCAAGGGACCAAAACATCTTGCACTGATTGTCGAGTGACATTTCCTCTGAGATGAAGTGCGAACTTAATGGCATCCTCTTACCATTTCCCTGGACAGGTCCATTGAGCGTCCAGCCTAGTACTGTCCTTACTGCATAAGGTTCTCCTGGTTCACCTCGTCTTGTCTCCAGAGGACACAGTAGCTCAGGATAGTCTTGACCAATTAGAATATCCACCTTGACTTTATTCGAGCTTGGAAAATGGATATCCGAAAGATGTGCAAACTGATCGACATCTAGTCTACAAAGCAAGTGGTCTACACTTATGTTGATGTCGGCCTTGGTGTACACTCGAGGGAGAGTCACTACTCTTGGCGAAGACCTTGGCTCAATCCTCAAACTAACGACAGTGGTGTGGAGTTCACTGTTAGCCCTATCCAGAGTTGACACAGACACCGTGCTAGCTGATCCATGGGCCTTTACTCTCTCCGCTAATTCCTCCGTGCAGAATGTGCTAGTGGAACCAGAGTCCAAAAGTGCCAGGGCCTCCACGCCATCATCCTTGGCCGATGCATAAACTCTGATTGGAACTATGGGTAGTAGGATCCTCTTATTTCCACCGGCCCCTGTGGCATAACTCTCAACCTTCTCAGTTGCAGGTTCACCAACCCCCTCCTGGGCTTGTCGAGGCTGTTCCATCTTGTCCCGATGGAGGAACTTAGTGTGCTTCCTCTTGCATCCTGGCACGGAGCACACCCTTTTCACCTGGCAGTTTCTCGATGTGTGCCCCTTCTCCAAACAATTGAAGCACAGCTTGTTCTCCACAACGAGCTTGAATCTTTCTTCAGGCTGCATTTGCTTGAATGCGTTACAAGCAAACAGAGTGTGTGACTCCTTACATTTCACACAAACCAACGGTGCCGTCTCTTCACCTGATGCACTGGTAGAAAAGGTACTCCTCCTTGATCGTGATGCTTTGTTGATCGGTGGGCTGGTTCTAGCACTCTGCTCCTTGACAAGCAGCTTTCCAAAGACAGGGTCGTTCTCCTCATCTGCCCTTGCCTGGATGAAGGAAACCAGATCAAATATATTCGGAAGTCTAGCATCGCGACGAATCCCGCCTACCACCGACCCCATTTGCTCCGCAGGTAGAGTGGCAGCCTCTCAACGATCTGCAAGAGAACAGGTTGTGGCGATAAATCACTAGTATACCCCATAGCGTCCAAAGTCTGGAGACAAACCTGTAACTCATCAGCTAGCTCTTGCAGCATTCTCTTATCTCGTCCGGGTATCTTTGGCCCTCCAGTCACCTTCCTGATCCAGGCATCAGCAATCATGAAGGGAGTTCCGAATCGGCCATGAAGAAGTGCCTTTGCTCTCCTGTATCCTTCTGATGGTGGCATAATACTGCATGACTGCAAGATCTTGCGGGCATCTCCTTCACAATAGTGTAATAGCCGAGTTAGCTTGGCACTATCAGGTATGCCGGTGCAGTCAACAGTGCTCTCAAATGCCCTCCAAAATTCCCAAAACTTGAGAGGACTTCCATCAAATGTCATAATCTGTGTCTGAGGGACAAATAGTCCTTCCAGCAAATCTCTCTGTTGCTTCTGGCTGTTGTCAATTATCTGAAGTAGTAAGTCCTGAGTATCCACTGCCCTTGGTCGCTCATAAGAACGGGTAACTTCTTCCCTCATCTTGGAGTTATTACCATCATCTGGACGAGGCAGGAAATCATCAGGCTTGGCGTGAGCCCCTAGAGGAGCCCGGACATCTTCCCTCACCTTGGAGTTTTCGGTAGCAACTAGATGAGGCAGAACATCATCAACCTTAGCTTGAGCCCCGTGAAGATCCTTGACATCTGTAGCCAAATGTCCTTCTTCTGCAGAAAGGTATACTTCTGCCTCAGCTTCAGCTATCTTTATTCGAGTGTCCATATCAAGCTGAATCTTACGCTGTCTCAGATCCAACTCCTCCCTCTCCAGAGCCAATCTCTGCTTCAACGCTGCAGCCTCTGCAGCCAATGCAGCCTTCCTTGCTATCGCCTTCAGCCTGACGGACGACGACGTACTTCCGCTCTGACTAGCGGAATCCTCTGGTCGAATCCCATCATCAACGCATGGTGGGCTAGGTCCGGTAAAACTCATCGTAGCAGGTAGGCTGTGACCTGTTGTCCAACTGGAAGCTGTTGTTGAACTGATGTGGTGACGGTTATCTTAACTGCAAACCCCGATTGCTGACAAATGACATAGTGCACCCTTTTGTGAAACTGGTGTAACTGACGACCGTTCAACCTTTATAAAGATAGAACAAATAAACCATAATCAGCATTGCTGACATACATTTGCATTTCTCAAACATGCAAAGAAAACTTACTTGTAACATTGAATCCAAAGTCTCGCTTCTGACGTCATAATGAGATCTACAGAAATCATCTGACCATCGCAACCACAGTGTATCATTTACCATGCGTGCTTACTGACTACATGACCAGCCAGCCAGTACCTGTCAAATTTGTCACCGTTTCCCCCTTTTCTACACTTACCACTCATTATGAAGACAAAGGAAAAGAAAGAGATATTATGACTAATCTCTTTTGTAATTGTAATCCTGATCTTCCTTCACTGTGTCAGTGAACTGGGATAATTTCGATATAGTTTATATTATTGCACATGTCAACCTGATGCCCCCGTTGCTATCACCTTTGCCTTAACTCTTAACATGCCACGCACACTACTAACCCAATGCCACAGTGCTAATCCGATGCTAATCCCCTGTGCCAGCCACAAAACCCCCCTGTGCCACATTGATTTTGGGATCGCGAGTCGTATTCACTCCTTTCAATAGTCATGATTACAATTGCTTGTAACTCTCTAACGATTAGTTTATCCGCAAAATATTGTGTAGTAAAGTTGTAGGAAATGTCATACCCCTTATAATGATGTCCTCATTATATGGATTGGTTATTATCTTTACCGCTAAAATATGAGTTGTATCAAGTAGTTCCATTTTGTGGAGTGTTTTGTATGGATCAAAAACCTAGGTCTCTTTCCTCTCAGAGGCTGAGCCATATCTTGTAAAAAATGTAGAAATACTCGAAAAAGTCGAAAGTAAACCGCGTGAGTAAGTTGATCTGTCAGAAAGCAGAGTTCGCACTGCACACAGTAGTGCTAATTACGGCGTGCATGCGATGCGCAATACAGTGCAAAACAGCGTAACAATGATTGTTATTCTGAATGTGCGCAGTCATGCACGAAGCAGGCGAGGGTAGGAAACAATGCAAGCACAAAGCAATCAATAGTAGGTGTGCGAGCACGAGTGTGGCATGTTATAGTAGGATACGTAGCGTGCACGAAGCACTCAATGAGTTAAAAGTCGTGGTAGAACCAGCAATAACACCCCTTCCCTCTGCCCTACAGTACCTAATTTTTGGCATTTTGTTTTCATACCTCTGACATATCCAATCTTTCTTCCTCACCTTGCCTTTTCCCCACCCCTTAATTTGCCCTACTTTTTTCTTTCTCTCTCACTCAATCTCTGTTCACAAAGAAGTCCCCTTTTGCACCCCTCTCTTTAACATGTTTAATAATTGTTCTATCTCGATCTCACTCTGTTTCAACTCTCTTCAAATCTTTATTACAGCCCCCCCCCCTTCTACCTAATACACACACCCTTTGTCCATCTCCCCATACTCTTCCTTACTCCTTCAACCATCCTCTTGCCATCATACATACATGCAAGACAACAAAAGTTAAAGATTGACAATTGTGAATCAATGTTATAATATTATGAAAGTCTTGATTATATTTATTTCCTAGACAAATAAAACCCATGTCATAAAAGAACTGCCATGATGAGACAATTAATATAGACTAACATAATACATGTACTGTTGTGTTATAGCATGGTACATTACAGCACATGTTATGAATAAACTATGAAAGTGAAATAGTAATGATAAAATAGTATTACTATCACAGTATAATATGCATGAAAATATGTATAAAAACAGTTTAATTTGGAAAGATTGAAAGGGAATCAGAAGATGTAAAAATTGAAAATGCAAATTGAAGGGGGAGTGATTTCTATTGAAAGAACCACAGATAGACAAATACATTTTTTAAAGCAGATACATTGTAGGTATTATTGGTGTCTTAGCCTCATGTAATTTGTACAACAGTGTACAATATTGAAATGTATATTGTATAATATCACAAATGTTTCCTTACATTTCTTTTCAGGAATATCGCAAAGAAGGGAGAGAAACTTGCAACAGATTATGTAACAGAAAAGGGCCATCGAGCTGTTGTCAGATCTCGGAGAAAACATACACTCTTTAAGAAAGTGCATGAACTTGAGCACAAAACAAAGTGCAAGATATTCCTTTACAGGATGAAATGGATCAAGCTGAATATTATGCTTCCCTTGCACTGCAAGAGGAGTTTGGAAATATCATTAAAAATAATGATGTAAAGCGGGCTATCTACCTATCACCAAATAAAGAGGGGTCTCCAATAAAAGTGGTGACAATTTCACCCACAAAAGCAATCCATCTAAGGAGCATGCTGACAGTCCAGCAAAAATGAATGAACCAACAACATTCAGAGATCCAGAGGTGGCAAGCGTGGACTTTGCCATACAGCCTATACAATACATTTATTAATTTGAAGCGAATGATAATGATCCTACTAACATTATTAAGGAAAGCAACGGCGATGACAGCAATGCTAATTGTGAAGGCAAGGATGATGAAGGTATTGATGACAATAATGGTGTTATTGCCCCCATTGACGGTGGGGATTATGATGGTGAGGATAATGGTGGTGAGAATAATGATGGCGAGGATAATGACGATGGTGAGGATAATGATGACGGTGAGGATAATGACAGTCATGATAATGGCAACAGTCAGGATGATGATGATGATGATGAGCAGGACAGTGAGGACTTAGATGACCAAGACATCTACACGGCTGAAAAGATCATCAAAACTCGTGTTAAGGGTGGAAAAAAAGAATATTTTGTGAAGTGGAGAGGTTGGGGTGATAAGTTCAACAGCTGGGAGCCAGAGGAACACATTCTGTATAAAATGTTGATAACAAATTTTGAAAAAAGTAAAAAGAACCTTGACTCAGCAAAGATTTGTTGAAACCCAAACAATAACTTTTACAATATTCTTCAAAGTGAAAAAACAAGATGTGCAAAATAGAAAAATCAGTGACTACATGTATTATAAATGGCTGTACCATATATCATACAATGTTGTAACATAATTATGGCTATTTATGTGTCTGTAATCTGTATGGAGTAAGGTTCATGTGTACATGTGTATGGACAGATTCCTGAATATGTGCATACACGTATAGAAAAAACAATAATGTGTGAAATTGGAAATCTTGCCAGAGAAAAATTTTAAACCTTCCTAACAGGAAGTTCCTGTTACCGTACGAAAATATTTATGCACATCTCATATGATCAGTTTTTCTGTAGTACAAAATTAAAATATACATATAAATGTACATAAAATATTCATTTTGGCAGAAATACACTGTAATAGTATAAGTACATGACAATAATTTCTGAGTGTGAAGGCATATCAACAGAATTTTTTTTCTCTAACAGTTTCATTTCTCTACGTCTTTTATGTGTCGAAATAAAGCTACATGTATCATTACACATTATGTTGTGAATAAAGCCATGGAGCTCCATGATAAAGTTATGACACCCTGAGGATAAAGAACCTGTGATCTTACATGTATCTCTGATACTCAATTCATGTAGCCATCAGACTATTAATTTATTTCTATTTATTTTTTTTTTTTGGGGGGGATTAAGTATGTGTAAGTACAGCGCAAGAGTATGTAAAGATAAGAACTCTGGATGGTTATAAACATTCTCCTGATATGTTCCAATCTATACTTTCAACATGCCTTCATAAAATCAATAGAAATATATTACAAGGTACATTTATATATCATAACATGTTGTCATAAATGGGCATACATGTACATGTATACAGACAGGAGACAAATTATCAACACCTGGATACTTATTGAAAAGGTACTTAAAACAACTTTGATGATTTAATTCATGTCAACATTCTGGAAAATAAGAGATCACACTTTAGATGTAAACACTTTCAAATTATTAGCAACTGTTAACAAAATGTACCGACAAAGAACTGTATATTGCATTGTGTTTTGTTATAGAGAAGATGAGACCTCTTACATGTACCTGGGTACTGAACGTAGTTGAATAAAACAAGAAGTTTGTTATTACAGAATGCATACATTGTAGTTCACCATGGTATGGGTGGTCTGTGTAAAATGTAAGCACGTATTTAGTTGTTTTGCCTATATTAAAAACAATGGCTAAGGTCTTCAGAATCCCTATGTTGATACATGTACCCCCCCCCCCCCCCCCTCTTCTATTATTCCTCAAAGAACAAGAAAAGGAGGGAGAGAGAGGTGGAGAGGGAGAGAAAACAATGAGGGGAAAGAGAGAGGAATAACAAATTTAGTATGTGTATCATCCACATTCTAATAACACACAAGTGACCACTCTAACATGTACTGTACATGCAGATGTCAGTGGGTAGTTCTATCCGATTCACATCTTGGTAGTTTATAAAACTATTGGTTGAACCCATGGTTTATCGAGATCAACTCCTGTGAAAATTATGCTTTATTTATCGCATATTGAAAAATGTTCAAATGCTAATGCGCACTTTGGTCACAGTGCGCCAAAATGACACCTGTTGCCATGGTAACCATGCTATTTTATTCATGAGTCCACACTATAACAGTGGACTCATGAATAAGATAGCATACTTAACAATGGCAACATTTACAGGTGTCAATTTGACGCACAGTGACAAAAGTGTGCATTAGCATTGGACATATTTCAATATAAAATGCGGTAAATAATTAGTATACATTGTAGGTATTCTGCATAAACCCTGGGGCGGTTTTCTGAACATTGTCTTTTCTCCATATTTCATCTTTCCTCAGAGATATGACAAAATCGGTATTCTGGTGGATGTCATAACTTTTGTCACAAAAATTGTCATTAATTTCTTCTCTTCTCTTTAGCGCACCAAAAATATGAAGTATACATGCTCGTAATGCTTTTATACAAGCAAAAGATATAACATATCGTGATACCCTATCGACTGAATGTCAAGAATATCATGATATTATTTAGATTAGATTGTGGTATTATTTTCATTCATCATCCATGACAATTTTCAAAATTATTTTTCATGCTAAAATTAATTAGGCCCTACAAATTAATTGCTCCATTTTTTCTGTCTTCCTTCTTTTTCTACTTCTAACTTAAAATCTTTCACAGCCACTGTCTCTCTCTGTAATTAAGCGCATCAACATACGCTAGTTGCGCGACGCCAGCGATTGTCTTGGGAATACGCCATACCTGCCACGGGCCTTCCTATTGGCTAGAAGGGCTCCCACTGTGAACTAATGATGATTTTGATTGGTTTTCTTCCAAAATGGGCGGGAACTTTGAGAGATATGACAGGGAAAAGACAATGTTCAGAATACCGATTAGTGACATTCAAAGCAATGTTACATCTCAAAGAGAAATGAAAAAAAAGACAAAAGTTACGACAGTATTACAGAATACCACCCCTGGGTTCAACAGATGGTTTTAACAATCACCTTTGTGAATTCAGGCCTTGGAGTCCTTTTTACATATGTACATGAAACACAGTTCTATAGTGCCAAGTTGCTTTACAAAAGGTAATCATATTCCTATTTTTTTCTTTTACAAAGTCATCCCCCCCCCCCCCTCTGCAAAAATGCATAGACTAAATACCTCACAAATTAACTCTTTAAGCGCCATTGGCAGCTATTTGTGCCCATGGGCCACTCGTGCCGGTGGCAGCTATTTGTGCCTAAGTAACTTTTTTTGTTTAACCAATTTTACAGCCAGAAAATCAACACCATATTCTGTGTTTTTTATGTTGTTATACTGGCAAGGAATTCACAATTCATTTTATCATATAGAAAATAGTGGTTTACATAGACATTTTTGAGTAAAATTGTATTATTGCATCATTATTTTGAAGAGTTGATTTTGGATATTGCCGCGATCTGAATCAAGATTTCCCCTATAGAAACGTATGATATAACGGTTGTGTGTAGCAATACACGTACTTCTTTGGGCAGAGCAAAGGCGAGTGTGCGAAGGCATTCAGCTCGGAATTGACCAATGACAGAGCATACGATGTTCCTCACCCAGCACTACTCGCCCATTCGCTATTGTCACATGAATATTCATGAGCTATCGATCGGGTCTTTTGCAGGCCGGTATGGTAGTATTCTTGTGTCAAGGCTTTTTTGTGCCAGCAAATGTGCACGGTTTGGGGGAGATTTATTTATTTATTTTTTTTTTGGGGGGGTTATACTTTTTTTTGCATTCTCACAAAATTGTTATCGTTATGAATATATGAGTAAAGAAGGCTGTCATTTCCAACTCTCGTCGCCCTGCAATCATCACACTCATTGTTTATTTATTCATTTATTATTGTTATTATTATTATCATTATTAGTATGACTATTTTCGTTATCATTATTATCATTATTGTTATAATGATTATTATTATCAATTTCGATATTTTTCTCCTTCACCTTATTCTTATAATCATTAAAGGGATGGTCCGGGCTGAAAGTATTTATAGTTTTATAAATAGGTCAGGATTCACTGAGCAAAATACCGAAAAAATTCATCAAAACTGGATAGTGAGGGAGGGCAATTCAGCACGAACAATGAGGTCCCTGAGATTCGGTGGGCGTCGGTATGCTAGAAGGGGAGTATCGGGAGCGGCCTGTTGGAGACGATCAGAAGTGTGTAAAATGTGGTGGTTATCAAACAGGATTTTGCGGAGAAGGGGTAGATTGGGAAGGAAGGTGGTCACAAAAGGTGTTCTGTCGGTAGTCCTCTTGTCACTTTTAGGTTTGAGAACTTCAGATCTAGGGAGAGAACGAACTTTGTTGATTGCCAGTTGGACTGCCCTGGCCCCGTTGCCCCTGGCACAGAAATGTTTCTGCAAATTCCTGGTATGAAAGGAAAAATCAGGGTCCTCGGAGCAGATACGGCGAAGTCTGAGGGCTTGACTGTAAGCGATGCCGGTTTTGCAGTGACGGGGGTGGCAGCTGGATGAGTGGAGGTACTGGTTGGTATCTGTGGGCTTAGTGTACAGGGTAGTGGTAATATCGTTAGGCTTTTTCTGGACTGTGGCATCAGAGAAGTGGGTTTCCTGTTGGGAAAAGTCAAAAGTGAAAACCGTACAAATCTAATTTTTTTTTCAGTAATATAGAATTATCTACGCTATCGAAAGTTTTCTTGAGGTCAATCATTACAACACCAACTAAATTGCCCTGATCAATTGCTGACATCCATTTGTCAGTTACATTAATCAGTGCTCCTAGAGTAGAGTATTTTGGTCTAAAACCTGATTGACAGGATGAAAGTAAGTTGTTTTGCCCCAAATATTTTTATACCTGGTCATATACCATCTTTTCCATTATCTTAGCCAATACAGAAAGAACCGAAATCGGTCTTTAGTTGTTCAAATTATTTTTAACCCCACCTTTAAAAATGGGTGTTACCCTGGCAAGCTTCCACTGACTTGGAATTTTACCTGTATTCAGTCAAATGTTCAAAATATATGTTAAAGTAGACGCTTTATCACCTGACATCGACTTGATGATCTTCATAACACTTAAAACAGTAACAGTTTCAAAACAAAACCGTTATTCGGCTTTCCCAAAATGCGAGAGAGTACATGGATCAGGATTAGTGATTTCACTCTGAATTTTTATACCTATATTACTAAAAAAGTCATTAAAGGCATTTGCCAGAGATTCTTTTTCAAGTCTTTCTTCATTTATCGAGATGCCTGAAATAGGAGATCTATTTTTCTTGTTAGTAGTCAAGTATTTCAGAGAGTTCAAAATTCCCTAGAATGATTTTGGTGGCAGTTTATAAACACTCGCGTCGCGTGCGGGTTCGTAATCACTCGGGTTTTGAATTTTTGGCGATTTTTTCTAATGGTGTCTTCAATGGGACAGACATGCAGGGAAAATAATATGAAATTGAAGTTCGAGTTTTGTTTTAAGCCGGCAATTAAGTGCCTTAAAAAAATGTACTCGACTACTGTTCCAATTACCAAGAAAACAAGCTTGATCCACCACAGACAGCTAGCTAGCAGCCGTCTGTTTCGAGGAGTTTTTTCATACCTTTTTTTTATTTTTTTTATATTTCTCTGTATTTGGTGAGTGGAGCCAACGGAGTTCAGCGGAACAACCAACAGCTTCTTTCTTCCTTTCTTTATGTTTTTTGTCTCTTTTCTCCCTCTTTCCCTTCCTTCCCCCCCTCTCTCTCTCTTTTTAGGGGGAGCCCCTGTTGCACCCACAAATGTAATAACACTTTACCCACAAATGTAATAGTTTCACCCACAAATGTAATAATGCACTTTACCCACAAATGTAATAATTTTTGATCGCACACAAATATAATAATGACTTTACCCACAAATTGTCAGGAAAGAAATTTGATACAATTGTAGTGTTTCAGTTGAGTTCAAACATGTGCTTAGCATTTACTGTTAAATGTTTCAATTGATGTTTCAATGTACATATGTTTTGAATGTTTCAAAAGCAAGCGTTGGAAACGTTTGATACCCCCCCCCCCCTTCGTACAAAATCAGGTGGATGCCATATTTTGTTCAAGTGTTAAAAATATTTCGTACTAGCTAAGCATCTTCATACAGGTGTCGTAAATAGATAATACTGTGCTTTAGCATGGATGAATATAGGTATACAAATGCACAGGAAGTCCCTTGTTATTAAGAATGAGTGTTTATGTATTCATCTGTTGTTAAAATTCTCTGAATTAATTTATAGAATTTCTACAGTTAGTCCTAGTAACAGTAGGGTATATTAGGAGGTTAATTTCGGTAATTCAGGGAGAACCACCTAAGCCAGAATAGACTACAGATGTTCGTGTAGGCAGTCTAAGTTAAAACTGAGGGACTACGTCGGTGACGAGATAACGACCCCAGCTGCCGCCGGTTCTCCACCGACATGACTGGTCAAAATTCATGTCATCATTGGGGGCTCGATCTCGTCCACTAATTCGTTGAAGCCACATCTCTCTTATCTGGGGGCTACTCATCGAGGGGTAACACAGTCTGCGGAGGCCGAGGCCGAGTGGAAGAGACATCGCAAGCTGCGGAGGCCAGGAACTGGACCGACCACCAGGGCCGAGTGGGGCATGTCAGACCAGATAGGATAATGGGGGCTCACATCAACGATTACCGTTAAGTTAAGTTATATTTTGTTATCCATAATCCACATCTATGTATATTTTCTTGTACAATCATTGTCAAAGAAATCAAAAGAAATATTGAAAAGGTTTGATTAAATCTTTCATAACTGTAATCCTCAGTTTTTACGTATTCCTTATTTGGTGTCAAGCAGCAGTAGTTAAATAATTTAAAAAAAGTCACTTCCCACGTGACAATTTGGAGGTCCCACCGAGACACTGCTGCTTGTAATAATTCAAAATTATTTAGGAAAGAAATTAATCTGTGGTCATCTTTCCTATTACTTTATTGATGGTCTATTGGTAATAGCTCTTAAAGTATTTCTCCCAAAGGTGTGCATTGAAGCCTTGGTACTAATCATACTTGCTATGCTTGAATTTACTTTTGGATAGTACGGTGAATTTTTGTGGGAAATTTTCAGTAGGAAAATATATTTTATACCTTTTTTTGGCCGGGTAAACAGCATTTAGGGAAAGTAGACCCTGTTTTCATGCTATGGTATATAGTGGGCTGTTGGTCGTTAGGATAAAGGATATGTCGGGAAGAACTGTTTTTTCTTAATTCACATAATTACTGTCTATTCCTTACGGATAACTCGTTGGCATGGTAGCAAGTATTGAATAATACAGACTGTGAATTTGTATGTGTGAAGTGGGCTTTGTTGTTTGCATGATTGAATAATTGTATGCTCGTGGAGATACGATTTCTAGTGCGGTGCTTGTAAAAGGGTTTGGCATTCGGTTGCCTGGTTAAAGCAATTGTGGCTTTGTTTTTGCGGACGCCTTTCACAATTCAGGTCTGGTTGTTAGGTTTTGGAATTTAGTCAATATGGCTAGTAGTATAGAAAAAAATTAAGGAGTTTTGTACTCTAGGTAGAGAGATGGGACTTAGTGGTGGCGAATTGAGTAGTTTTGTCACAGAGTCTATGGAACGTGAAAAAGAAGCTGACGAACGTGAGCGAGAACGATAAAAGGAAGCTCATGAATTGTGCTTGGCCCAAATCAAAATAGAACAGGCAAAACTAGAGGACCGCCCTATTGAGTTCAGCGGAATCAAGTTGAAGGTAGGAAAGTTTGATGAATCAACTGACAGTTTTGATTCTTACATAACAAAGTTTGAATTGTTAATGGATAGTCAGAACATACCAAAACAAGTTAGGTGCTTGCATTTAATTTCAAATCTGACTGGAAAATCACTGGATGTAGTGAATAGAATGGAATATTTCCATCTTACTGAGAATGGTTATAGAAAGAAATTCAGGTCAGTAAGACCAAATAAGGAAGAGATCCCAAAACAGTTTGCTGTTAGGATGAAAGGATACTTTGATAAGTGGTTAGATTTGTCTGGTGTTAGTGATTACGATTCCCTGGTCGATTTGGTTGTTAGGGAGCAATTTTTGGATTGTTGTCCCAGAGAGATAGTTGGATTCTTGAAGGAGAGGAATTGTGGGAAGTTGCATGAGATGGTTGAATGTGCTGAGATATATGTGCATGCGCATGGATTGCATACTTTCATTGGTCATAGAAATGATAAATTCAATCCTAAGAATTAGAACCAAAGACAGAATCAAAATCAAAAACAGAAATTAGGTCAGTTCCATAACACTAAATCAGTATTAGTTCCACAGGCAGATAAGAAGCCTAAGTATGCTAGTTTAACCAAAAATAGCAAAAAACCTAGCCATGGTAATAGCGGTACAAAGAATGGGTGCTATATGCGTGGTAGTCCGAATCATGAGAAACGGAATTGTCCAATGATGCCCATAGTTCATTCAGCTCAGACTATGACTGTGGAGGACACTCCACTGGATAGTGTTAGGTCAGAAAATTTGAGTTTACATTCGAATAAAAATGAGGATTTTATGTCAATAGGAACTTTGCGTTCGGACGATAGGGCAAGTAGTCAGTCGAAATAGGGAAAGTAGTCAGTTATCCGAAGTTGATTTGCAAAGTTCGGAAGTTGTGTCGAGTTCGGAAGATAATGTTCGGGTTTCCGAAATGAGTGAGTCCGTTCCGAAAGTTGATGAAGTTTTTGATGATGCGTCTTCATGTGTGGATGTAGCGATGGCTTTTGAAACTAGAGCACAAAAGAAAATTCAATCTAAACCTAAGCAAGATTTGAGAGTGAAAGACTCGGGAGTAAAAGTGAAGTCGGAGGACTTTTTGCGAGAGCAAAAGGATGATTTGTCACTTAAGCCGTTGTGGAACAAGGTGTATGATAACGAGTCTAAATCGAGATTCTTGTTCATGTCAGAGAAGAATTGTCGTTATCGACAAGAAAGGGATATGAGAAATCCAAGTGTTGGTGTTGGTCCCAAGTTAGTGGTTCCAAAGTCACACAGGTCTGAGATGCGAATTGCCCATGATTCATTGTTTGGTGGACATCTTGGCATAAACAATACAATGTCAAAGGTTAAAGCCCAGTTTTACTGGCCAAGCATGTATGAGGATGTTGCCAACTTTGCCCATCATGTGACGTGTGTCAGAAGAGTATTAGTAAGGGGAGGGTCCCCAAAACGACTCTCGGTAAGTTGCCGATAGTTGGCGTCCCATTTCAGCGTATTGCGATAGATTTAATGGGTCCATTCATTCCATCTGCAAGAGGACATACATCTTAACGATAGTTGACTATGCAACTAGATATGTAGAAGCTATACCATTGAAATCAATGTCGAGTGTAGATGTAGCTGAGGCATTAGTCACTGTCTATAGTAGGATAGGTGTTCCTTGTGAAGTGATGTCAGACTTAGGTACACAATTTGTATCTGATTTGATGAGGAAGGTATCACAGTTGTTATCAGTCAAACAAATAACAAGCTTTAGATACCGTCCGATGTGTAATAGCCTTGTAGAGAGGTACAATTGAGTAATTAAGACAGTTTTGAGGCGTCTTCTGAGGAGCCACGTCAATGGGACAGGTACTTACCTGCTTTGGTGTTTGCTCTGCGAGAATCGTCTAGTTCGAGCCTGCGGTTTTCTCCATTTGAATTACTCTATGATAGATATGTGAGAGGTCCAATTGATATTTTGAGAGAATTATGGACGAATGAGAGTATTGAGGCAGAGTTAGGTAATGAGTATGAATACGTAATTGACTTGAGGAAGCGGTTAGTCGAGTCTTGGCAATTGGCGCAAGACACTTTGAAATCCTCAGCAAAGAGATACAAAGGTTATTTTGATCGAAATGCGAAGAAAAGGAAGTTGAATTTTGGTAATGAGGTCTTGATACTTTTACCCACTGTTCATAACAAGTTACTAGTGGAATGGCAAGGACCATTTAAGGTTGTTGGTACCAAGTTTGACTATGATTATGTTGTCGACGTCAATAGTGTAAAGAAGACATATCATATCAATCTTCTCAGGCGATATGTTCGGAGGGAAGAAGAGGTGGCTGCTAGTTGTTTTGATGTTGGTAATTTCAATGTTAAGGATGAAGAGGAGGGAGAGATGATAGATGGGTGTATTGGAGATGCACCTGATATGCCATGCTCATTACAAAAGGAATTTCCTGTTCTCCTAACAGGAAACCCACTTCCTTGATGTCACAGTCCAGAAAAAGCCTAACGGTATCACCACTACCCTGTACACTAAACCCACAGATACCCACCAGTACCTCCACTCATCCAGCTGCCACCCCTGTCACTGCAAAACTGGCATCGCTCCGAGGACCCTGATTTTTCCTTCCATACCAGGAATTTGCAGAAACATCTCTGTGCCAGGGGCCACGGGCCAGGGCAGTCCAACTGGCAATCAACAAAGTTCGTTCTCTCCCTAGATCTGAAGTTCTCAAACCTAAAAGTGACAAGAAGACCACCGACAGAATACCGCTTGTGACCACCTTCCATCCCAATCTACCCCCTCTCCGCAAAATCCTGTTTGATAACCACCACATTTTACACACTTCTGATCGTCTCCAACAGGCCGTTCCCGATACTCCCCTTCTAGCATACCGACGCCCACCGAATCTCAGGGACCTCATTGTTCGTGCTGAATTGCCCTCCCTCACTAACCATTCTTCTCCCATACAGCATGGCACCTTCAAATGCACCAGCAACAGGTGTATTATATGTGAAATACACATTCACGAGGGCGACACTCTCACCAGCATCTCTACCAGCCTTTCTCACCGAACCAAGGGCAACATCACATGCACTACCACTAATGTTGTATATCTCATCACTTGCAGAGTTTGTAGGGTACAATACGTAGGGGAAACCAAGACCACACTCAAGAAACGATTCTACGGGCACAGATCAACCGTCAACACAGCAAAGCTGGACACTCCAATTGGCCGCCATTTTAACCTTCCCAACCACTCCATCACTGATATGATGCTACAGGGCATCGAATCTTTAGGTACCCGTCCTGACTCAGTACGCACTAGCAGAGAAAAGTTCTGGATGAGACGACTTCGCACCATCCAACCTCATGGCCTGAACATCCAAGAGGGGAACGACTGATCCATCCTTCTTACCCACTTTCCATCTGTACACACATTCCCCCCCCCCCTCAGCTCGTTTAGATTAGTTACATCATAGTTTTTGCCTCTACTTTCCTCCCATATGTCATATAAGCTCAGCTCCGATTTTTCCTCTCTTTTTCAGGTGATATAATAATTTATATATATATATTTTTTTCTCTCCCTTCATCTCTTAGATTTACCACTTATTTATTTTGCTTATTTTCATGTTTACTATGTTTTTTTTTCTTAAGACACCCCCTTACTCATACAGAATCAGTTTCCTTATTTGCTTTTACCCTTTTAGGCTATTGCTTTCCTTCCATATAATATACAGGTTTTTTTTCTACTGTATAGTCTTCTGTTTTTTTCCCCTCATACCCAGCGGATTACAATATCAGTTACACCATTTCCTTTTTGGATATGTTTATATAATTTTATACTTACAGATTTATTTTTACACTTTCTTCTCTTAGTTTGTTTAATGCTCTTACATACATACTCATGTCTTTTGCACATTATCAGTTGTTCTCCATTCTTTCCCTTTTTCCCCCCACTCTTATGCACCAGTTTACCAGTTTATTATGCCTTTCTTTGTTACCTGTTTGACCCACCTCTCACTAATTATCTTGTTATTCATCTCTTCCTCACACTCTCTATCACTGTTTTGTTCCAGATCCTGTTTGATGTTGCCTGCCTCATATCTTAATCCCTCTAGGCTTGAGGTCTTTCTTTGGCCTTACTTACAGTACACTAACTTCCCTTTGTGTCTGCATACTCCTTTTCTTTCATCCCCTTCATTAACCTGATTGGTCATCTCTTCTCACTAATGACCCTTTTGTCTCCCTGTTTTCAGCGTTGCTGTTGAATGTCTGTGGTCTATATTATGGTTGTTCCACTTTATATGTTTGTCATTTTGCCTCCGAAGAAGATTCTGCTAGGATCGAAAGCTTAGTCCCCTTTTGACTCTCTACAAAAGGAGTTTGTGAGTCATGTTCATGTTAATGAAAGACTAGATAAGGATTGTATGGATGAGGTTCGAGATTTGTTGTGTGAATACCAGGATGTATTCACGGATGTACCTAAGAAAACTTAAGTAGCTGAATGTAAAATTCATTTGACAAGTAATGGACCTGTTCGTTCTCCCCTTATAGGGTACCCCAAGCTGTGGAGGGTGAAATAAGGAAGGAGGTTGAGTCGATGTTGAAGTAAGGGGTTATTGAGCCGTCGGATTTGCCTTATGCGCATCCGATTGCAATGGTGAGGAAACCGGATGGTTCAAATCGGTTTTGCATAGATTTTAGGCGTCTTAATAAGATAACCGTGTTCGATCCCGAACCGATGCCTAATCAGCATGGTCTATTCGCTTCTCTTGCGAAGAGCAAATATTTCAGTAAAATTGATCTTACTAAAGGGTATTGGCAGATTCCCATGAATGAGTCGGATAAGGCTAAAACTGCATTTCTCACCCCCATAGGTCAATATCAGTTTAAATACATGACTTTCGGATTAGTCACTGCTGGAGCTCAGTTCACTAGAATGAGGAGGATAGTTCTGAAAGACATTCTCAATGTAGTTAACTACATGGATGACATATTAGTATACACAGAGACCTGGGAAGAGCATGTCCAGATAGTACAGAAAGTCTTGTGTAGGCTAAGAGAAGCCAATCTGGCTGCACGTCCCTCTAAGTGTTTTATAGGGTTTAGTTCGATAGACTTCCTAGGACACGAGTTAGGAGATGGGGCGATTCATACTAGTAGTAGGCTTACACAGAAAGTGATTGAAACCCCAAGACCAGAAACTAAGAAACAAGTCCGTTCGTTTCTTGGTCTGACCGGATACTATAGGGATTATATTCCCGGGTATGCCGATTTAGCATTGCCTCTTACTAACCTAACACGTAAGGGTAGCCCAGGGAAGGTTGATTGGGGTATGAAAGACAAAACCCCCTGTATTGAAAATCCCGGACTTTGACACGATGTTTATCTTAAAGGTAGACGCGTCAGACACAGGGTTAGGGGCGGTCCTCATGCAGGAAAGTGACGGGGAAGAATTCCCCATTGCTTATGGTAGTAAGAAATTATTGCCAAGGGAAACAAGGTACTCCACGATAGAAAAAGAGTGCTTGGCCATTGTGTGGGCCATTCGTAAATTCGAATATTTCTTGTATGGTAGGGAATTCGAAGTTCATACAGATCACAAACCTTTGCTTTACATCCAAAGTAATAAAATGGCAAATAAACGCATAATGAGATGGAGCTTATTACTCCAAGAGCACAGGTTTCGGCTGGTCTCTGTTAAGGAAAAGGAAAACCAAGCAGCTGATCTTGTGAGCAGACTTGTGGAAACAAAGTCATTGATTATGGTTTATGTTTGATATTAATTCTAGAAATATGGTTCAGAATTTACTTAATTATCTACACTCACATAAATATTATATTTACACACACTGTATGTTTATATACACTAAATGATATTTGAGAAAGAAAATGAGAAATTCATTAATAATTAATTCCTTAAGAAGCTGTGTGCGCTATGTACGCCTAGCTTAGCCGGGTAATATAGGAGCGCCTTGAGCACCTAACAAGGTGGTAAAAAAACTGAATGTTTATATATATTTCTGTCATGTAAAAGAAGCCATAAGGCCATTTTTTATATACAATGCTATGTTTGATGCATAAGTATTTTGCAGATATTCATGATCTTTTTATCATTTATTCCAGGTATCCTTGGATCTTCGAAGCTAATCACAATCGCAACTCGATTACACTTCGCGATTAGAAATTAGAATAGGGATTTACGTTAGTAGGGTTTACCTGTAAATTTAGTTAGAATATGGAAAACATATAGGTCACTTAGTTTAAGAAATAAGGTTGTAGAATTATATTTTTTGGACTTTATATGAAATTTGTATGCAATGACATAACAAACAAAGAATCGTCTTGTTCGTAAGAAGTTTTTGAAAAAAAAAAGAAATGGTCTTAGACTTATAGTAGTTTATAACAGGCACTTTCATTATACAGATTATATATTTATGTGTTAAAAGATGCTGTATTTGTACAAGCGCTATTCAAGGCGTTCGATGAAAACATTACAAATCAGTAACTGTTTAGGATGTAAAACATGTTACTATTAAATAGAAAACATTTCAAGCAAGAACATGACGTTGAATTTAAATATTATATACATGAAACGGTTAAAGCTTCGTTATCATTAAAGTTTCTCCTTAAAAAAAATTGTTGGAATTTATGTATACAAAAAATACGATCTTTTAAAAAAATGAATGGCATGCAATTTTACTTTACATGAATGTTAAAAAAAACATGCTGATTTTGAGAAGAATACTGATTTTACATCCATGAAGCAATATTTAAAGATTATGAAGTACTTTCATTTATTGAAATACAGAATACTATTAAAACTATAAAAGTGGTAACAAACACTACACTTTGTTTTAAAAGAAAATGTATTCAGAAAGATTACTGAACTTAATTGTATTTGACAAAACAAGGTAATGAAGGATTGTGCTTTGCAGAACTTAAATGGATATATTAAAACTGAAAAGTCAACTGGATCTTTTACAAAACTAAAGAAAAGCTAAGATGATTTGATATGAAATGGTTTTGTAAATGCATTTGGCATATATGTCATATAGGTGTAGAAATCGATATTACTCGTGTTTTGAGGAAGAGTGTTATAAAAGTTTAGTCAATACTTTTATAAATAAATTTCTTTAATAGATATAATTAAGGTTCCCTTAATTTCACCTTAAGATGGGGATATTGTAAGGAAAGAAATTTAATACAATTGTAGTGTTCCAATTGAGTTCAAACATGTGCTTAGCATTTACTGTTTAATGTTTCAATTGATATTTCAATGTACATAATTATGTTTTGAATGTTTCAAAAGCAAGCGTATAAAATCGTATAAAATCAGGTGGATGCCATATTTTGTTCAAGTGTTAAAATATTTCGTGCTAGCTAAGCATCTTCATACAGGTGTCGTAAATAGTTAATACTGTGCTTTAGCATGGATGAATATAGGTATACAAATGCACAGGAAGTCCCTTGTTATGTATTCATCTGCTGTTAAAATTCTCTGAATCAATTTATAGAATTTCTATAGTTAGTCCTAGTAACAGTAGGGTATATTAGGAGGTTAATTTCGGTAATTGAGGGAGAATCACCTAGGCCAGAATAGACTGCAGATGTTCGTGTAAGCAGTCTAAGTTGACTAAGGTGACGAGATAACGAGCCCAGCTGCCGCCGGTTCTCCACCGACATGACTAGTCAAAATTCATGTCATGATTCAGGGCTCGATCTCGTCCACTAATTCGTTGAGGCCACATCTGGGGGCTACTCATCGAGGGGTAACACAGTCTGCGGAGGGCGAGGATAAGAGAGATGTGGCTTCAACGAAATAGTGGACGAGATCTCTTATCTGTGTTACCCCTTGATGAGTAGCCCCCAGATAAGAGATCTCGTCCACTAATTCATTGAAGCCACATCTCTCTTATCTGGGGGCTACTCATCGAGGGGTAACACAGTCTGCGGAGGCCGAGTAGAAGAAACATCGCAAGCTGCGGAGGCCAGGAACTGGACCGACCACCAGGGCCGTGTGGGGCATATCAGACCAGATAGGATGATGGGGGCTCACATCAACGATTACCGTTACGTTATATTTTGTTATCTATAATCCACATCTACGTATATTTTCTTGTACAATCATTGTCAAATAAATCAAAAGAAATATTCAAAAGGTTTCATTAAATCTTTCATAACTGTAATCCTCAATTTTTACGTATTCTTTATTTGGTGTCAAGCAGCAGTAGTTGAATAATAAAAAAGTCACTTCCCTCGTGATACAAATGTAATAAATTTGAAGGGATTTTTGGCAAATCCGTTCTGAACTAAAATCCTATAGTAATGCGTTAATATAGCACAAAAGTGCAGAGTCTTTTTTCCAGACCCTCTGGTTTAAAAAAAAAAATAATATACGTTCAAAGTTTTTTTTCAGACCCGGTTGTTTCAAAATTATAATATAAGTCCAAAGTCTTTTTTTTCAGACCCGGTTGTTTAAAAAATTACAATATAAGTCAAAAGTCTTTTTTCCAGACCCAATCGTTTAAAAAACGAAACTATAAGTCCAAAGTCTTTTTTTCCAGTCCCGGTTGTTTTGAAAATTTTGATGTAAGTCCAAAGTATTTTTCCAGACCCGGTTATTTAAAAAAAATAAGTAAAATTGTAAGTCCAAAGTAAAATACGATAACGACATTCCAGTGGAAGAAAAAAATGAGAATCGAGCTTAGTCTTTCTCCAGACCCAGTTAATTAAAACTGGTGGAAATAATGTCTTTGTTGTTGTTTTAGCTTATACGGCGCATATTGTGAATATATGTGCTAAGAGTAATTTGAGAATCAAGTGTAGACTTTTCTGCAGACCCAGTTACTTAAAACTAAAAAATAAACCTATAACAATGCGTTCATGTAGCACAACAGTGCAAAGTCTTTTGTCCAGGCCTGGATAATTAAACAATTGTTGTTGTTGTTTTAGCTTATACGGTACGTGTCATTAAGTAGTGAATATTTGCGCCAAAATTACAATATCAGTCCAAATTCTTTTTTCCAGACCCAGTTGTTTAAAAAATATTAAATGTGTCCAAAGCCTTTTTTTCCAGTCCCGGTTGTTTTGAAAATTTTGATGTAAGTCGAAAGTATTTTTCCAGACCCGGTTATTTAAAAAAAATAAGTAAAATTGTAAGTCCAAAGTAAAATACGATAACGATATTCCAGTGGAAGAAAAAAATGAGAATCGAGCTTAGTCTTTCTCCAGACCCAGTTAATTAAAACTGGTGGAAATAATGTCTTTGTTGTTGTTTTAGCTTATACGGTGCATATTGTGAATATATGTGCTAAGAGTAATTTGAGAATCAAGTGTAGACTTTTCTGCAGACCCAGTTACTTAAAACTAAAAAATAAACCTATAACAATGCGTTCATGTAGCACAAGAGTGCAAAGTCTTTTGTCCAGGCCTGGATAATTAAACAATTGTTGTTGTTGTTGTTGTTGTTTTAGCTTATACGGTGCGTGTCATTCAGTAGTGAATATTTGGGCCAAAATTAGAATATCAGTCCAAAGTCTTTTTTCCAGACCCAGTTGTTTAAAAAATATCAAATGTGTCCAAAGTCTTTTTTCAGACCCGGTTATTTTCAAAAATTATAATGTAAGTCCAAAATAAGATATGATAATGTTATTGCATTGGAATAAAAATGAGAATCGTGCTTGGAATAAATGTCGTTGTTGTCGTTTTAACTTATATGGCGCGTATTGTGAATAAATGTGCTAAAAGTAAATTGATAATCAAGTGTAGCCTTTTCTCCAGACCGGGTTATTTTTGGAATAATAATGAAGATAATATTCCGCATTTATATCGGAACGACGTGTCTAAGTGCTTTACAGACATATTATTTCCCCAGTCATCGGATCCTTGTATGCCCGCATAGAATACATGCACCTTCTCCACTCCCTGGGGAGCATTCTAACAAGAGTTCTAAGACTCAATTGCTATGCATACTAGGCATACTACATGTAGGCTTTCACATCCTACTGGGTACCCATTTAACACTTGGGTAGAGAGTGGCAAAGTGTGTATTAACGCCTTACCAAAGAACTCTAGGCCATGGTGGGATTCGAACACACGACCCTCTGATTACAAGGCGAGAGTCAGACCCGCTACAAATTGACGCTTCCGACGCTTAAAAAGGCGCATCATTAGACCTAAGACCCTACCATTTTATTTAATCTTTCTTCTAAACAAAAAATTAAAAAAACAATGGTTATATTAATAATAATAATAATAATAAGAGATAAAGGACTTGAAGCATTCATGGAATTCAATGGTCGTAGAAAATACAATACTGCGTGAGCAAAAAGATGAGGCGACATTACCACAAGTCCCATATTTATAGCTTGATGATGATGATGATCAGGCAGTATTTTTTGCAATGATGTAAATTTTGATTTGCGCCAAAGTAAGGCAATGAATGAATCGAGGTGTGATCCTACAAGGGTTGCGTTGAAACGCATTTCTATACACCTTTTTACGAAATCACATTATGATTTGAAAGGGATTTGCAAACAATAAGTTTACCAACTCATATGAGATTATGATATATCAAGGCCTAACAGTGTGAAAATGATAGAGACCCCATTATGAAAGATTTCTCCCTAAATGATACAGAAAATCGTGTACAGCTCTTGAACGCACACACAGGTCACGGAGTGACACTGAGTGCAAAGAGTTGACTGTGTTACAACTTGGGGAGTAATACATTTTTTGACAATAGGGGTGATCAAACTCACCGGAGGGACATTACTTCACTTGTAACAAAGAAATGTTAACTACAGTTCTTATGTTGAATGCTCTGATGAAAATTATATGAGCTTCACATTCATTTGAATGAGAGGACAACATTATTGTATATACATAGTGCATTATGCGTGAATCATACTTCCATAGCGATCCCTGCCCGGCTGATGGTTCAGGCATAACGATCTTGAGTGATATCACCGACAGAGACCTCAAATGCCTGAAGAGCCGATTTGAAAACTAACTTCATCTAAAAAACACGTATTGGAGATAACATCCAATGGAGAAATGGCTTTCATTTTTGTGAAATATAGATTCCATTCTTCAATAATTTTTTCGCTCCGTCGCACAGTGGGCCAGGAGAGAGCAAAAGTGCGCCAAAACTGGTTTTTGGTCATGAAACAAATTTTGTTTTTTTCATGTTCTAAGCAAAGATAAGAACCTGTAGGATGTCTCCATACAATATTTCTCCATGAAATTGATTATTAGTTGCCCATTTTATTCAATATTACCGGAAAAATGACCCTTTACGGCTACCGCATGTGAAAATGACACGTTTTAGATATTTCACTGTTTCAACAAAACGGATAGCTTAATTTATTTCTAATTCACGGTACTTTGTGATGAATAATTGCTTTAAGTGATCAAAAATTTTCAAGATAAAATGATGATCCCTTCAGAGGTAATTTTGGACGAAACCATTTGACAATGGGGGGTTTTAGCAATTTTTTTTTCATGAGCATTTCTTTTACAAATTGCTGCCGATTGCTGCGCTATAAATACCATGACGGTCTTTGTTATAGTTCATGCTTTACAATGATACCAAATTTAGCTGCAGATACGTGCATTTTCTGGAGATATATCCAATTTTCCAACCACATGTTCGCCGTATTTATCACAAAAAGTCGTTCCAAGTTAGTGTCCCATTATGCGCGTGCCGAACGTTGCGGGTGACATTAAACAAACTCCCCGCTCCCTTCGGGACCGTATAAGACCGTATCTCTGTGAAACTCACCGTCGCGTGGTGGGAGAGAGAGAGAGAGAGGGGGGGGGGGGTGTCTGGCTCAGGTGTCTGGTTCTTTAGACTGGTATCTTCCTAGAATATTTTCGTTAAACATACGTTAAGACAAGCTGTCATTTCCACTTCCACTAACTATATAGTAATACATGTAAAACAACTTCATTTTGATGTCAAACTGTTCCATCCCGTGTTTCATATAATTATGCTGTCATTCTGAGAAGATTAATTCTTAAGGTAAGATTCCCGGGTAAGATTATTAATTTGTTTTGTTGTTCATAAACCAAGTCCTACTGTATATCGCTATAACACACATGACTAGGTATGTGATTGGTTTCACTCAGTTTTCTGCCAAAAAATGAAAATGACAGATACGTGGGATCTATAGGCCTACATGTATAAAGTTGCATTATCATTATTAGTATTTATCCCCCCCAAAAAAAAAAAAAAAAGAAAAAAAATGAAGGGTTTGTAACTTCACATACACGTATGAATTCGTTTATCTCTTGGCTCATTCTAAATTTGCTATAAATTATTGTTAAAATCAATCAAGAAGGAAGTGCATATTATCATTTCAAGGATTGATTGGTCTATGACTCTTATTGACTTTATATGTATTCCACAGACTAATGGTAACAAGTGACATTGTGATTAGTAGCAAATTTTTAAGAGTACAACAAGCACAGCCTCTTCCTCCTGATGTTCAAAGTACATGTATGCTAAAAGATCCTCTCACCAAAGACATAATGGTTGTTGAGATAACAGAGAGAGACTCTGTTTCGGAATAACTTTGTATACGCTGTTCTTGGTGAAATATATAGGTAGGCCTTGTACCGATTAACCTGCAGAGAACCCGGCCTCTATTATTTATCATTGGGATAATTATTTTAAAGATTACACTGTCGAATAATGGCATCAATCCATTTTAATTCATGTAGGTGTGGTTAATCATTGTACCCATTGAATAAAAATACCCCTTTGCATTTTTTTACAATTTCACTTTAAATTTTACAATTCCGGATTCATGGTAGGGCGCCCTCTTTAACCCTAAATAGACTGGGCTATTTCGACGCCTAAGAAGACGGGGGGGGGGGCTGATTCAGCCCCCCCCCTTATGATCTCGGCCGTCGATCGCGCGATCGCGACGAAAATTGGCACACGCATTACCCTTGGCATTACCTACAAAACTATAACATCAAATTCTTCAAAAAATCTCATGTCTCATTAATGATGCTTATTTATTCGTAAAACCATAAGTTTGCTCTAATTAATAAAATAATGCCCCTGAATTGCTTATTTTTGTTTCACATACTCTAGATAGGCACCTGATCAAATTTATTTTTAAAAAATTTCAACATCACATTTATTTTCTTATGTTTTCTATTGTTTTCTAAATTTCTTATGTATTTCTTTGTTTTTCCGATTTTTTGTTTTTTATTGTTTTTTTCAATGTAAATTGTCAGGGGCTTTAATTAATTGATTTTAAGCAGTAAAAGGAAAAATAATGATACATTCATGAATTTTGGCTGAAAACACTATTTGCATTGGATTTGTACACAAATTCACGTTTTTGAGTAATTTGGGGTCTGCATGCACTTACAAAATGTTGCGTAATTTCGGAACCGAGTACCCGGGGGTCACAATTTTGGTCTCAAAAGTTGCCCGAGACTTGAAAGTAAAAAGTCAGTGAGCGACGCGGTCAAAAAATTTTGCGCGGCGGATTTATCGCGAAAAATGTCGAGGGGGGGGGGGTGAATCAGCCCCCAGTCTTTTTAGGGTTAAGCGATACTCAAGTCACAAATTGAATTGTTTGTACCCCGAGCACAGACTTTTTTTTTGCCTGTTTATGTGTTTGCTGTTTGCTAATATGCTTCCTTATTGCTGAAATTTCTCTAAAACTAGTTTCTGAAAATTTGAAAATTATTGTAGAATTAGAAACATGTAATTTCTTCTCAAATGTTAACAGCCAATCAGAAAACAGTATTTTGATGACGTCATCGATATTTGAAAATACTTTTATTGAATTCTACGGGTGAAATTACCCCTATCTACCAAATTTAATCGTTTAAATATGTGAAAAAGGGTTTTGTCGCACTTTGGGTTCATTCTGGCCCACTGTGCGTCGTTAACTGCCCATTCATTCTCGAGCAATGGGGAAATGAATACAGAGTGTCTCAAAGTTTGTGTAAAAAAAGGTGCATTGTCCATAGAATTCTGCCAAAATGCAATGCGTAAGGGAAAGATTAGCCTCAAAACACGAATAGATGAGTAAATCAAATGGGATGAATCATAAAAATCAGTAAAATATAGTTTCTCCTGTACTCATTACTGAACTCCCCAACTTGATACGATTTATTTGTCCCCCTGTCCATCAACTTTTAAGAAAAAGGTGCATATTTTCATAAAAGTACCATGTGTTATATCGACAGACGCCCGTGCGTACGAGCAGGAAGAAGCCAAATGTCTCGTATTTTTCATAATGTGACACATTCAATATTACAATAATGGGCTTAATTGAACACAAATGCATCCCGGTATATATCATCTTAAACGAAACCATGATGGTGAATTTTCAATATAGGTCTAGGTCAAGACGTTTCGCTCTCTTCTCTTCCTTTCTCTTTTATTCTCTTCTTTTTTCCCTTTTCTGCTTTTCCTCCTGGATTTTTTTTATTCTTGCTTTTGATTTTTTGAGGGGATCCGATTGACCAGAACAGACCAGTTTATTAAAAAAAAAGAAAACAAAAATAACCCTCTTCCAGCCTAAGATCCTGTAATAAATGATGTAAGTAAACATTTATTTTTTCTTCCAAGAAAAGATATGTATAATGAAAAAAAAAACATCAAAACTTAGAGCCCGGGGAGCATTTCATTAAAGGAATTGTCTAATGTTTTATCCGACACTTACCATGGTAGCACTGCTTCTTAGCCAATCAATGTCAAGGACATTTATCAGACCTGACAACTTGTCGCACATAAATGTTGATAAGAATACGCCCCCAATCATCTTATTCATGTTGAACAGGCACAAGAATATGATTGATTCTTAGTTACGAAGATTTCACATATCTTATTTTTGAAAATGACAAGGTCTGGAATAAAAAAAACTCTCTAAACTTTTATTTATTAAACGTTCTCAGTTTTAAGGATAGTTGGACCTTAGATTCTGTTATTATTTGTTAATGATTTTTGTTATTTGAAATAATTGGGTCTGAAGGAAAGACTACACCATATTCCCATGTTTTTCAATGCTGATAAGATGGCAGGGTCTTTGTTTTGTTGTTGTTGTGTTTTAAATGACTTTTATTACTTGGTCTGGAGGAAAGACTACGCTATATTTCCATGTTTTTCAACATAAAGATGATCGCTGGTCTTTGTTTGCTTTTTTAGTTATTACTAATTTATTATTATTATTCATTTGTTATTTGAAAAATTTGGGTCTTGAGAAAAGACTATGCTATATTTCCATGTTATTCAACATAAATAGGACTGTGGGTCTTCACTTTTATTATTACAAATTTATTATAATTATCATTATTCATATGAGTTTTTGACCCCCGATTTCTTTCACCTAATTTGAAGCTTTTAATCAGCCCGGGTCAGCTGTGCGCAAACACAGAACCGACTAAGCGTACAATATCCGCTCAGAGACTGTTTATTTTCAGCATGCATTGTTTCTTATCATTTTCTTGTCAAGGAATGTGAGATGCAATTCATTAGCGGTCTCATCTCTGCCTACATGATTATTTACTGAAGATTAATACAAATGTCGCCTCTCTTCTTCATCTTTTTCTCATTCAATCTCATCGATAACCGGTGTCAGGTTTCTCTTCCCCTCCCTAGTGGAGAAATGAAATGCGCAAATGTAGCAAAGTTCCCCAAATCAGACGGAGGCTCCAATTAGTTTTTTAATAATCTTTTGACTGTTTTTTTTTCATCCAATGAGAATCATTTATATATCAAAATGTTCAGAATGAACTGAATGACTTGAATCTTTTTTCGGTGCTAAAAAATAGCCCACTCCCGGCAAGAAACCGTCAGATCTAGCCGGAAGCGTTCAGTCAAAAAGTTCAGTACCACAGAAATTTTGACCAAATTGATGGCAAATAAACAATAAATGACGGTGCGATGGCACAAGAAAAAAATGTGATTTTACATCACCATAACGAAGAAAAGTTAAATTTTCTAATGCCTTTTCCGGTGGTGAACCATGTCAATCAGATCAAAATATATGGTTGAAAAAAGGGGGGAAATGGTACATTTTTGCGGCTTTTCACGGTGGCGCGCGATGTGTCTGAAGAGGTTGACGCTTAAGTGTTTGGGTAAAATCCATATGATTCATTTGGTATTTGAAAGATCTGAGTCTGGATGAAAGACTAAGCTATATTTCCATGTTATTTAAATTTGATAAGAGAGTTAGGGGTTTTGTTACGGTTCCACCAGTTTGAATTAACTGGGTCTGGATAAAAGACTAAGCTCGATTCTCATTTTTATTCCACTAGAATATCATTATCGTATCTTAGTTTGGATTATGCAATAATTTTTTAAACAACCAGGTCTGGAAAAAATACTATTGACATATATTATAATTTTTAAACAACCGGGTCGTGAAAAAAGACTTTAGACTCAAATTATAATTTTTTAATTAACCGGGTCGCGCGCGCAACCGGTCAAGAAAAAAGACTTTGGACGTATATTATAATTTTTTGAACAACCGGGTCAGGAAAAAGACTTTGGACTTGTACTATAATGTTGTATTAACCGGGTCTAGAAAAAAAGACTTTGCACTTTTGTGCTATATGAACGCAGTACTATAGGAATTTAGATCAGAAGGGATCCGCCAAAAATCCCTCTAAATTTATCACATTTGTGGGTAAAGTCATTATTACATTTGTGGTTGAAATGATTAAATTTGTGGGTAAAGTATTATTACATTTGTGGGCGCTATTACATTTGTGGGCGATTTTTACATTTGTGGGTGTAACAGCCCCCGCTTCCGCCGCCTATGGCTCTAAGATTTAATCTGGCGTGCAATGGCCTACCGTAATTTACGTGTAGGAAACATTTCATATAATGAAATAGGAATGTTTCCAGATCGTTTCGTGTTCCAGCAACGGTATTTGAGACCTTTCGTTTTCTGAGACGAGCCATGTGGACGTACGAGATTAAGGGATTTTGGGAGCACTGCGCATGCGCGAAGTATTCTGTGACGAGCCTTCTCGTTCACTGCCCAAATCTGTGACTCGTATTTGAAGGTTTTGACGTTCGCTGTCATAGTGCTCGAACGAGCGCTTGTTCGTGCATGATGACGTCATCCAAGCTTAGCAAAAATGAATGAAGCCGCATCAACACTTGAGTTTCGTTGATTCAGTAGGGCTGCTAAACTGCAAATTACTGCTTGTTACCAGCTTTTCCATTACATTTAGTGTGTCCTGTTTTCAGACACTACATATCCGATAGGTAATTGATGTTCTATTTCCAAACAACTGTGTTTTTGCGGCTTTTTGCGCAAGAGTGCAAGTGTTGCACCCTCAGTCGCCCCACTGGTTCGTAGGGTGATGCTGCGCCTGACTCTCCGGCCGAGCATCGGCCCACGGCCCGCTCACTATCACGCTGGTATATGATGTGGTCTGGTACGGGCCCAGTACGGGTACGTCGATTAAGTCGAAACTGTTTTCATCAATGTACGAACGTGATACTGAACGAGCGGTGTCACCACTTCCGGTGAACTAGGAATACGCTGCAGTCGCAGACAATCGAAATCTCTCTATTATCATCTTCGGCCTCAATCATGAATATTAGTATGTCACTGAAGCCCTCGCTGGAACGCTCATGCATTGGATGATTTTCACCGACCAAAAATAAACAGCAACAAAGACATAAGAGATTCAGAGAAATTCAAGTTAGGTGTCAAGAGGCTAAGAGTGTCGAGAGAGCACGAAAAAGTAAAAACACGACTTGCACAAGAATCTTTTAAGGATACCGTAGACATTAGAAGTTCGTGTGTTTGCGACCAATTACTTCGGTACAGCGCCGGTACCAAATTGCTCAGTGTGCGGAGAGAGAAGTACTTGTTGGAGTAAATGGGAGATAACGATGTGGGATGTACACAAAATCAACAGAAATCAGGTCAAATATGTGGAATGTGATTATGTTAAAACAGTAGTCAAAATTTCTTGTTATCTTAAAACAGTAGTCGAAAATATTTTATGTAAGATATTTGCCGGCTTAAAACGAAACTCGAATTTCAATTTCATTTTATTTTCCCAGTACCTTTGTCCCATCGAAGACACCGTTAGAAAAAAATCGCACCGAAATAAAAACAATCGCCAAAAAACAAAAACGCGAGTGATTTTCAAGTGAGTGATCACGAACGCGAGTGAATATAATAAGTAATTTTGATCAATGTTTTTAGTTAGAAAATTACGCTTTGCTAATCGGATGAGGGATGTGACCTCATTACGCTCTCGTTTGTACGAGATCCAATCTGCTTCAGCGCCCGTTTTTCTGGTTTTTACCTTTAAACGATCTCTTTACGTCTCGGTTGATAATTTCTATATTCATCCAGGAGGATTCTTTTTGTTTCATTCCCTTTTTGCGTATGGGGGCATGCTAATCAATTACTCTTAGTAACAAAGAGCTAAATTTATCGTAGGATTCTTGTGGGCATTCACTCTGAAAGACAGGATCCCAGCATATCCGGCTCATATCACGAGTAAACAGTTCTTCAGAAAAATCCTTAAAATTACGATTTACTTTGTATCTGTGAGTTTCCTCAGGGTCATGAAAATTTTTACCAATTGCACAGAAAATCATATAGTGATCCGAAAGTGAAATATAAATAACTCCACTTTGTGTGCATTTATCTATATTGTTGGTAAAAATAAGATCGACGGTTGTAGACGAAGTTGGAGTTACACGTGTATATTCAGCAATATTAACTGTTTAGAATTGAATGAATCCATGATATCCAATAACTTCACAGTTTGCCATGATCTCCTCTGGCTCAAAACGTCACAGTTAACATCACCGAGTATGAAGTAATCAATACAAAGATTATCTATTCTATTCATGACGAGTTCATGGTCATTGAATACATCGACACGAGATTTTGGTGGACGATACCAATTTACTATGAGGAAAGATTTTGTTTCTTTTGTCTAATCTCTAGTATTGACGTCTCCAATTTTATCACTCATGATTAGATCGTCCCTTATCATAAATTGAATATTGCTTTTAACGTAGGTTGCTATTCCTCCTCCAAAGCAATCTCTATAACGTCTTACGAGGGAGTAATCTGCGATAGCAATTTCACTATCATCCACATAAGAACATAAGTGAGTCTCACTGAGTGTCATTACATCTAGATCTGCATCAATAACAAACTGTTTTATGTCATCAAAATATTTTAAAAGTGATATACAGTTAAAGAGAAATTCCAGTAGCTGCAGTACGCACAGATTTCATGAGAAAGTCTGTAAAACAAGGCTTAATTGTCAGTATATCATCGAAGATCTAGACACAAAGATCCCGGAACGCCGAAGGCGCCCGCACTCGTCGAAAACTCTATTGGAACACTCCGAAAGATTTCATAAGGAAATATCAGGTTGCGATTTGGCTTTATTTGGCTTGGTGACGTAAGCCAGTTTCCCGAGTGCGATTTTTTTGGCGAGTTCTAGCCTAAATAATATTTCTTCAAAGCCTCAAAAAAAAAATGGGCATGATTTGATGACGTCAGTGGTTTGTATAGATCTAAGCGACTTACAGGCCTCTGACCTTTTATAAACCATTATTCTTTGTGCGATTTTTTTTTGGCAAATAATAGCTTGTCTCTCACAAACCAGGGACTTTAGATGTAGCGAAAAAAACATGAACGAGCAGGTATGCACATGCGTGAGATGTGTATTGACCTTTTTTGTTGTGCACACCAATCCGTTCACGGCTACATTCACCCCAACTAAAGTTCCCTATTCAACAGTACAGACAGGCATGTCTTGTCTTGTCCATACTTACTGGGCAAATAACCGTGTAGTCCCTTACGCATGCATATGCATGTAAACTAATTTTGGATTTTCGCAACCTTCAAGGAGAAGTGAGAAATGAAAGTAATCTTGTGTGCTTGTAAGTAAAATGATTTCCTTTTTTATTATTACAAATTTTAAAATACATGTATATTATGGTCACGCTGTCGCACAAACATTACAAAGCCAACGGCGATTTCGTGGTTTAGGTCCCCACTCGCTGGCACCTGTACATCTCTATGCTACTAGCAAATAAATATTCGCGGAAAAAGCAACCATGGCATCGGGACACTGACTTCAACCATGCCCGGTGATCCGGCAGGGAAGTACAGCTGTATGCCGTTAGAGGAAAAATTGGTATGCAGATTTTTTTTTTTGGAATATTACAAATAACATTGAAATTAAAGAAGATAATCGTAACAGTTCAAAAGCTTTCATAAGGAAATTACTAGTTGCGAATTGGGCTTGTTAATGACATTTGTCGGCAATTATAAGCGGTGTAGTGTGATTTTTTGGCGATTTATAATTAAATTAGCCCAAATAATATTTCTTTAAAGCATTATATTAGGCGTGATTTGATGATGTCAGTGACTACTTATAAGCCACTTTCTTCATAAACAATTATTCTTTGTGTGATTTTTTGGGGATAAAAATAACGGCTTGTCTTTGACTTTTTCGCGTTTCGGGGAGATTTTTACCACAAACGAACAACTTGGTCTTGAAAACCATCGACAGAGTTCGGTTGTGTTACATTCAACAGTACAGACAGGCATCAAAGAGAAGTGAGAAATGAAAGTAATCTGGTGTGTTTGTAAGTAAATTATAAATTTGTAAATAAATGTAAACGCTGTCGCACAAACATTACAAAATCAACGGCGATTTCGTACTCGCTGGCACCTGTACATCTCTATGCTAGCAAAGAAATATTCGGGGAAAAAGCAACCATGGCATCGGGACACTGACTTCAACCATGCCTGGTGATCCAACAGGGAAGTACACCTGTATGCAGATTTTTTTTTATATTATAAATAAAATTTGGATAAAATAAGAATAATGTAAAAATTATCATTTAGACATACCCCAAATAGTTGCGAAGCTATGTCAATAATATATTAAGAATTTATTGAAGAAATTTTATATGTCCTTTACGCTTTAAAATGCTTTATAAAAATAATATCGATGTAATGTAACTATTGGCATGAATGACACTCCGAAATATCCATCATTTCAAATCATGCACATGAATGTCCGGATCTCCGAAGAGGTGTATTGTCTGTAGTGCTTAGTGTCTGTGCCATCGATAGACCACCTCCATCGGCAAACACCGATGCTATTTTTTGAAAAATGGAATTCCAGGACAAGCAAATAATTTTTTGTTCTTCAATTTGCACATTGAAGTCAATAGGTGAGAGGGTTGTAGAATCAGGCATCCTCTCACCTCCAACAACAAGGAACATAGTCATCCCTAATATTGCTAGAAAGTGAAAGGTCATAATATATCTCTTGTGGAGATAAGTTTAATATAATCACATTTTTGATGTTCGAATGTCTCTGTAAAATGGAGTTCTTAATTTTGTGGGTTACAAATTTATCTCCATTTACTCATTATTGGTGTACACTGATCTTCAGAATTTGAATTAATAAGCTTTCATATTTTTTACGCTACACTCACTTTTATGCTAACACCTTTCTGCCGGGAACATTTACCTATAAAGTTAAAGCCTCTCTGCAGGGCAATTGACGAACTGTACACGTGTCATGTAAAGTGTTAATTCAGTTTTCTTACACAACATAAAAAATGACACCATCTACGAACAAGACAAAACAACAGATTTCTCATTGGCATTTGATTATATTAAACTTATCTCCACAAGAGATATATTATGACCTTTCACTTTCTAGCAATATCAGGATGGAACTTCACTAATGCAATTCAACTGTCTATACATTTCGCCCAATAATCATTCTCAGGAAATTTCAGTCATTTCAATGCCCATTCATCTCAAAATTATTGTGTCACAATTGAGCAAGAACCAAGACACAAACTAATGTGGTGGACTCAAAGCACTATATCGGAAACTTCAAAGCATATCTTCTTATCAGTCCACCAATCTACTCTCTGCTATACCAATACCCAACCCTGGTTCCGACACCTCTCGATCTGGTACAGTTACATTAACTGAACTTTGTGAATCTTCAAATCTACGCTGAAAAATGTTCACACCGAAGATCCAAAACATAGGTAAGCGCACCTGTCGGGCCGACGCTCTACCCGAATCCAGTGTGCTTATTTGCTCATTTCCCAGCAATTACACCATTTCTTCCAGAATCCTTTTGCACATGCGTTTTATTTATACAAACAGACACTTCATTTCATTTCATTGGATTCTGTACGAACTCATGTTGATATCACTACCAAAACTAGCATTTATCTTTAAGATAAGGTACTTTCAAACCCTTTGTGTTTTTCAGATTGGTTTTCAAAATTTCAGTTGAATTTGTAATCACGCTATCATGTATAACAGCGTTGTTTGTTAAAGAATCAGGCACATTTTCATCTATGTGTAGATCAAACATTTGTCAAAAGAGTCAACGAAGGGTAATTTATCCAATATACATTTATTGCACAACCATTCCCTTGAGCCCTTGAGGATCTAAAAAAGTTTAAAGAAGCATCAGTACATTTAAAATGCGCCCACATGTTACATCCCGTACATTTCATTGCATTTTGACTGTTTCTCACTGTCTTACTTACTGTCATGCTATAGGATGATATAAGGTGGACGGACTAAAAAGGACGGGGGTATACAATATGGGAACAAAAAGTTTAAAAAGTCTGAAGTAGTACAATAAAATAGAAGCACAAACGCGAAGGATATGTCGCATGTTTTGCTCAGAGGGATGACAAGTCGTTATGAATCACTCTGTTTATGGTCTTGCCATTGTTGGTTTTGACTTTGATGATCACTTGACCGTCACTACTCCATGCTGCTTCTACAAGAGGATGCTTGGAAGTCCGACTCAGGAGATAGCGATTGTTTTTCTTTAAATCCTCTTGAATAACGATTCCAGTGCCTCTCAGCCGGCGTCGATTTGTCGTAACTTGATGAATAGGTCTAGAATAAAGACAACGCTCTAACCCTCTTTTTAAGACAGGTTCTTAGGTTGAAGGATTGTTTGGTCTTAGATTTGGAGTTTTTTCTATTATCATTTCTATTAGCATTATTTAAAAAAATGGGTCTGGCTGAAAGACTACGCTATATGTCCATGTTATCCAACATACTATTTTTGTTGTTGTTGTTGCTGTATTGTTATTAATAATTTTGGAATAATAGAGTTTTGAGAAAAGACTATGCTCGATTTTCATTTTCAATCCACTGGAATATCATTATGTTATCCTAGTTTGCACTTATATTACAATTACAAATTTAAAAAAACCGGTTCTGAAAAAAGACTTAGGACTTTATTACAATTTTTTTAAATAACCGGGTCTGGAAAAAAGACTTTGGACTTATATTATTTTTGAAACAGTCGGATCTGGAAAAAAAGACTTTGGACTTTAATGATAACTAACCGGGTCTGGAAAAAAAGACTTTGCACTTTTTTGCTAAATGAACGCATTACTATAAGATTTTAGTTTAGAACGGATTCGCCGAAAATCCCTTCAAATTTATCACATTTGTGGTTAAAGTCATTATTAAAATGGGGACATCCAGATAGTCCGCGGGTCCGTTAGTCCGCAGTGTATGTAAAATTATGATTAGAAATATCGAATGTCATCGAGAGGTCCAAAGGTCAAATGATACGAAACAATGGGGTTCTATCAGGTGCGGATCCATGGGGGCCGAGGGGAAACTGCCTCACCCCCTCCCACCCCCAGCTCAAAAAAACAGGAGGGGAAAAGGGAGAGAATAAAAAGAGAGAGGGGAAGATGGGAAAAGAAGAGATTAGACAAGAGAGGAGGGAAAAGGAAAAGAAAGGAGAAAGGAAAAGGAGGAAAATGAAGAAGAAAAAAAGAGTAAGGAAGAGAAGAATATCTTAATATAGAAGAAGATGGGATGAAAGATAAGAAAGAGAGAGAGATAGGAAGAGGGAAAGAAGATGAAAAAAGAGAGTGGGGAGGAGAGGGAGAGAAGAAAAAAATCAACATTGAGCGGCAGATCGGGGAAAATGTAGGTAAAAAAAAAATTGCCCCCCCCCCTCCTTATTGGCGGAAGCTGGGCCCGCCCCCGGAATTAGGCTTCCAGGATAACATACATGAAAAATACAAAAAAATCAGATCGCACTTTGCGTTCTCATTATTTATTTAGGCCTTGTGAAATACCTCAATGTGTTTTGAAAATAAAATCTCTGATATTCTTAAACTTAACTTCTACCCCCCCCCCTATTTCATTTATTTTTTTTTATATCTGTGACCTCTATAAACGTTCCACAAGACCCCCTCCCTACCCCCCCCCCCCGTGCACCCATTTTGAATAGATACGCCACTGATGAGGAGAATGGGTCGATTGCTCGAGATTGCATTATTCCCATTTTATTATCATAATTTTATCATTTATTAGTATTATTGAAGAATATTCTACAGGTTCTAAAACAACTAGTAAAGAAACTACAGCTCCTGCTCACACAATATTCTAGTAGGGCCTACTCTGGTGAGAAGTTAAACCAAATTGAAACCCCCCAAAATCGCTCGCGCTTCGTGCTCTCATTGATATTTCATTAAATATTAATGTTTTTTTTTTTCAAGAACACATTGATAAAATGGTCTTTAATTGCCCTTTTTTATGTGATTATAAGATAATTCAAATCCATTTAAGGCACATTTAGTTACCCCGACTCGGAGGGAGTGGGCGCCATTTTTCGAATAGTACACAGAGGCGCCAATAATCAGGTCAAATTTGCCCCCCCCCCCCCTCCTAACGAAATCCTGGATCCGCGCCTGGGTTCTATAACAATAACCCAATTAGGGCAATCACCCCTGACAACTGCTTCAAGGAAAATATGATTCCCATATTTTTACCGCCGGGGACTGTTACCCCGGAAATTTACCCTCCGGACAATTACCCTGGATAATTACCCTAAGTACAGAGCCATCGGCGCACAGTGGGCCAGGAGAGAGCAAAAGTGCACCGAAACTGGTTTTTGGTCATGAAACAATTTTTTTTTATATTCTAAGCAAAGATAAGAACCTATAGAATGTCTCCATACAATATTTCTCCATGAAATTGATTATTAGTTGCCCATTTTATTCAATATTACCGGAAAATAACTCTTTACGGCTACCGCATGTGTAATTGACACGTTTTAGAGATTTCATTGTTTTAACAAAACGGATTGCTTCATGTATTTCCAATTCACGGTGCTCTTTGATGAATGATTGTTTTAGTGATCGAAGATATTCAAGATAAAATGATAATCCGCTCAGAGGTTATTTTGGAGGAAGGCATTTGACAATGGGGGGTTTTACCATTTTTTTTAATGATCATTTCTTTTTTAAATTGCTGCCGATTGCTGCACTAAAACAGCATGACGGTCTTTTTTATAGTTCATGCTTTACATTGATACCAAATTAAGCTGCATATACGTGCATTTTCTGGGGATATAACCAATTTTCCAACCACATGTTCGCCGTATTTATCACAAAAATCGTTTAAACTTAGTGTCCCATTTTGCGCGTGTCGAACGTTCCAGGTGATATTAAACAAATCCCCGTCGCGTGCTTGGAGAGAGACAGAGGGGGGGGGGGGGGGGGATGGGAGACGAGAAGGAGCAATCAAATTTGAACATTAAATGGTTAAAAAGACCATGGATGTTTGGCTCATGTGACTGGTATCTGCCTAAAATATTTTCGTTAAGCTTAAAAAACAATAAACATAAAAACAAGCTTTCATTTCCACTTCCACTAACTATGCAGTGCGTATCAAAAAACCGGACAGATTTCAAAAGTATTTGAAATTTTTGTTTCAAATCATGATGTACATATTTTAGTGTAAAATGTTTTTGTCTGGGGTTAAAAAGGAGGCTTGCGCCAAAATCTAAATCATAAATATGATGATCGGAATTCTTGCTAATATAATGCAGACTTCCTCTTAGCCTTTTCATTTCATTGCCATCATTTTCAAATTATGGAGTCAAAATTCATGTTCAAATCTATTTATTTGCTTGAATTGTTCTGTTGTTGTTTCTTTCTAATAATCTCTTTTAGCTTTGAATATTGCTTCTTCAAGCAAAACCCTTTTTTTAACTGAAGTATGGGAGAACGTGTATTTTTTTTCAAATTCCTTCATTTTGTGCTACAAAGGTTATGGTACCTTTCGAACAGTGACATACAGATGTGCGGGGCTCAGGGATGTCCCCACCCCCCCTCAATTGAAAAAAAAATCATGACTAAAAACAAAAAGTGGAAAGGAAATAAAATGAAAGGTAGAAAATAAAATATGAAATTATTTTCTAAATATTATGTCAAAATCTATCACAATTTTTGATAATGTAATTAAAAAAAGTTGTAAAAAATCATGTAGGTGTGGTTAATCATTGTACCAAGGGAATAAAAATACTTCTTTGCATTTTTTTACAATTTCCGAATTCATGGTAGGGCGCCCTCTTTTAACGATAATCAAGTCACCAATTGCATTGTTTGTACCCCGAGCACAGGCTTTTCTTGTATCTTTGCCTGTTTCTGTGTTTGCTGTTTGCTAATATGCTTAATTGTTGCTAAAAAATTCTCTAAAACTAGTTTCTGAAAATTTGAAACTTATTGTAAAATTAGAAACATGTAATTATTTCTTCCCAAATTTTAACAGCCAACCAGAAAACAGTATTTAACGACGTCATCAATATTTTAAAATACCTTTATTGAATTCTACGGGTGAAATTACCTCTATTAAATCGTACAAATTTGTGAACAATGGGTTTTGGCGCACTTTGGGTTCATTCTGGCCAACTGTGCGGCGTGATACTTTATCTTGCCATGTATGATTAATAAGCTTATTATTTCGACATGGCGATGTATTCTATATTGTCAAGTCGATATGTCGACATGGCGAGATATGAAATGTGCAAGTCCCGGCGAGAATCCCGATATATGTTGACATATAACTTGTTACAAGTCGACTTGGCAAGATAAAATATCTCACCATGTTGACGTATAACTTTTTATAGGTGGACTTGGCAGGATAGCGTATCTCGCCATGCGGAAATAATAAGCTTATTTAGTCGACATGGCAAGATAAAGTATCTCGCCATGTCGTCAAGTCAATGGCTTTGAAAGGCTCCGTACTGGGGGTGATTGGTGTCTAGAGGGTCAATTTCCGGGTGGGGGGTAACAGTCCCCGACGATAAAAAATGTGGGGATAATATTTTCCTTAAAGTAGTTGTCAGGGGGCGATTGGCCTTTGGGTCATCGTTATGGAACCCCATGGACTCGTATCATTGACCTTTTGACCTCTTGATGACATTGGATCTCGCTATACCTGATCATAATTTTGGTTACACTTCGTAATTCCGAAGCTTCGTAATTCCGAAGGTTCTTTATTCCGAAGGTTCGTAATTCCGAAACACGTAAATTGCCCGCATACATTCGTAATTCCGAAGCTTCGTAATTCCGAAGGTTTGGTTATTCCGAAGGTTCGTATTTCCGAAGGTTCGTAATTCCGAAGGTTCGTCAATCCGAAAACGAAATAAGGTTCGTAATTCCGAAGGTTCGTTAATCCGAAAACGAAATAAGGTTCGTAATTCCGAAGGTTCGTTAATCCGAAAACGAAATGAGGTTCGTAATTCCGAAGGTTCGTTAATCCGAAAACGAAATAAGGTTCGTAATTCCGAAGGTTCGTTAATCCGAAAACGAAATAAGGTTCGTTAATCCGAAAACGAAATAAGGTTCGTTAATCCGAAAATTAAATAAGGTTCGTATTTCCGAAAATGAAAATAATTCATTTTGGTAACAAAAACGATGTTGTCATTACAAGATTACACGATATTATGCAATGATAGTAATAGCGATCGATGATACATGCGTGTGTTGGGGCCAAAGCATGTATTTCATTAAAGGGAATATTTAACTTTGTGAGCAATTTAAAAAATTATCATATTGCTCTTTGAAAATGGTATGAACATTCGACTAACAGCTCAAAAATACCCATGTGAAAGTTTGGGAACATAACATATTCGGGAAGTGTTTTTAAAAACTGAAAATCTGAGGCAATGTTTGAAGAGAAAAATGCACTTCTCGACGGTTGATTCACGATTCTGTTTCCAATTTAAATCGATATTATATAGCGTCACCTTGTGATGTATGTAAGAAAGTAGGCGGAGCTTACCACGGCGGAATTCAGTTCTCCGTGATCTGTTGTGTTCGAAGTTTGTTGGGGGGGAGGGGTCTGTGTTCTCTCGGGGTCCGCTCTATGTGTGTGATAAGCGCATGTGCCTTGAAGTCTGTAATGCTCTATGGTGAAAGGGTTTAGTTGTGTGTGTATCGCTTGCATTTCATTGGGGAATCTAATTTTACTGTCAGGTGTCGAACTCGTGAGTGTTCATTCCGCATTTGTCTGTACATTTGTATATGCTATAGCCTGGGTCAAGCCACATGTATGCCTCATTATATAGACCATGGGATTTTGATGAATTTATATTTTGGCGACATAAATTAGTAGCAAATAAAACAACAGAAAATAACGCTAAATAACGGCCAGGTATACAAATACATGTACAATCCCAGAGCTGCGTACAGAGTAGGTTGTTTTTTTTTTTGGTTATGTGGATCATATGGAGGGATGGCCATTTTCCCGCCAGAAGCTATATTGTGCCCCTCCCCCCAAAATTACCTTTCTGCTCTTTTCTTTACCTTTGCATAAACTACAATAGGTCCTTGTGGTTGTTGGTTATTCTCTTTTACCTGGCCACGATATAGCAAACGTCCGTCGACTGGTTCGATCGAGATAAACTGTTATGGACGATAAAAGAGGCGAATGCACTGAATATTGCTCCATGTGATATAATGGAGCTGTAATATGTATCCGAGCACGACTCTTGTCATGATATGTTGATGTGCATGTTTACATGCACGGAACATAGCTGGGAATAAGTAAAAAGGCAGCCCGAAAGGCAGTGACCTCCGGCTCCTCCACCCCCCCCCCGGCCCTGTTACACCCACAAATGTAATAATCGCCCACAAATGTAATAACGCCCACAAATGTAATAACACTTTACCCACAAATGTAATAATTTTTGATCGCCCACAAATGTAATAAGACTTTACCCACAAATGTAATAACGCCCACAAATGTAATAACACTTTACCCACAAATGTAATAATTTTTGATCGCCCACAAATGTAATAAGACTTTACCCACAAATGTAATAACGCCCACAAATGTAATAACACTTTACCCACAAATGTAATAATGCACTTTACCAACAAATGTAATAATGACTTTACCCACAAATGTAATAAATTTGAAGTGATTTTTGGCGAATTCGTTCTAAACTAATATCCTCTGATAGTAATGCGTTCATATAGCACAAAAGTTCAAAGTCTTTTTTCCAGACCCGGTTAATGAAATATTACAGTACAAGTCCAAGTCTTTTTCCAGACCCGGTTTTTCAAAATTATAATATACGTCGGTGAGGGTTAAAGACAACACTCTAAGCCCAAGCATTTAAGTGGGTTTAATTTTGAAGATTGGTCTCAGCTGTCATTTTTTTTCAATATTTCTTTATGTTTTAAATAACCGGGTCCAGACGAAAGACTAAGCATAATACTCGTGTTATTCCACAAGAATAAGAATATGAGTCTTTTGTTTTTAGGATTGTTTAAATCATTTTTAAATCATTGGGTCTGGAATAAAGACAACGCTCTAAACATGTGCTTTTCTACATGCATGGTCTTAATTTGGAAGATTGTTGGTTCTTAGATTCGTTGTTGGGGGTTGAGTTTTATTGATTCTTTATTCCTGAAATAATTCCGTCTGGAGGAAAGTCGATCTTCGACAATCGGTCATCATGTTGTTCCACAGTAATTAGATTATTGGGTATTCGTATTAGAATATTTGTAAAAACTATTTTATATTTCAAATAGTAACCAAGTCTGGAGAAAGGATGTCTGCTTTACCCACGCGTTATTACAATGATTTGTAGGGGTAGTAGTATTATTTAAAAAAAAAGACATATTTTTACTGGGTGAAACTTTGGAAATTTGGTCTTAGATTTGAAGTTTTTCAGTTACTTTTTTTTAATAGCCGGGTCTGGAGGAAAGAGTACGTTTTAGAACTCGTGTTATTCCACGAGAATAAGAATATAAGGTCTTATGTTAGAAGATTTTTTTCGTAACTGTTTTAGGTCTGGAATAAAGACAACACTCTAAACCTCTTTTAAAACAGGTTCTTAGGTTGAAGGTTTGTTTGGTCTTAGACTTTGATTTTTTTTATTCTTACTATTAGCGTTTTTTTTTAAAGAAAAAAGTGGTCGGGCTGAAAGACTACGCTATATCCAGCATTAATAAGATTATGGGGTCTTATACTGTTTTTAAACTGATATTCATAATGTTTAAATAATAGGTAACCGGGTCTGGAGAAAAGACTACGCTTGATTCTCAATTTACGCTGAGTGCACATATTCACAATATACACCGTATAAGTTGAAACAACAACAAAGACATTAATTCCACCAGTTTTAATAAACTGGGTCTGGAGAAAAGACTAAGCTCGATTCCCATTTTTTCCACAGGAATATCATTATCGTATCTTAGTTTGGATTTATATTATAAATTTTGAAATAACTGGGTCTGGAAAAAGACTTTGGACTTATTAAAATTCTTGAAACAACCGGGTCTGGAAAAAAGACTTTGGATTTATATCACAATTTTTGAAACAACCGGGTCTGGAAAAAAGACTTTGGATTTATATTATGTTTTATTAACCCGGTCTGAAAAAAAGACTTTGCACTTTTGTGCTATATGAACGCATTACTATAGGATTTTAATTTAGAACGGATTCGCCAAAAATCCCTTCAAATTTATTACATTTGTGGGTAAAGTCATTATTACATTTGTGGGCGATCAAAAATTATTACATTTGTGGGTAAAGTGTTATTACATTTGTGGGTGCAACAGGCCCCCTGACATGGAAACTTCACCATCCACCAACGTGCGTGTTTACGTTCTCCACGAGCTCCCCCAACAAAGATATTCCCATCCATTGGCGGCGCAAGCCAAAAAATTTAGAGGGTGTCCACCTGAATTTTCATGGACACAGGTAAAAAATTTGACAAGCGCCCACAAAAAGGGTTATCAACCTAAAATTTAGGAGTTGCTAACCTAAAATTTTTGACAAGGAAGAAAAAAGGTCATCAACCTAAATTTTAGGGGGGGGGCAACACACGTTTCAGTGGGGTCCACGTGAATTTAGGGGGGACGCAGAAAAAATTGACAAGCAAAAAAAAAAAGATTATCAACAAAAAAATTACGGGGGGGGGGCTTCCCCCCCCCCCCCCGCTTCCGCCGCCTATGTTCCCATCAACAATCTTCGGTAGGCATATCTTCACGTAAGATACTTATTAGAAACTCCCGGGTCCTATTGCTCTCCCCCCCCCTCCGATCGATCGGGGCCTATCCGTTTTAGACTATTTTGGAACGTGTAAGATATATAGGGTAGTAATTTGCAAACCCAAACATCTCAACTCCCGAGACCCTGGAATATCATGACTGTATATAAGACCTACAAATTATTATGCATAAGTTTGTTTGTTTTGTGTATTTGATTTGCATGTGTGACAGTGTGTTTTTTGGGAAGGGGTAGCCGTATTTAATTTTATCCATGATTGGGGTCAATAATTCTTTACATTTCTCCGCCATATAATCCGCTCATGACACCTTTCAAATCATATCACATTTCTTTTTCAATTTCCATTACTTTCCCGCTATTTTATTATCTTCTGCTTCCCTTCGCTCTTCCTTTGGTAAATTCTTTACAATATAAAGACGCAATCTGATTTTTGTTACACAACCCTGATTATACCTATGAACCTTACGTGAAGATAGTTTTTGTGTTCTTTTCTAGCTCGTAATACCTGAAAACCTGTAAATTGGTTATTGATCATGTTGATTTTCTTTATACAATTTTTTTATAAACCCCTCATTATTTCAGCGTAAATGAAGCATCCTTTACCTTTAATCTGGCATTGTTTATATCCTGATATCATGTTCATTTTAGGAAAATAATGAAAAATGAAACAATGTAAAAATCTTAGTTTGAGTCAGAATTTTAAACAAAACTAGTCACACGTTGTCAATCACGAAAGTTCCCGTTTCTGCTCGATCCAATCACTGTAATTTTTAGATTCCATGGAATAATTAGTCCATCATCACCACAACCATCAAGTAACAGTACACTTGAATTCGTTAACAAATGCTTGTGAATGAGCATAATTGTATTTCCGTCAATATTGAAAGGCCATCTCTAACAGGGTAAGACCCCCCCCCCCACCACTCTGGATATTTTATCGTCGGTTAATATGCGTGACTGTCGGGATAAGGGAAGAGAGGGAAAATAGAAGGGAAAAGGGTGGGGAAGAAGAGAAAGAAGAAAAGTGGAAAAAGGGGAAAAATTAAAAGAAAAGAGGTTGTCGGACTGACGCCTACTGGAAAAATGATAGAACTGATTGTCACGAAGGAATGTTCCTCTACTCCATGTATATAGGCTATATACCATCAGTGTAATGTAGTCACACAGGGCTGTTCTAATAAATTGCTTTGAATGTATAGGTTTTAGGTCTAAATCCCTTAAAATTAAGCCCATCATTTTTTACGTACAGTGATTAAAATTGCCCGGCCGTAGGTCCCAGTCGCGAAAATTGTCGTCATTCAATTAGAGTATTCAATATCTTCACAAGTTTCTTATATACGTGTTGGGCAGCGCTTTTAAAATATTCCCTTTCAGATCAGTAAATTTAGTTCGCACTATAGACAGCTTGTTCTTTATTGTTTTACAACGTCCAGTAGTGATCAAGTATTTATATCACAAAATATATTGTTGAGATGATAACCTTCGTATATACGTGTAGATAAAATAGCTTATTGTGTTTCGCGCTTGCAATGATTTTTTATGAGGTACATCGAATTTGATATTTACATTTAAAGAATAACCTACTTAGAATGTTTAGTTGTCGGGTCATAATATAGAAAACTTCAGCTCGCGCTATTCGCTTGCATTGTTTCATTGAATATCCCCCATGTCAACAGTGACGTATCTAGAACAAACGAAGCCCAGGCAAGTGCTAAAATCGCACCCCTTTCAAATTGTAGGTCTATTATATATATACTCGGCAGTTGACCAGTCAAAACAAAACAATAGTTTAGTCCGTTTCTTTTAATCAAGAAAATGATGCGTATCTAGCGTAAAGAATGTATGCGAGCGCTAAGCACGTGCCTATTAAGATCGTATAAAGGAATATTCTAAGCATTTTTGTAATGATTAACATAATGCATATCCAGACAATGAAAGCAAGCGCGAAGCGCGAGCCGAAAATTGATATTGAGACCTACAATCGGGAATTTTTAATGATTCTTAACGATGCGTATCTATAATTAAGCAACTCATGCAAGCACGAGGGCGAGCTGAAAAAAATAATATTGAGGGGAAATTTTAATAATAATAATAATTATAATACTAACAATAATAATAATAATTCATCATAATAATAATAATGGTGGCTTATATAGCTCACAGGTCCACCTTTCGGTGCTCATGGCGCTACAAAAAAAATAAATACAACACACAGCAACAATATAAAACGAAAAGGTATAGAGTTTGAATTCTCCTGAATGTTAGTGGGAGATCAAAATTCAGTTTTCAACTGGGACTTGAATGTTTCTGTTGATGAAAATTTGACAATTGATTCCATAGCTTTGGTCCTATAACAGAGAATGCATGGTCCCCCATTTGTGTTTTGTTCTAGGTGTCGGGAGCAATAGAGCATCAGGTGATGATCAGAGCTACATGAAGGCTAATATTTTGAGATAGAGCTTCGGAGATATATGGGGAAGAGAGAATAAATTGAATGATGTATAAGTAAAAGAATTTTGAAGGTGATTCGTTTATCAACAGGCAGCCAATGTAAGGACTAAAGGATTGAGTCGTACGTTTCAGTGTACGTTAGGAGTCGGGCAGCAGAGTTTTGTAGACGTTATAGTTTCGTCGAATCTTTTTGTGGGAGGTTACAGAACAATGAGTTTGATAAATCTAAACGAATGGAAATCAAAGCATCGATAATTTTTAGGACTTTTGTAGGAATTCATAAAAAGGATACGTATCTCATTGCGGTAGGCCCTAATGTGAGCGCAAAGCGCGAGCTGATTATTTTTTTACACAAACATGTATATCCTCACCTAAAAATGTCCTTTTAATGATCGTATGTAAAACTAATGGAGAGTTTTTATCTCCCTTTTGACAAACCAGAAAAAAAATATATTTCCGAACTGTTTGCAAGAATTAATGAAACGGTATAAAAGAAATTATGCAAACTCGTAGCTATAGATTAAAAGTTATGACATTTGCGTTTGAAAAAGGATTTTATTTTTATAAGGAGTGTTTGTTAGAATTCAAGGAGAGAATATAAGTAGATCACTAATCAAAAGTTGTCACAAATATTCATCTCTGGGTAAGGACATACAAGATCATTAAAGGTGCATAGGACGGGGGTATTAATCACACCGTCAGCGGTATTCCTTTTCTGCGTCTTAATTCCTTTGTCTTTTCTCTTCATTTTTTGTTTTCCTTTTTTTTTCTTTGCATCCCTCTTTCCATTTTGCACCACTGAAAGTGGCTCCCGGGGCACGTGCCTCCCTTGCCGCCCCTGCTAGATACGCCATGTAAGAAAGTCCACTTTTCATGTCGGAAAAAATATCAGCTTGCGCTCTGCGCTCGCATCAATTGTTGAGTTACATATATATATATATATAGAGAGAGAGAGAGAGAGAGAGAGAGAGAGAGAGAGGGAAGGAAAAATGAGCTCGCGCTTCGCGCTCACATTGATTGATTGCTTACTCATCCTATTTATGACTTCAAAAAACGTGGTTAATATGTTAAGTTCTCAATAATACTCATAAAAAAAATTATTGAACATGACAGAAAAAGTGCTTAGAATGTCCGAGTTTGGGTGGAAAATTATAATTTCAGTTCGCGCTTCACGCTCGCATCATAAAGTTAAGCTTATAATATATCCATCCAATTTTTGGTTGAAAATGTGATTCGATAATTTTTTTATGTCTGAGGTTTTTGAAATGTACAACTCGCGCTCGCATTTTATTGATTGGTGAGATTTGTATGACATATTTATTCATGAGTCACTGCAAAATGGATACTTTTGTTGGTATGTTAAAAATTACTTCTGTGTTTCGCGCTCGCATGCATGAATCATAGATACGCATCTTGTTCATGACTACAATGACTGCCCAGAATATTCAACTCTCAGTTCTAAATAAAAAGTATACAATAAAATTAGCTGAAATGTGATATATTTAGACCTTATGAGATATGGTAAGATAAGACTGTATTAAAACTTCGATCCTTAGTAGTACGTCAAGCCCTCCAATATATAACAGATAAATAAGTGAAATGAATAATGCCAAAATTGATTTTGGCGGCCTATCGGGGAAAGTGTGAATAAAAGTAATTCACACCCCTACATTATTTGAACTGATGAAAGCTGGTAATGCCCCTTGGGCCTGGGTATGGCGAAAGAAAATGTGACTGAGAGTGTTGAACACTTCCAAGACTCATGGCCGTCTGACGTCGGTACTGGTAGTATACGTTTGTAGAATCAAGGGCTTTACCGACAAACATTTTGAACTTTTACGATGGAGTGTAGCTCGTAAGCAAAAATATAAATGAATAAAGAAATAAATTAAAATAATCACTTTTGAAAATGAACACCACTCCCTCCCCCCCCCCCCCTCCCCTCTCTCTATTGCATGGTTGTGGAAATTCGTATAGTGTTTTTCGTTTGCGCGGGCGAGGGGCTCAAATAAAGGATTATAAGTATGTTCGTTTTGATCACACGAATCAAGCAGTGAAAATTATACATTGGCACCTTGAGCACCTAACAAGATGGACACGTGTGTTATATAAATCTGATATTATTTTATTACTATCATTATCATTATTTAGAACAAATACGCTACTTGCCCCTTCCAATTCCCTCGTCTCCATTTTTTTTCAGGGGGGCCGCGGGTTGGCTTAATCTGTAGCGTTCCTTTCCCGCTACCCCTTTCAATAATTTTAATTTTTTTTCATCGACCATTCTGGAGATATACGATTTCATCTCTCCGATCCGCTTCGTCAGTGTGCAAATGTGCTGGCGTGAAGAGAACCAACCTCCAACCTCGGACAAGACAAGAAATTGAAGAAGGAGAAAAAATAAAGCACATTTTGATATTAGAAACGAAAATGTCTGCTATGTTCTTGTGTGTCTTTTCCCCCTGTTTATATCCCATAATGATGTAATGATATTCATTTCAAGATTTCAAAAATCACGACATGTTCAGACCCCCCCCCCCCCATTCCTCCATGTCCAGGGTTGCACTTTGTGAATAATTAGAGAATTCAACCACGTCACACTATCGTTTTGTCCTTTCATTTTACGTCTCTCTCCCAATTTTCTCTCTTTCATGTGTTGTAAAATAGTGTACACTTTGACGTCGAAATAAGATTTGCAGACCAACGAAGGGAATGGGAAAGGTATCGATAAATGGAAGCGAGGGGGGGACGCCCTCCTGAATTTTAGATAAGTGGGGCAGTTCCCCCTTAAAAAGGAAGAGGGAAAGAAAGAAAAAAAAATAAAAGAAAGAATAAATATGGAAATAAAATAAGAAAAAGTTGAATATTAGGATTTACTAATGATACCAAACTAGCAGTTTTGACAAGGGAAAACAATTAAAATTTGAAGCAAAATAATCATACATTAAAAAAAAAAAAAAATCCCCTCCGAAATGAAGGTGTTTGGATCAAACCAGTACATTATAGCATTGTATCCCCATATAAATCTTGGAGGTGATTTAGCACCACCGCTTCCCAGGGTCATGTGCATCGGTGTTTCCACAGATCCAAAACAAACTTCTCGAATTTATGGACATTTCCTGGAATTTCTAGTTTGATATTAAAAAAAAAATCGTACAAATATGTAGCCAGCAGAAACAAAATTAAGGACTTAAAACCCGTTTATTCATGCCCTTTTTTGAAAGATTAACACAATTACGAAATCCGTGAGCGCGAACAGAAAATTTTCAGCAAACAATTAAAAAAATATAACATGAATATTGATAGTTGCTATGTTTAATTATTGTTTACTTGTAATCTTCGGATTTCCCGAAATTTCCTGGATTTGTTTCATTCAGAACCCTTCCTGGAATAGGTCAAATCTCCCGAAATTCCGAAAATTTCGGGAGATTTGAAACCGTGCATCCCGGGAATAGCTTTATAAATGTATAACCTTTTATAATGCAATTTTATATGAGGAATTTCACGAAAATGCTATTGAAATAAAAATATAGGGTTTGAATATAAGATCGAGGAACTTTTAAAACTCAACTCTCTGCGTTTACTAGCATTTCTTTATTTTATTTTTTAACTTTATATGCCCTGTCGCCGAACACTATGTGTCTTTCCACATTTTTTTTATTTTTAAATCGGATTGAATTGATATTTTTAGGTTGGTGCATGACTTCATATTTTTTGGTACAAAATACCATCTTGACGTCTCAGGATTCTGGAGTTTCTTGGGCTTTTCTACCTATGCCTATATAGAGTAAGGGGAAACGGAGAGGATCAATAAAAAGAAGGATATAAGAAGAAGAAGAATAAATGTGAATGAAATAAGGAAAGAGGAACGATTTGAAAAACTGAAAAATAGAAATCATTATACAAAAAAATTCAATTGCGAATATATATGAAAAAAATCAGCTTGCGTTTTACATGCGCTCTTATCATTATTTAGGAAAATATGCAATATTACAGAACAGTTTATCCAATGTTCAGCAAATTTCAGCTCGCTTAGCGTATAATCTTTACACTTACCATAAGACCGTATTTTAGAATGACCCGATTCAGCTCTTCATGTCAAAATATTAACAATTTTCAACTTGTGCATCGTGGTCCGCGCTCGCACCATTCTGTTGTATAATCAATGCAATTTAGTAAGTTTGAATCTCGGCTTTCAGTCATTTTTTTAAAAGCAATATGCTTATAATGACAATCCTCGATCTTGCTAATTTTTAATTTATCGTAATAGTTGGGTATGGATAATTTGGTGTGTGTGTGTGTGTGTGGGTTGAATCATAATGTTTAATTACACTCTATGATTCATGCCAAAATTTATACGCGAGAACATAAATCAAATCAAATCAAAATGTTTAAGATATTCATACCCTGCTTGATTACCAAGAGTAGAATGACCCGTTCAAGATGTACATGTACATAAAACAGTTTGCGCTCCTATATTTCCTTTCAAATCGAAATATAAGAGTGAACATTAACTTGCGCTTCGCGCTCGCATCATTAATTTAGGCCACAGTGGGTCCATGATTATAAGAATAAAGCTACGATGTACTTAAAAAATCAGACTTTAGTTGCATGGGACATCCCTCCTAAATGATAATAAGTATTGTATCTGCTGATGTGAAACGTGGATGGAAATATTCTTACCATCCCCGAAAGACCTAAAAATATACATTCTGGCACTGGCGGCGGAAGATTATGCTTCAACGCTGCCAATCCAGAATCTAAAAAGAAAAGAAAGAATAAATATGGAAATAAAATAAGAAAAAGTTGAATATTACGATTTACTAATGATACCAAACTAGCAGTTTTGACAAGGGAAAACAATTAAAATTTAGAGCAAAATAATCATACATTAAAAAATATTTAAAAAAAAATCCCCTCCGAAATGAAGGTGTTTGGATCAAACCAGTACATTATAGCATTGTACCCCCATATAAATCTTGGAGGTGATTTAGCACCACCGCTTCCCAGGGTCATGCGCATCGGTGTTTCCACAGATCCAAAACAAACTTCTCGAATTTATGGACATTTCCTGGAATTTCTAGTTTGATATTTAAAAAAAAATCGTACAAATATGTAGCCAGCAGAAACAAAATTAAGGACTTAAAACCCGTTTATTCATGCCCTTTTTTGAAAGATTAACACAATTACGAATTCCGTGAGCGCGAACAAAAAATTTTCAGCAAACAATTAAAAAAATATAACATGAATATTGATAGTTGCTATGTTTAATTATTGTTTACTTGTAATCTTCGGATTTCCCGAAATTTCCTGGATTTGTTTCATTTAGAACCCTTCCTGGAAAAGGTAAAATCTCCCAAAATCCTAAAATTTCGTGAGATTTGAAACCGTGTATCCGGGAATAGCTTTATACATGTATAACCTTTTATAATGCAATTTTATATAAGGAATTTCACGAAAATGCTATTGAAATAAAAATATAGGGTTTGAATATAAGATCGAGGAACTTTTAAAACTCAACTCTCTGCGTTTACTAGCATTTCTTTATTTTATTCTTTAACTTTATATGCCCTGTCGCCGAACACTATGTGTCTTTCCACATTTTTTTTTTAAATCGGATTGAATTGATATTTTTAGGTTGGTGCATGACTTCATATTTTTTGGTACAAAATACCATCTTGACGTCTCAGGATTCTGGAATTTCTTGGGCTTTTCTACCTATGCCTATATAGAGTAAGGGGAAACGGAGAGGATCGATAAAAAAAGGATATAAGAAAAAGAAGAATAAATGTGAATGAAATAAGGAAAGAGGAACGATTTGAAAAACAGAAATATAGAAATCATTATACAAAAAAATCAATTGCGAATATATATGAAAAAATCAGCTTGCGTTTTACATGCGCTCTTATCATTATTTAGGAAAATATGCAATATTACAGAACAGTTTATCCAATGTTCAGCAAATTTCAGCTCGCTTAGCGTATAATATTTACACTTACCATAAGACCGTATTTTAGAATGACCCGATTCAGCTCTTCATGTCAAAATATTAACAATTTTCAACTTGTGCATCGTGCTCCGCGCTCGCACCATTCTGTTGTATAATCAATGCAATTTAGTAAGTTTGAATCTCGGCTTTCAGTCATTTTTTTAAAGCAATATGCTTATAATGACAATCCTCGATCTTGCTAATTTTTAATTTATCGTAATAGTTGGGTATGGATAATTTGGTGCGTGTGTGTGTGTGGGTTGAATCATAATGTTTAATTACACTCTATGATTCATGCCAAAATTTATACGCGAGAACATAAATCAAATCAAATCAAAATGTTTAAGATATTCATACCCTGCTTGATTACCAAGAGTAGAATGACCCGTTCAAGATGTACATGTACATAAAACAGTTCGCGCTCCTATATTTCCTTTCAAATCGAAATATAAGAGTGAACATTAACTTGCGCTTCGCGCTCGCATCATTAATTTAGGCCATAGTAGGTCCATGATTATAAGAATAAAGCTACGATGTACTTAAAAAATCAGACTTTAGTTGCATGGGACATCCCTCCTAAATGATAATAAGTATTGTATCTGCTGATGTGAAACGTGGATGGAAATATTCTTACCATCCCCGAAAGACCTAAAAATATACATTCTGGCACTGGCGGCGGAAGATTATGCTTCAACGCTGCCAATCCAGAATCTAATATTTTTATACTTTCGCCGCCGGCCGCAGAATGCAATTATTTTTATGTCCTTTTTATGCCCAAGATATACCAATATGCTGCACGAACTCTTTTTACTAACTCTTTTTAGGAATCACATTACATGGGTTTTTTGCCTGTGTGCAGTTAATAGTATGTGTTGGGGGGGGGGAGATAAACAGCTTTATGTTGTGCAGGGGTGGATCCAGGACTTTCTAAAGGGAGGGGGCACCATTTCCTGAGAAAATTTTGACACGGCAAAAAAAAAAAATAGGTTTTCATCTAAAAGGTATTTCGCCAAAAATTTGTCAAGCAAAAAAAAAAAGAAGAAAGGACCTCGCGTTCAAGGGGGGGGGGGGATGGTGGTGCACACGTGGGTAAAATATATGGCATATTTACCTCACAAGTTTTGATTACTGCTCTCAAAAAGGGGGTGCGAGTCGGATTTGCCCCCCCCCCCCCCCTCCTTGACCCGCCAGCGCAGTTGTGCTCGGCCCATCAGAGAAACAGTCTTAAATATATGAAATATTATAATCATATGACTGCACATGCATTAGAAATGAAAACATTATGTCCTGCATTAATTATGTTCATTTTTCGAGCGATATGAGAAGAGTCTTACGTAATACCAAGTAATTTGCAAACCCATATCAACTATGAAACGTTCATGCATGGGATGAAGGCATTCTCTCCCCGGATTCTCCCCTCAGTTCACGACATACTACACAAAGCTCGAGAGACCACATGTCCTTATTCCATTCGCAAGTACATGTATGATATGTTTTGGATCGCACATATTCTTATGCTACACTTTCGATTCATCGACTCAAATTTGCCACGTTACTATCATCCCGGCGAGGAATCAGTAAGTCCCCATTTTTTTTCTTATCTTAAAGGGTCTGTACGTATCTTGTATCGCGCTCAGATTCTGTTTCTCTTCTTTGAAAGTGAATTTCTCTGCTTCGACAAGAACCGGCAAGGCGCTACATAACACGGCACGGGCCAGCGGAACATGCGCTGCATGTAATGTTTACAATTCTCAGTGCAGCCGACACCGGCCGTAGCGGCCCTGCCCCCCCCCCCCCCTATTCGCTGTTGGTTGATTGACAGTTCTCGCTTGCGTAGCCGTTAATACTAGTACGATCTCAACGGCAGAGGGAGGCGTACAATTTATTTCAAATTGGCGAAGTCTCAGTGATTTGGAAAATCGTCTAGTAGACGCGATCCAATATAATCACATATTCCCACATACTAACAACTTTTCATCCGAAATAAAGATGATTTCTAGGGTTTCTTAGAACAAATACATAAACTCATAAACATATTTCATCTTAGTTTGAGAATTTTTTAAATCAGCTTCTCACAAAGTTAAACGATCCCTTTAAGAATATAGACGCCCTGATCAAGAATAGGCTAATCTCGATTTTATCTGAGCAATTGCTGCCTATAAGCAAATGGTTCAATTAAAGATGCAGGGGATCAAGTGTGTTGGAAGCGTGCGAGCAACCTCTAGATAATAGGATTTGTATTGGAGGGGATGTCATTTTTAATAACAGCTTCTGCTGGTAATAAAAATAAAAAATAATACTAATAATGATCCTTGTGAGATGTTGAAAGCGAATCGCAAGCTCAAACTAGTAGACATTTCATGTAACAAGACGTGAAGTGAGCATTCGGAGCATTTTTTGTAATCCCGAGAAAGATGTGTATCTTTCTAAAGAATTAATGCGAGGGCGAGCTGTAATTTGTTTATATACTGACCTGGGGCCCGTTGCATGAAAACTCAAGTTGTTTTTACAGGAGTTTTTGCCCTGTGCTAAAGTCAATGGCGGAAATCAGACTAACCTTAGTTTTCATTTTTTACCAGAGTTTTCTCAGGTAAAAAGTTTTATGCAACAGGCTTCAGAAAGTAATCTTTTAAGGACTGCATTTAGTGACTCATGAATAGAATACATATCTCACGAACTAAATAATGAGAGCGCGAACCGCAAGCTTAAAATTTGTGATATTCCAACCTGAAAACTGGACATTTCATACTTCTTTTTTGTAACCAGGAATAGAATGAGTTCCTCAATAAACAATACTTGATGCGAGCGAGAAACGTGAGCCAAATTTTTCTGATTTTCCAACCTGAAAACTGGAAATACTAAGCATTCTTGTAAAAAAAAAATAATAGCTGGGAGAATAGTTTTCAGAACTGAAGTGGCTTCCCTGGGTAAATAATATCTATATCAATATCATTCTAGGCCCACATGAAATTTCCAAAAGTTTGAGCACGTGATTCGCTCGCAACATCTCACAAGGATGCCCTTTTAACAGTAATTGACCAAAAAGGTGAATTTTACATCTTCAGATTTGACTTTTTCCCCCAAACCGCTTACTCTCTACGCTCGCAGAAATGAAACGTAAATATATAACTTTAGTGATCACTTAAAAAATTGTGCTCAATTTAGTTACTACAAAACACACAACCTCTTTACACAGATGATAATCTAATGGTGAAAATATCCGTTTGCACCAAATTGCCCCTATTGGCCCCTTTTTTTGCTTTGCCCCCCCCCCCAAAAAAAAAAAAATACGTTCCGCCGCCATTGGTTAAAACGCGCATCGTCTTCATGGCCAACTGCAAAAAGTTCTTAAAATGTCCCCTTTAGATCAGGTCAGAGCTTATATATTTAAAAATTCTGTTCGCGCTTCTTGCTAGCAGTTATTGTCTAAATTTAGTTACATAGGCATCTCGCTTTGAAGATCACAAACATATTGCCCATCATATTAACAAAAATATGTAGCTCGCGCTCGCATTATTTAAAAAAGGGTTTATCATGTTATTACATATTTACTTTATTTCATAAGGATAAAGCTAATTATTGACTGTTAGGACTACCCTTTCAAAGAAACAAACAAAAATCAACTTTAAACTGCCGATCAAGGAAAATATGGCTAAACAAATTCCCCCCCCCCCCCTCTATTTGACGAAAGTTGGATCCGCCGGGAGGGAGGCAGGAGGCATCAAAAATGAAATAAAAAACAGGGGAATTAATATTTTCCAAAATGGGAAAGTTCCTTTTTCAAAAATAAATATGCCGTTTTTCATATTTTTTTCGAAATAAAATACTCTTTTTAAAGTATACAAGTTAAATTAAGTTTTCAGGCTGGAATATTGAAAATTTTTAGCTTGCGCTTTGCACTCTCATTCGATCGGTGAAATATGCATCCTAAAAAGGTCACTAAATGCTTTCTTTAACAGGTTCCTTTTCTGGTCAGTATGTTTTAGCTCGCGTTTTGCGCTCGTGTTAATTCTTTAGTTAGATGCACATCTTTTTAATGACAGCAGAAATCTGCTCGGATTTTTAAAAACTAATTTTCATTTTTTATTGAAATAACCTTAAGTTTTAGCTTGTGATTCACGCTCGCAACACCTCGCAATAATGCCATTTTAAGAATAATTGACCACAAAAAACGTTATACAACTTCACCCTTGAATTTGTTTTACCAAGCCGCTCGCTCATTATACTCTCTCCCGAAAAATAAAGCCTAAATATACATTTTGCCATAATAAGAAGTCACTTCAAAAAAGTTTTTCTCTACTTAATCACTATCAAACACACAATGACTTCAAGCAGATGATAATCTTAAGGTGAAAATATCACCAAAGTGCCCATTTTGACGTACACTCTAAAAAATGAAGTGCTAATTCAGCTCTTAAAGAGCGTGTATAGTGACTGCACTTCGGAGTGCTGATTTTTCTCGTTCAAATTTGAACTGGACAAGTCAGCACTCCGAGGTGCAGTCACTATACACGCTCTTTAAGAGCTGAATTAGCACTTCATTTTTTAGAGTGTATGAGTGTCATTTTTTGGCTTTACCCCCAACGAAAATTCGTTCGGCCGCCCTTGCCTTCCTATCCTCATAATAATTGAACGGCAAAAGTGTCCCCCGCCCCCCTCCCCTTGCCTCTGCTTTCCCGGTTTTCATTTTTCGGATTAACGAACCTTATTTTGTTTTCGGATTAACGAACCTTATTTTGTTTTCGGATTAACGAACCTTATTTAGTTTTCGGATTAACGAACCTTCGGAAAAACGAACCTTATTTCGTTTTCGGATTAACGAACCTTCGGAAAAACGAACCTTATTTCGTTTTCGGATCAACGAACGTTCGGAACAACGAACCTTATTTCGTTTTCGGATTAACGAACCTTCGGAACAACGAACCTTATTTCGTTTTCGGATTATCGAACCTTCGGAATAACGAATCGTCGGAATTACGCCACAAATGTTCGGATTAACGAACCCTTTTTCGTTTTCGGATTAACGAACATCGAGGTATAGGCAATTTACGTGTTTCGGAATTACGAACCTTCGGAATAAAGAACCTTCGGAATTACGAAGCTTCGGAATTACGAAGTGTAACCAAATTGCCTATACCTCGATGTTCGTTAATCCGAAAACGAAAAAGGGATCGTTAATCCGAACATTTGTGGCGTTATTCCGACGGTTCGTTATTCCGAAGGTTCGATAATCCGAAAACGAAATAAGGTTCGTTGTTCCGAAGGTTCGATAATCCGAAAACGAAATAAGGTTCGTTGTTCCGAAGGTTCGTTAATCCGAAAACGAAATAAGGTTCGTTGTTCCGAAGGTTCGTTAATCCGAAAACGAAATAAGGTTCGTTTTTCCGAAGGTTCGTTAATCCGAAAACGAAATAAGGTTCGTTAATCCGAAAACAAAATAAGGTTCGTTAATCCGAAAACAAAATAAGGTTCGTTAATCCGAAAAATGAAAACCGGGAAAGCAGAGGCAAGGGGGAGGGGGCGGGGGACACTGTTCAATTGTTATGAGGATGGGAAGGCAAGGGCGGCCGAACGAATGTTCGTTTGGGGGGTAAAGCCAAAAAATGAAACTCATACGTCAAAATGGACATTTAAGATTATCATCTGCTTGAAATCATTGTGTGTTTGATAGTGATTAAGTAGAGAAAAACCTTTTTTGAAGTGATTTCTTATTATGGCAAAACGTATATTTAGGCTTTATTTTTCGGGAGAGAGTGTAATGAGCGAGCGGCTTGGTAAAACAAATTCAAAGGTGAAGTAGTAAAACGTTTTTTGGGGTCAATTATTCTTAAAATGGCATAATTGCGAGGTGTTGCGAGCGTGAAACACAAGCTAAAACTATAGGGTATTTCAATAAAAAATGAAAATAAGTTTTTAAAAATCCGAGCAGATTTCTGCTGTCATTAAAAAGATGTGCATCTAACTAAAAAATTAACACGAGCGCAAAACGCTGCTTAAACATATACTGACCAGAAAAGGAACCTGTTAAAGAAAGCATTTAGTGACCTCTTTAGGATGCATATTTCACCAATCTTGCCAATCGAATGAGAGTGCGAAGCGCAAGCTGAAAATTTGCAATATTCCAGCATGAAAACTTAACTTGTATACTTTAAAAAGAGTATTTTATTTCGAAAAAAAAACACGAAAAACGGCATATTTATTTTTGAAAAAGGAACTTTCCCATTTTGCAAAAATATTCATTTCCCTGTTTTTTTATTTCATTTTGGGGGTGCAAGTGCCCACTGCCTCCCTCCCGGCAGATTCAATTTTCGTCAAATAGGGGGGGGGGGGGAATATTTTTTTCAGCCACATTTTCCTCGATCGGCAGCTTAAAGTTGATTTTTGTTTGTTTCTTTGAAAGGGTAGTCCTAATAGTCAATAATAAGCTTTATACTTATAAAATAAAGTAAATATGTAATAACATGATAAACCCTTTTTAAATAAAGCGAGCGCGAGCTATATATATATTTTTTTAATATGATGGGCAATATGTTTGTGATCTTCAAAACGAAATGCCTATGTAACTAACTTTAGATAATAACTGCGAGCAAGATCGCAAACAGAAATTTTAAATATATAAGCTCTGACCTGATCTAAAGGGGACATTTAAAGAACTCTTTGCAGTTAGCCATGAAGACGATGCGTGTTTCAACCAGTGGCGGCGGAATATATTTTCCTTGGGGGGGGGGGGGGCAAAGCCAAAAAGGGGCCAATAGGGGCAATTTGGTGCAAAAGTATATTTTCACCATGAGATTATCATCTGTGTAAAGAGATTGTGTGTTTTGTAGTAATTGAATTGAGCAAAAAAAATTAAGTGATCACTGATTGATAAATTATATATTTACGTTTCATTTCTGCGAGCGTAGCGAGCAAGCGGTTTGGGGGAAGAAATCAAATCTGAAGATGTAAAATTCGCCTTTTTGGTCAATTACTGTTAAAAGGGCATCCTTGTGAGATGTTGCGAGCGAATTATGTGCTCAAACTTTTGGAAATGTCATGTAGGCCTAGAATGATAATAATGATATAGATATTATTTACCCAGGGAAGCCACTTCAGTTCTGAAAACTGTTCTCCCAACTATTATTTTTTTTACAAGAATGCTTTGAATGTCCAGTTTTCAGGTTGGAAATCGGAAAACTTTGGCTCACGTTTCTCGCTCGCATCAAGTATTGTTTATTGAGGAACTCATTCTATTCCTGGTTACAAAAAAATATAAAATGTCCAGTTTTCAGGTAGAATATCACAAATTTTAAGCTTGCGGTTCGCGCTCTCATTATTTAGTTCGTGAGATATATATTCTATTCATGAGTCACTAAATGCAGTCCTTAAAAGATTACTTAGAAGCCTGTTGCGTAAAACTTTTTACCTGAGAAAACTCTGGTAAAAACTGAAAACTAAGGTTAGTCTGATTTTCGCCATTGACTTTAGCACAGGGCAAAAACTCCGGTAAAAACAACCTGAGTTTTCTGAGGTAAAAAGTTTTATGCAACGGGCCCCAGGTCAGTATATAAACAAATTACAGCTCGCCCTCGAGTTAATTCTTTAGAAAGATACACATCTTTCTCACGATTAAAAAAACTGCTCAGAATGTTTAAGTTCACGTCTTGTTACATGAAATGTCTACTAGTTTGAGCTTGCGATTCGCGCTTTCAACATCTCACAAGGATCATTATTATAGTTTTATTTTTATTACCAGCAGAAGCTGTTATTAAAAATGACATCCCCTCCAATACAAATCCTATTATCTAGAGGTTACTCGCACGCGACCAACACACTTGATCCCCTGCATCTTTAAACCATTTGCTTAGGCAGCAATTGCTCAGATAAAATCGAAATTAGCCTATGCTTGATCAGGGCGCCTATTCTTAATGAAATACATGCTTTTGGCCACAACACATGCATGTATCATCGATCGTCATTGCATCATGTAATCTTGTAATGACAACACCGTTTTTGTTACCAAAATGAATAAATTTTCATTTTCGGAAATACGAACCTTATTTAATTTTCGGATTAACGAACCTTATTTCGTTTTCGGATTAACGAACCTTATTTCGTTTTCGGATTAACGAACCTCATTTTGTTTTCGGATTAACGAACCTTCGGAATTACGAACCTTATTTCGTTTTCGGATTAACGAACCTTCGGAATTACGAACCTTATTTCGTTTTCGGATTGACGAACCTTCGGAATTACGAACCTTATTTCGTTTTCGGATTGACGAACCTTCGGAATTACGAACCTTATTTCGTTTTCGGATTGACGAACCTTCGGAATTACGAACCTTCGGAAATACGAACCTTCGGAATAACCGAACCTTCGGAATTACGAATGTATGCGATAATTTTACACACACCGCGGAATATCGGACCCGTGGTCTATTGGGCTGTAACCATTGCAATTGTGGGCGATCAAAAATTATTTCCTCGGTGGGTAAAGTGCATTATTACATTTGTGGGTGAAATTATTTCATTTTGTTGGGAAAGTATTGTTACATTTGTGGGTGCAATACCCCCCTCCTCTCTCTCTCTCTCTCTCCCGGCCACCCCTTCTGTTGAGTGTCTGATTGTTATTGTCATATACGCGTGAAATCCAAAGAAGAATGATGATTTAAATATAAATTATGAATCAAGGCATCATCTTTTTCCTACCAATCATTGATCAACAATTTATCAATAAATCAACTATTTAAATGTGCAATGTGATTGATCAAACATTCAGCTTTTCAATATTTCTTTTTATAATTCATCACAATCTGTCAATTTCTTGGTAATCATTTAATAAAAAATGGCTATCAGCCACCGGACACTTCAGTTGCAGTTAAGATTTGAATAGGCTACAATCCAGGTGGTGAGAGAGAGGGGGAGGGGCTGGGAAATGGACGTGGAGGAGGATACATATGGCTTTTAATTTGTAAAAGGACTAACAGAAGAGGAATGCCATTTAACAAGTCTTACGATATCTAACCCGCTTGCTTGTAAAAGGTATCATCATATTACTCTGACTCTCACGAACACACTGCTAAGGTCCACAAGATGAATATGCTACACTAAAATTACGATTCCGCTTCACTCATGCATTAAATTTCAATTCAATTAGCCTAAGAAACCAAAATTTATCTCATTCATTAATCTAGCACAACACCCTTAGTTTTGCAAGCTTCAAATGACTAACCGCTAAAAAAATGTAACTAATTTCTGCCCAGCCTAGCCGAGTTTAGTCTCTTAGGAGTAGAGAAGTGAGGGGGGGGGGTTAGAGATGATTGGAGGGGTTGCTAAATGTTCTGTTGACCTTTATCCCATCAACGTACTCCACCCACTTAAGTCCTATCTTATCCCTTATTCTCCTGACTCTCAAGAACACATTTCTGAGATCCACAAGATAAATTCAAAATGCTGCACTAAAAATTGCAATTCATTATCACTCATGCACTAAATTTCAATTTAATAATGCATAAAATTTTCTTAAACAGCAAGCTGATCACAATCGATCATTAATTCATGACAAAACCCTCAACTTTGCAAGTAAAAAAAAAATACAGAAATTGGAAGGCTAATTCCCGCATACATTCGTAATTCCGAAGCTTCGTTATTCCGAACTTTCGTATTTCCGAAGGTTCGTAATTCCGAAAGTTCGTTAATCCGAAAACGAAATGAGGTTCATAATTCCGAAGATTCGTCAGTCCGAAAACGAAATAAGGTTTGTTGTTCCGAAAGTTAATCCGAAAACGAAATTAGGTTCTTTGTTCCCAAGGTTCGTTAATCCGAAAACGAAATAAGGTTTGTTGTTCAGAAAGTTCTTTAATCCAAAAAAAAAACGAAATAAGGTTCGTTGTTCCGAAGGCTCAACAATCCACTAAATAAGGTTCGTTGTTCCGAAGGGTCGTTAATCCCAAAAAAGAAATAAAGTTTGTTGTTCCAAAGGTTCGTTAATCTGAAACCGAAATAAGGTTCGTTTGTCCGAAGGTTTGCTAATCCGAATACGATATGAGGATCTTTATTCCGAAGGTTCGTTACTCCGAAAATTGGAAACCGGTAAAGCAGAGGAAGGGCAATTGTGGTGGTGGGTGGAGTGGGAACAACACCGTTGCTGTTCAATCGTTATGAGGATGGGAAGGTAAGGGCAGCCGAAAGAATTTTCATTTCAGGGGGGGGGGGGGCAAAGCGGAAAATGACAATCGTAAGTCAATATGGGGACTTTGGTGATATTTTTACCATGAGATTAGCATCTACGTGAAATCATTGTGTGCTTTAAAGTAATTAAGTAGACAAAAGCCATTTTGAAACAACTTGTGATCACCGAAAGTTGTATATTTATGCTTTATTTTTGCGAGAAAGTGTAATGAGCGAGCGATTGGAAAAAATAAATCAAAACTGTAGTTGTAGTTGTAAAATTTATATTTGGGGTCAATTGCTGTAAAAATGGCTCTATTCTGATGTGTTGCGAGCGTAAATCACAACCTCAAACTTTAAGGTATTCAAATAAGATATGAAAACAAAAAACTCCTTGCAGGTTTCTGCTATCATTAAAAAGATGTGCATCTTACCATGGAACCCTACAATGTTAGAAAAAATAAAAGAAGTTCCTGCAGCAGAGTCTCGAGAACACCTGTAATCTTACCGAATTGCGTAATCTTACAGGAAATTGGTATTTGATGTATGGAATCTTACAAATTTCCTTGAATAAAACACCCTTTTCCCCTTTTTAAACAGACCTGTTCTGTCAAATAGCAGAAAAAATTCTTGTTTTATGAATTTACAGAATGATTATTACGCAATTCGGTAAGATTACAGGTGTTCTCGAGACTCTGCTGCAGGAACTTCTTTTATTTTTTTCTAACAGTGTAGGGTCCATGATCTAACTTAAGAAATAACACGAGCGCAAAGCGCGAGCTTAAATATACTGACCAGAGAAGGAACATGGTAAGGACTGCACTGAGCGACCTTTTTAGGATATACATTTTACCAATCAAATAATGCGAGTGCGAAGCGCGAGCTGAACAATTGTAATATCCCAGCCTGAAAATTAATTTAAAATGTATACTTTAAAAAGAGTATTAATTTTGAAAAAGGGAAATTTTCCCATTTTGGGGGAAAATAGCATTCCCCTGTTACTTCTTTTGGGGCATTAAGTCCCACTGCCCCCAACCAATCCCCACCCCCCCCCCCCCGGCGGATCAAACTTTCTTAAATAAGGGGGGGGGGGCGAATTTTTTTTCATCCATATTTTCCCCGATCGGCACCTCAAAGTCTTTAATATATTACAATACATGTGTTATTAAAACAAAAAGTAATTATAATCTGTTTTATCTTGATAAATATTAATTTTTATGCTTTTTAATTGTCATAAAGGATCATGTCCGAGGTGGTGAAAAGAAAAAAGAAATCATCTTGTTCACCCCAAGACTCGAACATAGGACCCTACAGACGCAAGTCAAGGGCGTGGTCAATTCAGCCACGATATTTCCCATACAGATTACACGCTCCCATAGAGATTACACTTAAGCAAATTTGAGAATTACAATTCCAGTTTTGCAAGCGTAACACGGGCATGATCCCGGCATCTGATCGAAAATCAAGGCATAACTCAGCTACATCATAGTAAAATCTCAGGGAAAACTGACAAGAAAAAATGAGATATGGCCCACAAAAAAGAGGAATGTAAAATCTAGTTTTGAGAAAAAGTCATGTCCCATAGAGATTACAAGCAAAATACATGTAATATTGAAAAAAAAGTAATCTGTTTCATCTTGCTAAATCTTAATTTTTATACCTTTTAATTGTCATAAAAGATCATGTACGAGTTGGTAAATATATATATATATATATATATATATATATATATATATATATATATATATATATCATCTTCTTCACCCAAGGACTCGAACCTGGGACCCCAAGGCGCTAGTCAGGTGCGTTATCCATTCACCCACGATATTCAATTTCAATTCAATTTCAATTTCAATTTATTTTCTCATAAAAATCCATACAAAACACAACATATACAAAGCATCGTATTAACAAAATAGAAAAACAACAACAACAAATAGAAATAAACATTGGATTGAATATGAGAGGGACAGCAAGAAAGGAACGAGCCTTGTGATTAGCTGACCCTATAACATAATAATCAAAGACTTTAATAACAAAGAAAAAAAAATCACTAAACTACAACATAAAAGGGGTGGGGTTGCCTAATATGCCTAAATTAAATTTATACAAACAAACTTTATGAATAACTATTTAAAATAATTTGCCTTGATTTTGACTTAAAAACATTTAATGAAACTGATTGCCTGATATCTACAGAAACAGAATTCCAGAGTTGTGGTCCTTGAAATAAAATTGAGTTTTTAAAAGATGAGAGTCTTGGCTTAGGTAGATGAAAATCCTTTGCATTTCTTGTGTTGTATCCATGGAAATCACTATTGAACTTAAAAAATGTTTTGATATAATCTGGCAAGAGGTTATTGTTACATAAATACATAAATATAAGAATTTGAAATGCATGAATATCACAAAATTTTAATACATTCAATTCGACAAATAGAGGATTCGTATGGGCAAGATAAGGAGCATGAGACACAATTCTTATTGCACGTTTTTGTAAAATATATAATCTATAAATGTGAATGCTACTTGCACTTCCCCAGGCTAGAATACCATAATTGAGGTATGGATATATAATAGCATAATACATCAGTTTTAATATCTCCTTGGGAAATGATCTTAATCTATACATAATCCCTATATTTCTGGCAAGCTTATTGCACAGATTATCAATATGATTTTTCCATGTAAACTTATTATCTATTGTTTTTCCTAAAAATTTTACTGACGATACACATTTAATATCTGTATTGCACATTCTAATTGAAAGACTATCTGGTAAACATAAATTACTAAATATCATATAATTGGTTTTGGCAAGATTAATTATCATTCTGTTTGCATAAAACCACTCAGATATTAATTCAAGTTCAGAATTGAATAAATTGTGTAAAACATGATAGTTTGTGTGAGATAAAAACAGACTAGTGTCGTCAGCAAACATAATACAATGTAACAAGTTGGATACTTTACTAAGATCATTAATAAAGAGGAGAAACAACAGCGGTCCTAAAATAGAACCTTGAGGAACCCCACATGAGATAATCTGAAACTGTGATTTGCATTTGGATATTTCAACATATTGTTTTCTGTTAGATAGATAACTTTTAAATAATTTAAGTACATTACCTCTTATGCCATACAATTCGAGTTTTTTCAATAAAATAGCGTGATCAACTGTATCGAAAGCCTTTTTTCAAATCTAAAAACATTGCTATCAAATATTTCTTATCATCAAGTGCGTTGGTAACAGTATGGACAAAATCAATAAGAGCCGAAGATGTTGAATGACCAGCACGAAAACCGTATTGATGGAGAGATAATATATTGCACTTGTTAATAAAATCAAATAATCTATTATATATACACTTTTCTAAAATCTTAGAAAAAATTGGCAAGACTGATATGGGTCTGTAATTTGAAACGTTTTCACTTGGACCATTTTTATATACAGGAACAACACGAGCAATCTTTAATTCATCGGGAAATATACCGAGATCTAAACATTGATTGAATATTGCACAAAGGGGTTGACATAAAATATGTATTGATTTTTTATAACCTTGATACTTATATCATCATACCCAGGACTGCAATCCTTTTTATGTTTGACACAATATCAATTATCTCAGTACAAGTGATTGGTTTGAAAAAACAAGTCCTTGGATTTCTATCCAAATATCTACAAAAATTCAAATTTAAATTATTACCCTGATCAACAGGAAAATTCATTTCAGTTACAATATTGATAAAATATTCATTGAATACATTACAAATATCAGAGGTATCATATAATACTTGATTATTACATTTCAAAAAATCAATATTGCACTTTTTATTTACACGACCCATTGCACAATTTACAGTATTCCAAGTTATTTTCATATTTCCTTTGGAATTTGCAAAACTTTCCAAGAAATAATGTTTTTTAGCTTCTTTAATCATATTACTGACTTTATTTCTACATTTTCTGTACACTTCTTTTCGATATGGTGATGGATTTTTTAGATAAAGTCGATATAAACGACATTTTTTCTTTGACAACTTTCGAATATCAAAATTAATCCATGGTTTATTCTTTTTAGGTTTTTTCTTCAAATATTCCAAGGGGAAACATGAATTATATACATTTAAAAACCTACCTAAAAATTGCACGTAATTTGCATTTGGATTATTATTGTGGCAAGACCAATTGACCATTAGAAGGGATCTTAAAAAACACTTAATACTATTGTCATTGATTATTCGAAGCGGTTTATCCAAATTTTGCTGTGTGTTGATGTCGTTCCAGCTAATAGAGTATACAGGTAAATGATCACTGATGTCAGTTATTAGTATTCCCGATTCAACTTTGTCTGCATGTATATCATTGGTGATTATATTATCAAGTAAAGAGATTGTGTCATCCGTGATTCTGGTAGGATGGTCAATCAATGGATACATATGATGTGATAATAATAAATTAATGAAATTATCAACATATTGCACTTTACCCACATTTAATAAATTGATATTGTAATCACCTAATAAATAAACTATTTTATTTTCATTATTTACAATACTTAAAACATTTGAGCATCTCTCAAAAAAATCATCAATTGACTGATCTGGGGGCCTATAGATTGAACCAACAATAATACCAGAATTATTATTGACGATTTCCACAAATACACTTTCGATACAACTATCATTGTGTTCTAAGTCGGAGCGTCTTATGTATTGCACACTATTATTTACAAAAATTCCAACTCCTCCCCCTCTTCTTGATAAACGGCTAACACCTTCAAAACTATATCCATCTATATTACACAAAGGGTGTATAGTGTGCTCCCGGAACCAGGTTTCCGTGACACAAATTACTGTAGGTTTAAGTTTCACACTGTTTAAAAATAAAATTATATTATCAAAATTATTGAGTAGACTTCTTGAATTCAAGTGGATACATGAAAAGGGATTTGTAGATTTTGCTCTACTCTCAATATATGTGTTAAACTCATCAGGAGTGAAATATTTCTTACAAGGAGAAAATTCAAAATTATCAAGCGATAGAAATTCATGCAAGATGTCTAAGTCATGGTTGCAATTGTTTAGGCATTCTCTAAAAAAATTACACGTAGACATTTAACAACAACAAACAAAAAAATAAATAAAAAAAACATCAATATTCATAAAAGTACATAAGAATGTGAAAAAAGGCAATATCATTAAAACATGCATGGAGTTCACCGGGGTAAAAGATATGTTCGGTGTGGTACCCACATAATAATTCATTTAAGAAGTGAAGACAAATGTTTATTACATGCATTTCTTTTTGTATTGTTCTGTTCGTGTTCTGTTTGTTTCAAATTTATAGTTTATTCAAATCTTCTTCACAGGTAATCAGCTTAGTCATGGACTTCCCTCCCTATATTCCCCATATAGATTACACGTAAGCAAATTTGAGAACTACAAATCCAATTTTGCAAGCGAATACCGGGCATGGTTCCGGCATTTGATGAAATAAAGAAGGCAACACATCGAATATGGGGCGCCAAGTGTCCGCCAGTATATTTCGTCCAGATCAAGTCATTTCGTACACAAAATATGTTTTTATTCAGACGAAAATCATTTCGTCATGACGCTGTTTTATTTCGTATACGAAATTTATTTTTTGTCACATAAAATTAATTTCGTCTCGACGAAATGCACGAAATAAATTTTGTCTAGACAAAATGTAATTACGTCCACAAACTTTATTTGGCGTGCCATACGAAATGAATTTTGATCAAACGAAATGGCGCACCAAATGTCCGATGTTTAATTCCATCCAATTCACGCCATTCCGTACACAAAATTTGTTTTTGTTCATATGAAAATCATTTCGTCATGACGCTATTTTATTTCGTATACGAAATTTATTTTTTGTCACATAAAATTAATTTCGTCCGACGAAATCAATTTTCGTTGAGACGAAATGTAATTGCATCCACAAAATTTATTTCGTATGTACAAAATGAATTTTGATCTAACGAAATGGCGCCCAAAGTGTCCAATGGAAAATTCTGTATGCACACTTTGTTTTTTCACTCAAACGAAAATCATTTCGTCATGATGCAGTGTGATTTCGTATACGAAATTTATTCTGTGTCACCCTTAATCAATTTCGTCCACAAAATTCATTTCGTCCCGATGCGAAATTTATTCCGTCGACGAAATGATTTTGTGTCAAAACACACAAAAAAATTTCGTCTCCCCTGTCTATTCATTTCGTTCCGATGCGATATCTATTCCGTGGACGAAATGATTTTGTGTCAAAACACAAAAAAAATTCGTCTCCTCTGTCTATTCATTTCGTTCAGATGCGATATCTATTCCGTCGACGAAATGATTTTGTGTCAAAACACAAAAAATTTCGTCTCTGTCTATTCATTTCGTTCCGTTGCGAAATCATTCCGTCGACGAAATGATTTTGTGTCAAAACACACACAAAAAAATTCGTCTCCTCTGTCTGCTATGGGTCGCTGATTGCCAGCGCCTGCAGCTAGCTGTACTAAAGCTCCGGACCGGTCACGTAGTTGTTGACGAGTTGTTGAACTTGTCTTAGCTTATATTTCACGTTATTCATGCCTACATGAGCTGCATACAACTGCTCTAATCGCTAGGATGTGGATGGACATTGATTTCGTAAGTTCAGCTTAAAAGTTTTCGACTCAAAAATTACGTTAAAAAAGGGAAATTCGCGAATTCGTTAATCGTTACCAAACTTGCATTTGCAAAAACAATGCTAGTCCCGTGTATTCCATTTTATGTACTGTTGTCAGTACAGCATGGGGCCGGGGAGGGTGATTTGTCTTTTCTGCACATCTGAAATGGTAATGAATTATACAGGCTGAAGATATTCCGGCCTAGATCTTAATATATAATGTAAAAACGGCATTATTATTGTCGATTGACAGATCACCTAATTAAAGAAACTGCTGCTTTCGACTCACCGTACGCTCTCACACTCACTCACTCACTTATACAAATGTGACCAAGCCAGGTATTATTAGAGAGAGGAAGGGAGAGAAATCAAAACTTGAGAAAGCGGGGAGGATGCGATGGAGTCCATTAATTTATGTACAAGAGTGTGCTCGTCCATTTGTTCATGTACAAATTGATAAAGCTAGAGACTATTGCCAAGTCCATGCGCCTGCGCACTTCATTTTTTTTAAATCAACGTATGAATTATTCATATTCCATAGCGTTTCCATATGCAGAAAAAATATTCGCTGCCCGGCCAGAGGTAAGACTCCCAGAATGATGCTCTTTCTAGAATTGATTTACATCCTGGATAGAAATAATCTTGTAATGGTTTGGGATGAAGAAATCAGTCTAGTGGTGTAGCTAGGATATTTTTCCGGGGGGGGGGGGCACTGGGGATCCTTGCTTTTTCAGTGGCAGGGCCAGGGGGCACCATTTCTTCTGTGTGTGTGTGTGTCACAAGGGTGGATCCGACTTTCGCCAATAGGGGATGATGGCCCGGGAAGGGGCCCAAAATTATCTGTATTTTCCCTGATCAGTCACTTCTTAGCATTATTCTTATAAAATAACATCAATATGAAATAATCTCATAGGCCCTATGTGCGAGCCAATATTTTTTTCTTTCTTTTTTTGAATTTCATGTATTTTGTCCTGAAAATTCAACATTCTGGGTACTGTTTGTGATCCTGAACAAGATGCATATGTAACTAGATAATTACTAAAAATGCCAAGCATGAGCAGAATTGTTTTAAATAAGTGTTCGAGCATTATCGAAAAGGGACCTGTTAAGGACTGTTTACCCTAGAGGACAGTACATATTTCAATAGTGAGAACGCAAAGCGCGAGCTAAAAATTGTTGAGATTCCGACCCGAAAAATAGTCATTCTAAGCATTTTTGTAATCATAAGTGGGATAGGTATGTGGGTCAATCCACGTAAAATCAACCAATTTTCAGACAATTTGTCACCCGACCCTCTTCGATTTTCTTTAAACTCGCACCAAATGTTGCCCCAAGTGTCTGACGGAAAAATCTGAAATATTTTGCCCCAAGGTCAAATGGTTGCTAAGATACGGCCTCCCATAGCAACCAATGCGCACACAACAAAATTATTTTAAATAAAATTGCCTATTTTTGATTGACTACTGCAGCAAAGTTTGATTGATTACAGTCTTCATTTTCAGTAAATTGGAAGAACTTTTTAGTCTAAACATGCAGAGTATACTGTAGCGCGGACCTGTCAACCGGATTTCGCACACGAGGTCTCCGAAAATGGCGTTAAGCATCCGTGTCAATGATTTCAGAAGCATGTTTGGAGGCTAATAAATCCAAAACTGAATTAGCTTAGAACCAAATATTATGCACATTAATGTACTTTCAGATACTCGACAGAATTACAAAAAATTGACCCAAGAGTACGTGTCATTTTCCTGTAGGGCGCCCTCAAAGTTGGATTTTTATCAAAAGATGCCAAGTTCAAGGTCACGGATCACCTCCCGTCCCATCGAGGAGGGGGACAATTTCTGTGTTTTGGTAGACATTTACCCATATTTTCAAGTGTTACTTGAGAAATTTTGCTACCGGAATGTTTAGGGGCTGATTTGCGCATTCCAAAATGGTCGTAAACACCCTAAAATTGATATTGATGACACATACATGCTTTTCAACACTTTTCAAATTGTGATAACTCAAAGATGAAGAGCCCAAAGACATTGATATATTCTGTGGTGATAGTCTGTGATTAGTATTAAAAGAATATATCTACAGAAATAGTTTTTATTGTTGGCAATGACCTTGAAAACACACCTAAAATTCAATAAAAACAGTAAATTTGCTAATTTTCCAGAATCATAATGGCATTCAAATGGTGTTTACATTGACTTTCAAATAGGTGTCATTTCAATACAAAGGGTGAGCTTAAGCCAAAACTTGAAAGACATGTTCAACTTTTGGTCTACTTTGAGCAACATAAAATATTTGATCTCAAAACCATATCATTTGACCTTGAAATTATTCCAAATATAGCTATTTGTTGCTTCATAAGTAGCATATTCAAATCGCGCGTGTTCATTGTACTTTGCAACACATTCCAAAATGGATTTTCTCATAGAGAGAATACCTGATCAGGCTGATATTTGCAGTATAAGTAGTCTGTAATGGGTTCTTGGAGGATCTACAGATTAAGTACCTATTCTCTCATGACAATGACCTTGAAAATACAGCTGAAAATCATGAAAATCAATAAATCATACAATTTTCATTAATAATCAAGTGTTTTTATCTGAAAGTACATTAATGTGCACAATATTTGGTTCTAAGCTAATTTAGTTTTGGATTTATGAGCCTCCAAACATGCTTCTGAAATCATTGACACGGATGCTTAACGCCATTTTCGGTGACCTCGTGTGCAAAATCCGGTTGACAGGTCCGTGCTACAGTATACTCTGCATGTTTAGACCAAAAAGTTCTTCCAATTTACTGAAAATGAAGACTGTAATCAATCAAACTTTGCTGCAGTAGTCAATCAAAAATAGGCAATTTTATTTAAAATAATTTTGTTGTGTGCGCATTGGTTGCTATGGGAGGCCGTATCTTAGCAACCATTTGACCTTGGGGCAAAATATTTCAGATTTTTCCGTCAGACACTTGGGGCAACATATGGTGCGAGTTTAAAGAAAATCGAAGTAGGTTGGGTGACAAGCATTGGTTGATTTGACATGGACTGACCCATGTAACAAATAAACAATGCAAATTAATTTGAGTGTGGCAAACTGATTCTGTTTGGTTCTGCTTGTTACAATTTCTGCATGAGTTGTAATCATGGATGCTCAGGTCAACATGATGAAACACTAGGAGGTGATCAAATGAATTGATTTTTTTCAATTAGAAATACTATTTTATATTCACCCCCTTCTATTTTGCCTCTGCTATTATTTTGATTGGATGTATTTCCAGATTCATCACAATAATTGTAAGTTTTATCATAAGTTTACTTTTTGAAAATTATATGCTATTATGTGACTAAGGCTTATGTACCTTCTACTGATAGTATTGATATAATGATATCAATGGATTCAAGTTAATCCTTCTGGGTAAGATTGGAACTATCTCTGTGTTTGGTAGATAAAGATATGACTAACTTGTCCAGTTGTTGAGAAATGGGCCACTGCTGAGTAGGCCTATAGTTTTCTCATGTGTAATTGATTTTATGACATGTGTTTACATTTTCTGCAGATTTCCATTCAGCTGTTGGACTGTACCGGTACTGTAACATAGTATGGATGGTCAATATGAAGCAAGCTTCATTGAATTCCTCCAAGAGCTCTGTACTCTGTTCTGATTATTTTGAAGATGCTTGCTTTGACTGGACTGGGCAAACGATTCGTCTTAGACAGGATGCTGCCCCAACCATATTTGATTTCCCCGCCTCGTCTTAAGTAGGTACAGTAGATCTATATCATATATGTGATATAAAGAAATATACCCGGTACTCTATGTTATCTCCCTCTGATTTGTAAACGGGTCAATATATGGTTTGACTTGGAACAAATTGCAACAAATGATTTTTCAACTGTTTCTGGCAGTATTTGACCTCAGGAATAAAGTACTAAAAATCTACCAAAATCTACATCCGGGAAAGTACTTATTTTCAAGAGGGTGTCCAAGGTGGCCGCCATTCACTGAAAATGGATATAGTTCTCTCATTATCCACTCTAGAATCCTATTTATGTTCATATTCCATGGTCCAGTGGGTAAACAAATTTATTGATAGAAGTTAGAGTGAATATTAGCACTCCAAGGTACCAGGAAAATCCAAGATGGCGCCCAAAATGGCTGCCGTAGGCTAAAAAATCTAATTCATCTATTACTTCAGTGGCTTTAATTCTAAATTCAATTCTGTGCAATGGTTTAAGTGTTGAAGTAGTACATCGGGACAAGTTACAAGGACAGTCAGTGGTCTTGTGTGTCCAAAAATCCAAGATATCTTCCAAAAATTGAGTTTAAAATGGCTGTTGATTAAAATGGACATAGCTCATATCATATCTACATGTGAGATGAATTGAATTGAAAAGGTTTTATTCGAAATCATTGCACGTTGCAGCCAAAAGGCTGAATTGTGTACAATTTACAGGTATATACATGTATAAATAGCTGATTTAAAAACATCAAAACTTGAAATGATTAAGAAAATATAATGCAACTTAACAAAAGAACAAATAGAAGACTGAAAGATGGTGGTGGTGGAAGAATGCTTATTGACAAACATCGCCACTCAAATTCAAACAATAAAAACGTAGATTTAAGCAAGTAACAAAAGAACTAAAGACAGGAGTGTGTCTGGGGACGAGCGAGCAGTCAAGTTCAATGCACAGCTCCAGCCAGGGAATGCCAATCCTCTACAACACCATTCAACCTGGGCAATGGAATTGGTTATTCAAATCCATCGCTCAGGCGGAACTTAGGGTCAGCTAACCTCACTGGAGCTATACATTAATAGGGCCGACAAACAATCTCTTACAAAAAAAAAACATTTACATTCATAGCACACTCCTCATTCATCCAACAACCATAAGCACGTTAAATCAAACAACTGCACCCACCAACCCAGCAGTCACCCCTGACACCTTGCACTCATTAAGCATACAGATAAAAAAAAGAAGAACCAAGGGGGGGGGGGTGAGTGGTCGCCCGTCCCAAGAAACCGTCCTGCTCAATCCTGAGAACGCTTACTTAAAATTTGAAGAATGACGCAGTTTGTAAAATAACACATCGTCCACCACCTAAGAAATCTAAATAAAAATGAGTAAAATGTTGGCATGAAAAAACATTGTTTCCCTTTAGTTGTTACAATGTGAAATACATGCATTAAAATCATGACTAATAAAATCCTGTAAACCTATTCAATTGTGTTTGAGTTTAAAAAGTTCTAAAAATTGTAAAATTTTCATCTGAAGCTTGTGAGCTAATAATAATAACAAATTAGTATTAGGCGCGAATATGATTTTGTTGTCTAGATCATGGTTTCAATGGTCAAATAATACATTGGGACAACACTCAGTGGTCCGGTATGTTCAAAAATCCAAGGAGTAAAAAATGCTGTTGCTACTTAAAAAAAACCCAATGTCATAGTTTGTTCAATATCCGGGAATATGATTTTTGTGCCTATACCATGGTTAAATGGGTTATCCCTATCTAGGCCGGGGGGGTCTCGGAGGCCCCCCCCCCCTCAACAAATCGCGCAATATTTTCGCTGTGCCGCTCGCTGACTTTTTACTTTCAAGTCTTGCGCAACTTTTGAGACCAACTTTAAGTCACCCGGGTACGTGGTTCCGAAATTACGTAACATTATGTAAGTGCATGTCAGACCAAAAATTGCTCAAAAACGTGATTTCGTGTACAAAGTCAATGCAAATTGTGTTTTCAAGCAAAATTCATAAATGTATGATTATTTTTAGTTTTGCTGGTCTAAATGTATTTATTTTCTGCTTTTTATGATCACAGAAGAGTCCCCAATAAATTTCATTGAAAAAACAATGAAAAACAAAAGGTCAAAAAAATACATAAGAAATTGCAAAAAAAAAATAAAATAAATAAGAAAATTATTTGATATCGCAATTTTTGTGTCACCTGCGAAGCAAAGTGAGACTATAGGCGCCGCTTTTCCGACGGCGGCGTCAACATCAAATCTTAACCTGAGGTTAAGTTTTTGAAATGACGTCATAACTTAGAAAGTATATGGACCTAGTTAACCCGTTGCCAACGGGAGCCGGCTATATACGGTTCCCTAAAACTCATTCATGTACGGGAGCCGTATACAGTCGGTTCCCCAAAGGCTATTACTCGAATCCATTTGCAGGCCTTAAAAATACAATTTCATACTATGTTTCTGCCTTTACTGTGTTATAATTACAATGTCCATTAATTAAACTACACATTCCAGAAAGTCATACGTTTTTACTTTTTGTTTCTATAGTTTATAAAGCATTATAAAACGAGTTATGCTTCGATGAGAGTCCAATATTCGCGTACAGTGGGCATTGCCGCGATGAAAGCTTGATTTCAATGATTTTCAGTTTCGCAGGACCACGTATACACCGTAATCAATAAGAGTGAGGGAAAATAATGGGAGCAGCGAAATGCAACCCAAAACGCACGCAGAGCTGCGTGCGTGCGCTGATATGATCAACGATAGATCGAAAACGATCGACATGATCGATACTATATTAGATTGCTTTCTCTAAATTGGAAAACTTAAATATTAGACCATGTATTGGACCCAGAGCCAGTTCTCCACCGGATAGGGGATGGGGGTGTTCATGGGAGGGTTGGGGGGGGGGGGGGTAATGACAAGGGCTGAGTTTGTGTTTGAATTTATTTGGGTGAGGAGGCCGAGGTGATGGGTCAAAAATATATATGCTGATGGCTTCAATTCGTTTAGGTTTTATTAATGATTTATTTTTGTATTTGGAAAATTTCTCTTATGTTTTTTATTTGACACTGGAAAAAATCAATATGTTGGAATTTTCTGTAGAAGTTTCTTCTTGATGCATATATTATAATCAATGTTATTTATAATTATGTATTGGAAGATGTCTGACATTGTGTTTTATTGTAACATTCATGAAAATATTATGTTTCAAAGTTTTATTTGTTACATATATTTTATTTTGTATATGAATTGAAGTTGTCAATAAAAACTACTAAATACAAAAAAAAATTGCTAGTGAGGTTTCAAAATGGCGCCGTTGGTAGAATATAGGAAGAAAAAAAATCATGATTTCAGTTTATAACACATCGATTTTTGTTTTCTTCTTTCATTTAGGTGCATTATTTTGCCTCTTGAAAATGGTTGTCATAATATTCAACTTCATGAACTGATCAAGCTAGATTAAACTAGAAGAGAGTACACGACTTTAAGTTGATATCGATTTCTATAATCCTAAACAAAAGTGTATACAGCTGGCTATTGAGAATACCTCGGATCGTACATACACTCTATTTTGTTCTAACGATACGGATGGGGTAATTGATGGAGGCATGGCCCCCTTTCCTTTGAAAATAACAAAAGGGCATCCGGCGAAGATCAATAAAGTTGCCACTTACTAACAATGTAAACGACTGACTTGAAAGGGAAGGATGTACGGATGAATTCACCCTTTGTCAGTTTGGTTTAACGCCAAAGAGTGATAAACACCGTGACATAGGCATAATCATGCTAATGAAGACTAATATGTGTTATTTACGATGTACAAAGTATATGAAGCATGTTTTATCCATATTATCTCATTATATGAATATTCGAAAAATCTAAGGTTTCCACGATTGATTTTATTCTGATGCATGTTATCGTGGTTTGGTTTGACCTGCATATAAAAAATGTGATGTGATAGGAATCCAGAGCATGGAGTAAATATGCATTCCATGGATATATTATTCGAGAAGATAGAGGGAATGAAAAGCAGAATATATTAAAATAAAATATCTATGTTTATGTCTGCAAACAGGCCTATAATGCTTTTCACGGAATAGAATTGATGTAAGCCGGGTAATAAATAAGTAGAGCGCCTTCATCACAATGTTTAGTGGATATTATATGAGTTATTAATCATTATCATCATGCGGCTCGTTTTATTTTTTTTAATTGCTTGTTAGAAGGGTGCGAGAAAAACGGCATAAAGCATATTGTGATTCCATATACGTCCATTCGGTTATTTGTTTTATTTTTAGCCGTACTCCATAGACCATAACAGACGCTCAAGTTGGATAAAGATATGAAATAAAGCAATCAGTACATGAATTAATTAATAAAGACAATAAATTAATTAATTAATTAGAGATAATATGTATCAGTCAATATGAGCTGGAATATGATATTTAGGCAGGCGAGAATGGCCTTTCTATGTATCTCTTTTTAAGCACGCTCTTCCTCTTACAGTTCTCTAATTAACTCGTTATATTTGTATTTTCATCGGAGCTCTTATGGATTGTTGGCTACAAGGAAAAAGGAAGGGGAGAAATACAACATAAGAATTATTTTAATACATCGAAATTCTGTAAAGGTGAATTTACCGGGTGAGAAATCATATACACTTACGACATTTTAGAATTTTACTTTGGCAATGCATGTTATCATTTTCAGAGTCCTTTTCCATTCTGACGAAATTGTATATTAAAACAAACTGAACGCAGGAAATAATAATTTCCAAAAGGAAAGTTCCTAAAATATAATCAAATCATATTGTCCGAAAAATTGACAGTGAGTGTGGCGAATCAAATCGGGGGTGGGGGTTAGACGATGGAATATAATTCATATGCAATAGAATTAGAAAAAAGGGGAATAAAATAGTAATGGTGTAACTTGGGTTGCGATTTCATTGCTGACCTCTATTTCCTCCCCCCCTTTGCTTGTCAGAAAAAAAAGTAAAGAAAAAGTAGCGCATTTATAGTTACCTCCACCGAGAATTCCTTGGTTCACAGCCGATCTCTAACAAATAGATTACCAGCAAAACCGAAAATGTCTTTCTGGTCACACTCATTTTTTTTCCATTTTAAATTGTCCAACATATACTTATGTTATTCTTTCTTGCATTTTTCCATGCATTACTAATCATTTGTTGATCATTAAATCCTTTGCACATAAATGTCAAGAAAATAACCACACACGTTCTAAACTAGTGAAATAAACTGAGAATTGAGTAAGTCCACAATAAATAAAACGGATTGCAGGGACTTATTGTATATTCTTGGATAATGAAAGAAAGGCAGAATGTCTTGTTTATAATACAAATTTAATTACTAGAATCATGTCATACATAATATTTATTTTTTTTTACACAAATACATGGCAACGTCTCCTTTGGATTTTGAATTAAGGAAATAATTTGGAGTTTTTTGTTGAACATTTCTAGACGACGTAAAATCTAGACATCATTTGAAATTGATTATGTGCCGAATATGCCGGGCACCTATCCTAAAATAGGTTCTATTTTTATTATGGGTTGGGCTTGGAGGGCCGGGTTTGGACATATTTCTGTGATGACGAGATAATACTAAGAAGGGAAAAAATAGAGAGAGGGCCGGGGCACGGAACACGAAATGAAGAAGAGAGGGAGAACATAACCCACTTGTCTGCGCAGGGGGGGGAGGGTTCTATTTCATACGAGGCGCTTTTAATCGAAAAAAAATGTACTACACTGTTAGAAAACATAAAAGAAGTTCCTGCAGCAGAGTCTCGAGAACACCTGTAATCTTACCGAATTGCGTAATAATCATTCTGTAAATTCATAAAACAAGAATTTTTCTGCAATTAAACAGAACAGGTCTGTTTAAAAAGGGGAAAAGGGTGTTTTATTCAAGGAAATTTGTAAGATTCCATACATCAAATACCAATTTCCTGTAAGATTACGCAATTCGGTAAGATTACAGGTGTTCTCGAGACTCTGCTGCAGGAACTTCTTTTATTTTTTCTAACAGTGTAGTACATTTTTTTTCGATTAAAAGCGCCTCGTATGAAATAGAACCCTACCCCCCCCTGCGTAAGCTACTGATTGAAAAGAAGGGAAAAAGTAAAGGGAAAATAGAGGAGAGTAGAGGTTGACTAGAGGTAAGGGGATTAGAGAGGGTAGAGGGGATGGCATTCAGCGAAACTGATTCTTCTTTCGGGCTGCGCCAAACAAACATGACAATAGCAATAATATTTTTCAATCGAATTAAACTAAATTCTTTTATTCTTTACATGTAAATATTCAAATGTTTACATAATATAAATTATAACAATTATAAACATTACTATCAACACTAACAATGATAATAACAAATAATAAAAGAAAATATAACAATCGGATAATAAAAATAATAATAATGATTTTGACAATAATAACAACAATGATCAAGATTATGAATATAATAATGATAAGACAAAGAAAAAGATAAAATAAAAAAAGCAGACGAAACAGAAAAAATAGATGAAAGGAGAAGATAATGGTGATCATGGGGGATGGGGTGGGCTAACTTAAATAATTGGATGATAAATGATAAATAATCTTCAAAATAATTGTCGTATACCACCTTGCAAACTTTTGGATTGGTAAGAACTGCTCTCTATCGAGAAGATTATGATTTCTTGTTCAGAAAATATTACTTGTATGCATATAAAGATATTTTGAAGATTCATGTTTTGGCGGACATACTTTTAAAAAGAAATATCATATTCTTCATTTTTTTCATTTTGCAAGAAGAGAAAAACAGAGAGAGAACAAATTAAAGTAAAATAGGATGACGGGAGTAAAAGAATGAGAATATGTAAGAGAAGATAAGACGACGAAGAAAAAAAAAGGAAAAGGAAGAAGCACAAGCAAAATCATAACAAGAATAAATAGAAGGGAAATAGAAAAAGAAAACTTAGGAGATGGAGGAGGTGTAGGATTGCACAATTATCAGTGAAGAAGAAGGAGGAGGAGAAAAGGAAAAGGGAGCATTATAAAAAAGAAAAAGGAAAAAAGGAGGATTTCATTTGCAAGAGGAAACAAAGCAAGACTATATCAAGGGAGAAGGGGGGGGGTCTATAAATAGGAAGTATAAGAACAAAAAGATGAGACACAGATCGAACAGAAGAAGAAAGGAAATGAGGATGATAAGATAAGAAGAATATCGAAAAAGAAGAATATGAGAAGAAAAGAAATGAGAATAATAATTTTGATAATAATAAGATCGCAAAAGAAGAAAAGGAAGAAGAAAGGAAGGGAGAATGATAATATTATGATAATAGTAATATCAAAAAAGAAGAAGTCCAAGAAGAACTTCAAAACCCACATCACAAACAATACATTCTCAAAGAAGTCACTTTGTGCGGACATAATTATAGTTCTTGAGCGACAGGTGAGCTCTGAACTCCGTGCAGCCAAAACAGGAAATGAACTACGCATGCGCGAAAACTATCGATCGATCAATTCACTCATCGTGGATCGCACACACGCTTTTGTAATCAACGATCCAGCTCGCACGCACGGAACAATGGAGCTGTTCGAACTTGACATGGTCGGCTGATTAATCTCGTTTGGGGTGTTAGAACCTATTCTACTATGCCGTCGCGAACGGGTTAATAAAACTTGGCCATAAGGTTAATCAAGTATTACTGAACATCCTATTAGAGTTTCATGTCACATGACCAAGGTCAAAGGTCATTTATGGTCAGTGAACTTAGACCATGTTGGAGGAATCAACATCGAAATCTTAACCTGAGGTTAAGTTTTTGAAATGTCATCATAACTTAAAAAATATATACGTAGTTCATGAAACTTGGACATAAGGTTAATCAAGTATCACTCAACATCCTGCATGAGTTTCACGTCACATGACCAAGGTCAAAGGTCATTTAGGGTCAATGAACTTTGGCCGAATTGGGGATATCTGTTGAATTCCCATCATAACTTTGAAAGTTTATGGATCGGATTCATGAAACTTGGACATAATAGTAATCAAGCATCACTGAAAGTTTTGTGCAAGTTTCAGGTCTCATGATTAAGGTCAAAGGTCATTTAGGGTCAATGAACTTTGGCCGAATCGGGGGTATCTGTTGAATTACCATCATAACTTTAAAAGTTTATTGGTCTAGTTCATTAAACTTGGACATTAGAGTAATCAAGTATCACTGAACATCCTGTGTGCGTTTCAGGTCACATGACCAAGGTCAAAGGTCAATGAACTTTGGCCGAATTGGGTGTATCTGTTGAATTACCATCATAAATTTGAAAGTTTATGGATCTGATTCATGAAACTTGTACATAAGAGTAATCAAGTATCACTGAACATCCTGTTCGAGTTTCAGGTCACATGATCAAGGTCAAAGGTCATGTAAGGTCACTGAACTTTGGCCATGTTGGGGTTTTTTGTTGAATAACCATCATATCTCTGTAAGTTTATTGGTCTAGTTCATAAAAAGTGGACATAAGGGTAACCATGTATCACTGAACATCTTGTGCGAGTTAGAGTAGTATTCAAAGTCAGCACTGCTGCTATATTGAACCGCGTGATGCAGGTGAGACGGCCAGAGGCATTCCACTTGTTTCCATGTACACTTGCTAAGAACACCACAAAGAGTTTCTGTACCAAAAATTAGTAAATTTTGAGCTTTATTTAGGGAGTTAGAGGAAAAAGTATGATTTCGCATACCAATTACGCATAAATTAGCATTATCGCTTAATAGCTATTCGGATGAAATAAATTACTAGACAATCTAGTAGATTATGTCCCTGAGGGGGCCACTTCCATTCACGTGTGGAGACTTTGGGGTCTCGAAAAGCACCCTAAACACGTAATTTCCATATTCTGAAAATGCACCCCTTAACAAGTATTGGCGTGTGAAACCCTACCCTTAACAAGTATTGGAAACAAAACGATACTCTTGGCAAATATTCCCTGAAATGAACCCCTAAACAAGTACAGGAATGTTTTATTGTTACAGGTCCTCCGGTCTTCGGCTTTACTTCTACACCTCGTGCAAATCGGACTCTAAACACGAAGTGTTGGAGCAAACTGGATATCCTTTATAAAACATATTAATTTGTTTTATCATCCCCGCAAATTCGACCCTAAACACGTAAATTTCCTAGCGAAATAGATACCCTTTTTTCATTATTTTTGTGTTTTTGACACCCTTATCACGTTACGTACGTAACGTGCCCTATCGTGAAAAAGACATCCTTTTTACGTGTTTTTTTGGTCGTGCATGGTATCCACTCGTCAATGTAAGTGGCCCCCCCCCCCCCGGGATTATGTCCCAGGCAACCCCGCGTGCCAATTTTCGGCGCGATCGCACGGTCCACGGCCGAGATCATGGCCCCCCCCCCCGGCCATATGAACTCCCAAAATACCCCGGCCTAGATAGGGTTAAACATAAACAATACATAATAATAAGTTACAAGGATGATGGATGGACAATTATGTCTTTAAGTCCACGGTGGCTTTAAAGATAGTATTAGCCGCTGGCATTTACAAATGGACATAGGTCATGTAATATCCTCCAAGGTTTTATGTCTTTACCATGGTATTAAAAGTCAGAAAATTAGGTACAAGGACAGTCTGTGGTCATCCAGTATGTCGAAAATCTGAGATGACTTCCAAAAATCAGAGTCTAAAATGACTACTGTTACTTTAAATCCACCAAGGAGATATGATTTCGGTGTCCACACTAAAGTTTCATGTTTAAAATTATGCGTTTAGACTGGTCACATTGATATGCAGTTGTCCAGTTTGCATAAAAATCTAAGATGGTTTTCAAAAAAGACATCTAAAACGACTCATATCTCTCAATGGTCAGAGTTGTACATAATCTATCTATAAGAAATAATGTTGGTGTCTAAATTTGGTATAAAGGGTCAAATAATATATTTGGACAAGTAACAAGGATGGTAAATATTTCATTTTTGTCTCACCTGCATAGCAGAGTGAGACTAAAGGCGCCGCTATTCCGACGGCAGCGGCGACGGCGTCAACATCAAATCTTAACCTAAGGTTAAATTTTTGAAATGACATCATAACTTAGAAAATATATGGACCTAGTTCATTAAACTTGGACATAAGGTTAATCAAGTATCACCAAACATCCTGCACGAGTTTCACGTCACATGACCAAGGTCAAAGGTCATTTAGGGTCAATGAACTTTGGCCGATTTGGGGGCATCTGTTGAATTACAATCAAAACTTTAAAAGTTTTTGGATCTGATACATGAAACGTGGACATAATAGTGATCAAGTATCACTGAACATCCTGTGCAAGTTTCAGGTCACATGATCAAGGTCAAAGGTAATTTAGGATCATTGAACTGTGGCCAAATTGGGGGTATTTGTTGAATTACCATCATAACTCTATATTTATTTTTTATATATAAAATTTACAGTATAGAGACCCCGATATCTGTAGTCTCGGTCCGCTTGATGGTTGATCGATCTCTTTTGCTTTCTTCCGATCATTTAGGCTTATATCTTGTATTTGGTTACTAGTATACGGTTTTCTTATTTGTACTTATGTATCCTCACTTGATTTAATTATGTCATATTTTACAGGAGAGACGGATACAGGATGAAGATTTGTTGTCTATATTATTTTCTTGTTTTGTTCACTTACGTTTTGCTTCCTTTCTTTCTTGCTTTTTTTCACAATTTTTTGTTTGTTTGTTTTTTCTTTTTTTTTTTTGTTTTGTTTGTTTTTTTTGTTTTTTTTTTTTGTAAACTATTTAAAGGTAGTTAAGTATATGGCATAGTGTATTCGATTCGTTAGGTACTATTGTTTAATTCCTCCCATTTTAATGACCGACTTGACTAAGTTTCCATTTGGTTTCTTGAACAATGATGACTTGTTGTCTCTCTCGGCGCAACGTGGCACTTCTCAAACATTAGATAATCATGAAAATTCCAAATACGATACATACATACGAAATTTTATGAATAACAATACCGCTAATCTTAATTACAATTTCGATTCCAATGATCAATGCGGGCAGCTCGTTACATCACAGTATTTCACAGAACAACATTTCAAATCATTCGTTACGTCACATAAAGCGGAGGACAACCCCTTTCTTCTCCATATAAACATTCGCAGTGCAAGCAAAAATTTTGATAAACTTAAGTTATTTCTAGATAACAACCAGTTTCCGCAATCGTCATTCATTGGTTTAACTGAAACGTGGTTCTCGGACAATCCATGTTCCCTCTTTTCACTCCCCAATTCTAATTTGATTGTTAATAATAGAACAAGAAGACCAGGGGGTGGTGTCGCACTTTACATACCGCAACAATACGATTTTACTCCTATAGCTAACATGACAATATCTAACGATATTTTAGAAACACTTTTTGTTGAAATCATAAATCCGATGGGTAAAAACTTTATGCTAGGTGTATTTTATAGACCTCCACATTCAAATGCAAATGCTTTTTTAGAAAAACTGAATGAAATTCTACTAAATCCTCTTTTGAAAAATAAAGATTGTTTTTTTATGGGTGACTTCAATATCAACTTAGTAAATTGCAACTCTAATAGCACCTCGCAAGAGTTTCTTGAAATGTTTCTATCGCATTCCTTTTTGCCCCTTATAACTAAGCCGACAAGAGTGGCGAATAACTCGGCCACTATAATTGACAACATTTTCAGTAATACAATTCGACAAAATCATAAAGCTGGTATCATTCTTAGATTGATATCTCCGACCACTTTCCAATTTTTGCCAAATTATCTACTAATAAAAGTCTCCATAAAGAAACATTTAATCCTTCATTCCGAAAGATAACTGACGACAACATAACCAATTTGATTAATGATTTAAACATAACAGACTGGTCTACTGTATATGACTCCTCGGACGCTGACGATGCATACAACTGTTTTATTACCTTACTAACATCTTCTCTAGATACACATGTTCCCTTTACAACTAACAGAAGATCAAATTATAAAAAGATCCCTATCCACCCTTGGATTACTAAATCACTCTTAAGATCCATCAACCGCAAGAACAATTTATATTACAAATACATAACTAAACCAAGTGATACATCTCGCCACAAGTACACTTCATATAAAAACACTCTTACATCTTTACTTCGTATTGCGAAAAAAGAATATTACACTTCTCAACTCGATCTATACAAAAATGATATGAAGAACACATGGAAAATCATCAATGGGGCATTAAGCAATAAAAAGAGGAGTTCTACAATTACAAAAATAAAATCAAACAATACAATCACTGATGACAATAACATAATAGCAAGAGAGTTTAATTCATATTTTTCACAAGTTGGCAACAAATTAGCAAGCAAAATTCCTCAAACTAACAAATCTTACAATAATTTTCTCGACAACCCAAACCCAAACTCCATATTTTTTAATCCCACAAGTTCAAGAGAAATTATAAATATTGTTAACAGTCTGCAGTCCAAAAAGTGCCCGGGATTTGACGGTATTTCCAACTTCCTACTTAAGAAAATTATTTTGGCTATCGTCGATCCTTTGGTGCATGTTTTTAATATTTCTTTGAACACAGGAAGGGTACCCAATCTTATGAAAATCGCAAAAGTAGTCCCTCTTTTTAAAAAAGGAGATAATCAGCTCGTCTCCAACTACCGTCCCATATCATTGCTCACCTCGTTATCAAAAATTCTTGAAAAACTTGTCCATACACGAACCAGTACGTTCTTTAAAATAAACAATATCTTTTCGGACTTTCAGTTTGGGTTTCGCGAAAATCACAGCACCTCGCATGCAATTTTATCTTTCATTAACAAAATCACTACTTCCACTGATAAAGGTTGTCATACTGTCGGTATTTTCTTGGACTTCTCCAAGGCCTTCGAAACCATTAACCACGAAATCCTTTTGCATAAACTATCTCATTACGGTATTAGGGGGAAGGCCTTGGAGTGGTTCAAGAGCTACCTTACAGATAGGACTCAGTTTGTATCAATAAATAATCACAATTCATCCAACCTTCCAATTACATGCGGGGTACCACAGGGTAGCTTACTAGGCCCTCTTCTTTTTATCACATACATCAATGACATCCACAAAACTTCAAATTTACTTTCATTCATACTCTTTGCCGATGATTCCAACATTTTCTTTTCTCACGATAACATAAACCAACTTATTAGGATCGTTAACTCTGAACTCATGCATGTGACTGAATGGATCAAGGCAAATAAACTCTCACTTAACTTACAAAAGACCAATTACATGTTATTTAGTAATAGAGTAAATAGTTTGCCTGGCAATCTCATCTTTGAAAACACTGTCCTTGAAAATGTTTCTGAAACAAAATTCTTGGGTGTACTTATTGATAATAAATTGTCATGGAAACCACACATCGATAATATATGCAAAACAATTTCAAGAAATATTGGAATTATCAACAAGCTCAAATTTTTCCTTCCATCTCGTACACTACTTACATTATATCACACCTTAATATTACCATACATTAATTACGGTATTTTGGCATGGGGTTGTGCAATTCAAACACAATTACATAGGATACTTTTGTTACAGAAAAAAGCACTTAGGATAATATTTCATACACATTTCAGATGTCACACAGATAAATTATTTTTTGAAAACAAAATCCTTAAAGTTAATGATATATATCTGTTCCAACTCGGCCAATTTATGTACAAACTAAATAAAGATGATCTCCCCGCAATTTTTTCAATTATGTTCTGCAAAAACTCCTCTGTACACGATTATCCTACAAGACAACGAAACTCTTATCACCTACCTCCAACCCGAACTTTACTTGCAAAAAATTCTTTTGTTTTTTCTGGTCCTGTATATTGATATTCCTTGCCCAACGCCTTTAAGGAATCCCCAAGCATCACAATTTTTAAACATAACCTTAAAAAGATGCTTATTTGCCAATACTTTACACAAACAAGTCAATCTACCACATAACCAAAACCATATACAATTTTTTTTTTCCTCCCACCATACAACTTGCCTGCTACCTGTTTCCGCACCTGCCATGCTCTTCTTTGCACCTCCAATTGTACCTGCACCCCCTCTCTCCCTATATTTGCCTCTGTTCTTCCCTCATAATCACAATTATTGTAACCATGTTGTTATTTTTTATTATTTTTTTGTTATTACTATTATCATTTATTCTAATTTGGTTCACTCTTTCGTTGTTACCTTCGATATTTTGTACAGCCTCCTTTTAAACTGTCTTCCGTCTCTCCTTTATACTATAGTTTTGTAATAAACGTATTGAAACTAAGTTACGGGGGCTTGCCTCCCATACAAGCTTCGCTTTTCTTGGCAAGCCCCTCCGTTCTGTTTTATATAGTTATTATAGTCAAAGTTACTTTAGTTTGCAGTTTGCATTAATTCTCATTGTTTATACCTTATTTCGATTGATGTTGTACTTTAAATTTGACTATGTATTGTTTGATTTTGTTGTGCTTTGTGAACGGAAAATGAATAAAATCTAAATCTAAACTTTGAAAGTATGTTCGTCTAGTTCATAAAACTTGGACATAAGAGTAATCAAGTATCACTGAACATTCTGTGCGCATTTTAGGTCACATGACCAAGGTCAAAGGTCAATGAACCTTGGCCATAATGGGGATATCTGTTGAATTACCATCATAACTTTAAAAGTTTATGGATCTGACTTTTGAAACTTAGACATAAGAGTAATCCAGTATAACTGAATATCCTGTGCAAGTTTCAGGTCACATGTTCAAGGTCAAAGGTCATTTAGGGTCAATGAACTTTGGCCAAGTTGGGGGTATTTGTTGAATTACCATCCTATCTCTGTAAGTGTATTGGTCTAGTTCATAAAACGTGGAAATAATAGTGACCAAGTATCACTGAACATCTTGTGCGAGTTATAGTAGTTTTCAAAGTCGGCACTGCTTCTATAGAATCGCGTGATGCAGTTGAGACCGCCAAAGGCATTCCATTTGTTTCAAAACTAATGGTGGATTCTAAGCTTTCATCGAAATGGGTATGTTTACCAACTCATGAAACAACTTATCCCCATGCATATAAGTGTAGGCACCAAGATTATTTCTCACAGGTGGATATTGTACCAACTGAGCCAACACCAGTGTGTTGGCTCAGTTGGTAGAGCGCCTGTTACACAACTGGGAGGTCGGGGGTTCAAGCTACCCTGTTTGGCGTTCAACGATTAAAGGGATAGAGCCTCGTCGATCTGGCGTTGCACAGCGGCTGCCGGGCCCACGATCAATTGGGCAAAGCAAATTTTCTGAGTATTTCATTTCATGTCTATTTTGAACAATAAATTATGGATTTTATTTTTTTCATTTAGAACCCATTTTTGAAGCCAACTTTTAGAAGGAAAGTACATGTAGATAACTGCATTCATGGTAACCAGTCCCAAAATATTTTCAACCCTTAAAACCCTAGTGTAGACACGAATATAATACACTCAAGGTGTATTTGTAATGTTCTATATTCACTTTTAAGTAACAACAGTCATTTAATACCCCTATTAAAAGCCATCTTCTTTTTTTGGACATACCTGACACCTTACGGTCCTTTCATCTTAATGCAATGCATTAATTGACCTTTAAAATTCTAGTGTAGACGGCAAAATCATACCTCCGAGGTGTAATTCTAATAAACTATTTATACTTTTAAGTAAAAACAGTCAATTTACACCACATTTTTTTTAAAGTCATCTTGGATTTTAACATACAGACAACTGACTGGTCTTGTAACTAACCCTGGTGTATTACTTGACCCTTTAAACCATAGTTTAGACACCAAACTCATATTCCCCAGACAGATATTGAACAAACTATGTCCTTTTCTTAAAAAAAAAGGTAACATCAGACATTTTGTACTCCATTTTTGGAAGCCATCTTGGAATTTTGAACATACTAGACCAATGAGTGTCATTGTAACTTGTCCTATATAATTTGACCCTTGAAACCATAGTTTAGACACCAAAATCATACATCACCGGTGGATATAAAATGAGCTATGTCACATTTAAGTATCAGCAGCCATTTTAGAATCAATCTTTAGAAGCCATATTGGATTTTTGGTCATACCAGACCAGATTATGTTCTTAAAACTTGTCCTAATGTATTATTTTGAACCTTGAAATCAGACACTAAAATCGCATCTCCCAGGCCGATATGAATGTCTGCTTTTATAAGTAACAACAGTCAATTTAGAATAATTTTTTTGAGCCAATTTAGATTTTTTGACAACCCAGGCCACTGAATGTACTTGTAACTTGCCCTAATGTATTAATTGACCCTTGAAACCAGTGGTTTAGACAAAATCACATATCCCAGGCCAAAATGAAATGAGCTATGTCCGCTTTAACTATCAGCACCCTTTTTTGTAGGATCGGTTTTTGGAAGCCATCTTCTATTTTTGGACATACCAGACCACTGACTGTCCATGTAACTTATCCTATTACTTTATTTGACCATTGAAACCAGTGGTTTAGACATCACAGTCACAACTCCCAGGGCAAAATGAAATGAGCTATGTCTGCTTTCAGTAATAGTAGCAGTTTCAGAATTAATTTTTGGAATCCATCTCAGACTTTTGCACATACCAGACCACTGGCTTTCCTTGTAACCTGTCCCAATGTATTATTTGACCCATTTAACCATGTTATAGACACAAAAAAAATCATATTTCTAGATATTAAGCAAACTGTCGTTTTTGTCTCACCTGCATAGCAGAGTGAGACTATAGGCGCCGCTTTTCCGACGGCGGCGGCGTCTACATCAAATCTTAACCTGAGGTTAAGTTTTTGAAATGACATCATAACTTAGAAAGTATATGGACCTAGTTCATGAAACTTGGCCATAAGGTTGATCAAGTATTACTGAACATCCTATTAGAATTTCATGTCACATGATCAAGGTCAAAGGTCATTTAGGGTCAATGAACTTAGACCATGTTGGAGGAATCAACATCAAAATCTTAACCTGAGGTTAAGTTTTTGAAATGTCATCATAACTTAGGAAATATATGGACCTAGATCATTAAACTTGGACATAAGGTTAATCAAGTATCACCAAACATCCTGCATGAGTTTCACGTCACATGACCAAGGTCAAAGGTCATTTAAGGTCAATGAACTTTGGCCGATTTGGGGGCATCTGTTGAATTACAATCAAAACTTTAAAAGTTTTTGGATCTGATACATGAAACGTGGACATAATAGTAATTAAGTATCACTCAACATCCTGTGCAAGTTTCAGGTTACATGATCAAGGTCAAATGTCATTTAGGGTCAATAAACTTTGGCCAAATTGGGGGTATTTGTTGAATTACCATCATAACTTTGAAAGTATGTTGGTCTAGTTCATAAAACTTGGACATAAGAGTAATCAAGTATCACTGAACATCCTGTGCGCATTTTAGGTCACATTACCAAGGTCAAAGGTCAATGAACTTTGGCCATAATGGGGGTATCTGTTGAATTACCATCATAACTTTGCAAGTTTATTGATCTGACTTTTGAAACTTGGACATAAGAGTAATCAAGTATCACTGAATATCCTGTGCAAGTTTCAGGTCACATGATCAAGGTCAAAGGTCATGTGAGGTCAGTGAATTTTGGCACCATTGGGGTATTTGTTGAATTACCATCCTATCTCTGTAAGTGTATTGGTCTAGTTCATAAAATGTGGAAATAAGAGTAACCAAGTATCACTGAACTTCTTGTGCGAGTTAAGTAGTTTTCAAAGTCAGCACTGCTGCTATGTTCAATCGCGTGATGCAGGTGAGATGGCTAAAGGCATTCCACTTGTTTTAAAGTAGTAACAGCAATATTTATAATCCATTTTTGGAAGTCATCTTGGATTTTTGAACCGACTGTCCTTGTAACTTATCCCAATGTCTTATTTGACCATTGAAAACGTGGTCTAGACACCAAAATCATTATGTCCCAGGTGGATATGAAAGAACTATGTCCAATTTATTTTTCAACAGCCATTTTAAACTCCATTTTGGGAAGCCATCTTTGGTTTTTGGACACCATCTTGGATTTTTGGACACACCAGACCTTGTAACTTGTTCCAATGTACTACTTCACCCTTAAAACCATTGAATAAGAACCAAATCAAAGCAAATTAGATGAATTGTGGATTTTTAACCTATGGTAGCCATTTTGGGCGCCATCTTGGATTTGCCAATCACATTGGAAGGATTACATGTATGATTCACTCTAGCCTGTATCAACAATTTTGTTTACCCCATAGACCATGAAAATCGAACTAAATGGGATTCTATGGTGGATACTGAGTGACGGCCATCTTGGACGCCATCTTGAAAATAACCACCTTCCCTTTTGTTTGATATCTTTTTTTCTTAAATGTTTCTTTTTTCTAATTTGTCTCGTACAGAAATGACCCAAACCAAGGAATTCCTGGAAAGAATTTCGATTTTGCAAACAACCTCCCAGATACTGCAAAGACACCTGTACCAAAGTCTTCAGCACCTTCATTTCTCGAGAACCACTACTACTCAATACCAGAAAGTCCAAGAGGAGTAAAGTGGAAGTTAACACCAATAATGGACTGTTATTAAAAACTTGGAGAAGAGGCCGAAGACCACACAGAAATCCTGTAGTGTAGATCACATGTACTTGCTGTTAAGTTTGGACAAACATAATTTGCACAACTTTACAACAAATAATTTACACTGTGTGCATTCTGATTATTTGAAATAGTTTATCACTGGGCATGTAACAAAAGTGAATTCATTAAATAGGAATGTGTTGCGAATGATGTCTTACAGTATATTCATTCTGACTTAGAATGGCAGAAGATAAAAAAGTTTGTGAAAAGATAAAAGATGAAAAAGACAGGACAGAGCAGGGTGACAGTTAAGAATGAGCTGTTGATATAGAAAAAAAGATGAATTAAGAATGACGGTAATATAGAAAGAGCCATAATTACCATAATTTTTTTTAGGATTTGGACAATAAGGAAGAATCTGGGGTTTTGCCTCGCCTGCATAGCAGAGTGAGACTATAGGCGTCGCTTTTCCAATGACGGCGGCGTCGTCAACATTAAAATCTTTACCAAGGTTAGAGTTTTGAAATCATAAGTCATCATAACGTAGAAAATATATAGACTTAGCACATGAAACTCGGACATACATGTAAAGGTAATCAAGTCTTACTGAACATCCTGCCTGAGTGTCAGGTCACATGACCAAGGTCAAAGGTCATTTAGGGTCAATGAAATTTGCCGTGTTGGGTATATTTGTTGAATTTGCATTTTAACTTAGAAAGTGTATGGATCTACACATGTAGTTCATGAAACATAGACATAAGGTAATCAAGTATAAATAATTGTTTTGCACATGTCTTAGGTCATATGATCACGGTAAAAAATCATCTTGGGTCAATGGACATAGTATTCTTTTGTGAATAATTATTTAATAGCTGTTTTCAAAGTCAGTACTACTGCTATATCGAATCGCGTAATGCAGGCGAGAGAAGGCCAGAGGCATTCCACTTGTTTCTCTTGGTATTTCTCAGAATACTTGTATGTCTTATATAATGAAATTGTTTGTAAGATACACTCGCACAGATAATACTAACAAAAGAAAAAAAGCCAAATATTTCACTGATTTTCAACTGTTCAGTCACTCTCATATCCAAAGCACCCCCCCCCCCTCCCCATCAGTCCAAGGTATTTGAGAAAGAGATAGAGAGTTTGGACTGGACATGGATGTCTGCAGAAAAAAATGCAGGGGGAGGGGGCAAAACATTTTTGTGAAATGTGCAAGGGAGCGAAGCGACAGAGCAGAAAATTATTTTGGGATATATGAAAAATGCAGGGGCCAATATATTTTGGGAATATGTCAGAGGGAGCGAAGTGATCAAGCAGAAGAAAATATAGAGGAGAAAAAAGTTGTTAGGGTATGTGAAGGAGCAAAGCAACCGATCAAAAAAAAGGCAGGTTAGTCAAAATATTTTTGAATATGTGTGAGGGAGCGACTCGTTCACTCCGAGCAGGAGGGACTTGTTTTAAAATAGCATAGGCGGGAAGGCCCCCTCTGCCCTCCTGTGGGTGGCAGGGGCTTATACACTTAAAATGCCAATATTTCTGGTTGGAATATCACACATTTTCAGCCAGAGCTTTGTGCTAATTTTAAAAATTATGTAAACCATTAACCCTATCTAGGCCTGGGTATTTTTAGAGTTCCTATGGACGGGGGGGGGGGGCCTCCCAGGCCCCCCCCCCTAAAATCTCAGCCGTCGACCGCGCGATCGCGCCAAAAATCGGCACGCGGGTTGCCTGGAGCATAATCTACAAGACTGTATAGTAGTTTATTTCATGCGAATCGCTATTAAGTTATTACGCTAATTTATGCATAATTAGTATGGAAATCATACTTTTCCCTTTAACTCCCTAAATAAAGCTCCAAATGTACTAATTTTTGGTATAAAAACTCTTTGTGGTGTCCTTAGCAAGTGTACATGAAAAAAATTGTGATATCAAATCATTTTCTTATGTATTATGTTGTTTATTGCAATTTCTTATGTATTTCTTTTTTTTTTACCTTTTGTTTTTCATTGTTTTTTCAATGAAATTTGTTGGGGACTCATAAAAAGCATAAAATGAATACATTTAGACTAGAAAAACTAAAAATGATCATACATTTATGAATTTTGGTTGAAAACACAATTTTTGAGCGATTTCGGTCTGACATGCACTTACATAATGTTGCGTAATTTCGGAACCATGTACCCGGGTGACGCAAAATTGGTCTCAAAAGTTGCGCAATACTTGAAAGTAAAAAGTCCGCGAGCGGCGCGGTCAGAAAATTTCGCACTACGAAAATATCACGCGATTCGTTGAGGGGGGGGGGGCCTCCGAGGCCCCCAGGCCTAGATAGGGTTAATGCTGATAAATACATGTAGATGTGCAGTGCTCTCTTGTAAAGCAGTTTTGTACTCAAGAGTCTACCCTGGGTAAAGAAAACAGAATAAATGAATAAAAAAATAAACAAAAACGATGTTTCTAATCTCAGACTTTCCTATGCCCCTCGAAAGTTCACCCACTCTCTCTCTCTCTATCTGTCTTTGTTTCATTCATTTTCATTTTACAATTCTTTGTTTGTCTTTTGATATCTAAAGTTCAGGTTTACCCTCTCTATCTTGCACTATTCTAAGCCCCAGCCCCATTGGCTTCCACAGGATGGGGGGGGGGGTTCCTCCTGAAAACTGAAATCAAACAAAAGAAATGTGGAAAATACAATGGATAAAGAAACAGATCCTAGCTTGGTGCATGTCTTACCAGCCAAAGCAGTTCATTCAGAATTTAACTCTCAAAACACCTAAATTCTACCGTAGGCCTACAGTAGGTTTATTGCCATTTCATCCACTGCCATTTTGCCCACTCACCAAATGGTATGTCATTTCTTCTAAAATCAGTTGTTTTCCAAATCTTCCAATTACCATTATGTCCAATAGCTAGTTGGTCTAATAACCATTTCGTCTATTTTCATTTTGTCTAATTACAATTTTTGCCATTTTGTCACGGTCCAATTTTCCTTACAGTATGTCTTTTACCATTAAGTCCATTTGCCAATTGGTCTAAGGGCAAATGGGCCAATGACCAATTAGTCTTCATTTTGTCTATGTTCAATTTGGTCCAACTGCAGTTGATCCACTGTCACTTAGTCTCAACCCATTTTGTCTAACAATCATTTGGTCTAATCATCAATAGGTCCAATATTCATTTTGTCTATAATCAAATAGGAATAGTCTACTACTAGCAGCCCTTCTAGTTCGGTGCCTGTGTATTGCTGACTCGACCCAGTGTGGCCAGCGCTCAAAATGAAATTATGCTAGGGAGGACCGCAAAATTATGCTAAAATTATGCCAAATGAAATAACAACATGGAGCAGCAAAAAATACTAAATTACGCTAAAATTTATGCAAAAATGGGTGAGATGACTTAACAATTTTTTGAAATCAAATGAAATAAATAAATAGGTCTATATAAATAAAATAAAAACTATTAAAAAAACAAAAAATTGAAAAATAAAATTTGATTTTTTTTTGAAAATTATATCAAATATAAAAAAATAAAAAAAATTGACAATCTAATTACAATAAACAATTTGCTAAGTAGATACAAAAATGCAATGACTTGCACGGTTCTCATGCACTGGGAGAAGCCTGAAAGAAGGGGCGGGGGGTATGAAAACCTGTATGTATCTTGTCCAGATTGTGAAGACTTAAAAAAAACATAAACAAAATATTGGCCTGAGCCCCCCCCCCCCCCCCACACACAAAATGCATCCAGCCTTGCATTGCCACTCACATCCTGCCTGTCTTTATTCTAATCTTTAATAAACAAAATAGTCAAGCTTGCTGAAAAGGGGTATAGTTCTATATTCAAAATAAGTTTTTTAGATCCTGCATGGGAATACTTGGTTGACACGAGAGGGGAAACTTTCTTGTCGTAAACATGTAAAATTCATGTTATATCTTTTTTTCTGTATGATGCTGCAGGAATTGCTTCAAATCTATAAAAGACGATTAACAACATTATTGAATATTTCTGTCTCAAATTTTGTGACTGCTTAAAATGGTATATTTTTTTCTCAACCCATTTGTTCTTTAACTGCGATTATGACATCATGAATCAACATCTGTCATGCACTATGCACAACTGAATTACAACCAGAAGCTTAGAACAACACAAAATGACGCATATATTTCCATATATGTCTGGTATAATTATTGGCATCTGCAGCTTATTTGTGAGGTATTTTCACAGAGACCCTGAGTCAACATAAGTATTTTGATATAATCTATAATGTGTGCATGCACAAAATGAAATACCTCAGACTTCTGACCTTTAAACTCATGACTTAATATTAAATCTATATACAAGCATAACAATGCATCTACCAACATGTATAACAATTACATAGCTACCAAAATTCAGAAGCAGATAACAGTCTTACTTCATGAAAACAGGAGTACACATGTACTTGCCAACTGCATACATTTTACATGGGAATTGACCGACATATAAGCTCGATTCTGCAATTCGCACACTAACGGGAGGGAGTACCTCTTTTTGGTTTTGAATAGAATTGGTTGTAAGGCTATGCAGTTACTTAATAAGGTATAACAAGGCATGTATATTTGTTAGTTGTCAAAGTTTGCAAAGCATATGAAAATAACTACAAAAGTAAAGTTTGAGGTATAACAAGTCATCAAGTTTGAGGTATGGCAAGGCATCTCATAGTAAAATTCAAGTGTAATGTATAAAAAAGACAAGTGGAAAGACAGCAGCAAGTTTCATGTATGTACCCGGTATATCAAGGTATCTGAACACACAAGTTTCAAGTTTAATGTATAAAAAAAGGCATGTGGAAAGTGAAAACACAGAAGTCAAGTCAAAGGTCCAACAAGGCATCTGATGACACATGTACCTAAACCATTCAAGTTTATAAGGTATATCAAGGCATCTGAAAACACCTACAACATTCAAGTTTAAGGTTTAACAAGACATCTGGAAAAAAAAAGTTTAAACAAATTTCGAACATCAATTCTAAAAACATATAATTAGACTTGCCAGTGGCGTACCGTGGGTCACGGCATGGGGGGGGGGGGCACCAGCAAAAATTTCGGGTCACTTAGGGAGCTCAGTTGTCAGGTATACTGACCTAATAGAGATATTTTAAGGACATGCAGTGCCATCAAACGAATATGTATCTCACTGATTAAATAATGCGAGCGTGAGCTGAAAACTTTATATATTGAGGGCTAAAAATTGACATTATAAGCGAATTGTTTTGTAATCATGATACTTAACTGTCTCGTTAAACAATGCGAGCGCGAAGCGCGAGCTAAAATTTTTGTATATACTGACCCTAAACAAGGAAATTTTAAGGATTATATGTTAGAATCCATTAAGAGTATAAATATCTCACCATAGTCATCTAATGCTATAGTGCCATCCTTTGCTGATTTAAATTGTTAGAAGTACATCTAAACACAGTCATGAAGCACCTTTTGTAGTCATGTAATCGTGATTATCATACGTATCTTACTAATCAAATACTGCAAGCGCGAAAGCGCGAGCTGAAAATTTAGGAAATATAGACCTGAAGAGGGGCATTCTAAGGACTATAGTTACGAATCCATTAAGTCAGAGTATACATATCTCACCATAGTAATCTAACGCAAGTGCCAAGCACTTGCTGATTTTGTTAGAATTATATCTAAGCACATGGAGCACTTTTGGAAGTCATTGTAATCATGATTATCATACGCATCTCACTAATGAAATACTGCGAGCGCGAAGCGCGAGCTAAAATTTTTTGATATTCAGTTTAGAAAAATTGACATTTAAGGACTGATTTTAGGAGTTCATGAAGAGCATAAATCTCACCAATCCACTAATGCGAACGTTAGCACGGACAGAAAATGTTTTATATTAAGACCTTAAAATAGGGCAATAACTTTCAGTAGTCATAAAAAAGAATATATTACTACTTAAAACAATAATAACTCTAATTGAGAGGAAATGTATTATTTTGTTGTACATTGATTTGAAAACGGGAGGCTTTAGTACAGCAGTTTTATATATCTCGTTAAAAAGTCTATGTGAGCGCCAGGAACAATGAAGACACAATTAAGCAAAAAAGTAAAGTTGTGAAAAAATGCTTCTTATGTTACATAACATAATATAATACTATGATAAACAATTTCTTCTTCCCCCACTACGTTTCTCTTCCTTTTTCCCTCTTTTTCTCCTTTTCCCCCTTTTTTTTGGCCAGCCGATTGGGAGGGGGGCACGTGCCCCCACATGCCCCCCCCCGTAATTACGCCACTGAGACTTGCTATTGTATTTCATAAAGTTGAATTTCGCAGAATCAAAAAGAACGACACTTCGCACTGATATCGTAGGGAATTGTGGGACGGAAAATAATGTTTAATGCATGAGGACATGAATAAAACATTAGCGTTTTATCCAATCATACAAGTGCATTATGCGTATTTTGACGTCATTATCATGAATTAAACATTGACCTTCCAAAATCAACCTTCAAATTGGCCAAATGGCAGCCATGTTTGTTATGTATAAAACCTTTGGAAAATCAAAACCGCGCAAAAAGAGTTGCCTCTCTAGCTCCCTTCGGGAGCTTACGTACACGTGAGATCCATAGAGATGTTTTGGACAACTCACCCGGTAGACAACTCAGTCACCCCGAGACCGCTCATCCCTCCCACAGAAATACAATACACGGTCTCGGTTCAGCAAGGGCGAGTTGTCTCACATTTTGTAGGGTCGGGGAAAATGGTTTCACCAAAAAAGTCCAAATTATGCTAAAATTATGCTAAATTTTGTTAAATTATGCCAAGCATAATGCCAGATGCTGAAGCGGTCCAAATTATGCCAAAAAGCATAATTATGCCAACTCTGGCAACTATGACTCGACCATCCTGTTGCTCTTGTGATTTGTTATTAATTTACACCTGTCGTTTGATTTTTTTTATAAGTAAACTTTTTAAGCTCCATTGTAATACATTTTGTGTTTTTATGTCATGTTCTTCCCCCCCTTTCCCACTTTTTTCTCTTTTAATTTTTTTTGTACCGTCAAAAGCTGTTATCATTATTATAGTACATTTATTTATTAGTACTATCGTGAATTACAATTATTTATTAATATTATCATCATTGTTATATGATGAATGATGATTATCAAGAAAGGGAAAATTCCAAATCAAAGGACCCTATTTCACATTTAACATTTTTAACCACTCCCATTCCCCTTTTTGTGAGCGTTATGTAGTAGAGAGAGCGGGTGGGATGTTGTATGCTGTACTGCATCATTCCATTCCTGATAGTAGGCCTAGTTATATGTTTTCTTTTTTATCTTCAATAATTTCAAAGTATATTTAAGAAGTCATTTCGCCCCCGTCGGATAATGCATCTTATTTGTATTAGACAACATGGCTATTGGACCAATTGGCTATTAGTCTAAATGACAATTGAGCGATTTGAGAATTGGACGAACTGGGTATTACACAATTTGGTTGGTTGATTATTGGACCTAATGGGTGGTGGACAAAATAATTAGACGAAATGGCAATTGGACGAAATGACAAGTACCAGTAGACAATTTGGACCAACTGATATTAGCCAACATGGCTATTGTAATAAATAAACATTGGACGAACTGATTAATAGACGAGTTGGCATAAGCCTACATAAAATTAGACCAAATGGGTGGTAGACGAAGTTGCTATTGGACGAAATGGGTGGTGGACAAAAAGGCATTAGACCGAATGAAGGTAGACCATGTGGTGTGTGGACTAAATAGCAGTAGACGAATTGGCAATTTACTTTACAACATGTGTTTACCATTCTTAGAAAATGCATATTTCCTAAAACAAGTCCCTTTCGCTCGGAGTAAATGTGTCGCTCCCTTGCAGACATTTTCCAAAATATTTTGATTGACCGAGTAAATAAAACAAGAAATAAATAATCAATTACAAAAACAAAAATGTTTTTAATCTGAGACTTTTTAATGCCCCTCGAAAGTTCACCTGTTTTCTCACTCTCTCCACCTCTCTTTGCTTTCATTCATTTTCATTTTACAATTCTTTCTCTTTGATATCTTTAAAGTTCAGGTTCACCGTTTCAAACCATTCCAAGACCCCGCCCCATTGGCATCCACAGGAACTGGGGTTTCCCCCTGGAGAATAAAGTCAAACAAAAGACAAATGTGGAAAATAAAAATGGATAAAGACAAATAATCCTCTGCGCATGTCTTAGCTACCAATAAAGTTCATTCAGAATTTAACTCTCACAAAGCTTAAATTCTACCGTATTGTGCTTAGAAAACGCATAATTCCTATGCCATTTTTAAACAAGTCCCTATTGCTCAGAAGTGAATGTGTCGCTCACCAGCACAAATTCGAAAATATTTTGTCTGACCTGCTTTCTGTTTATTTGATCGGATGCTTTGCTTCCTCACACACACAACAATTTTTGTCCCTCTTTCCTTTTACTTTTTTACTTCTGTTTGGTCACTTTGCTCCCTCTCACATATTCTCGAAATATCTTGGCCCCTCCATTTGTTCTCAGTCTTTTCGCTCTCTCAAATATCCCCAGAATAATTTTTCTGCTCAGTCGCTTCACTCCCTTGAACATATCCCAAAAATGTTTGGCTCCCCCTGCATTTTTTCTGCAGTTGGCCACGTCACATTCAACATCTCTCTCCAATACCTTGAAGTTAAGGGGGGGGGGGAATTTGGATATGAGTCTCTGAACAGTAGAAAATCAGTAAAATATTTGGGTTTTTTCTTTTAAGTCAATATTCTGTGAATGAGTGTATCTTACTAAAGGATTATACCCATTTCATTTCATACAACATACACAGTTTTAGAAATACAAAAAAAAATATGGTAGGCCTAATGTTCGCTTTCTCGGGCATTAATCAAAGGCTCCTCCACACCTGTCTCTCTTTGTCTATCACCCTCAATCTCAATTCATCTTTTTGTCTCTATCAAACAGCTCATTATTAAAGGTCAAGTCTACCCCAGAAAAATGTTGGTTCAATTAAATAGAGAGAAATCAAACTAGCATAACACTAAAAATTCCATCAAAATCGCATGTCTAATAAGATATGGCATTTCAAACTTTCACTTATTTTTCATAAAAAAAAAATATGCACAACTCAGTGACATGCAAATGAGACAGTCGATGATGTCCCTCACTCACTCTTTATTTTCTTTTTTATTGTTTGAATTATACGATATTTCATTATTTAGAGATTTGACAATAAGGACAAACTTTACTGAACCATATAGTATTGAATAATGCTAATTCCACATGATCAGAGAGGAATAAAAGTCTGTTAAACATGACGAGGAGAAATATAACAAAAGAAATAGTGAATGACATCATCAGTCTCCTCATTTGCATACCGACCAGAATGTGCATTTAACTCTTTTTTTTTTAATTTAGCTAAATTTTAAAATTGTGTCGGGTCAGTTTTCCAGACCACATACATTGAACTACGGCATTCCGCAAGGTTCCGTCATCGGGCCACTGTTGTTTACACTCTATGTTCGTCCAATTGGAGATATCCTTCGATTTCATGATGTTTCCTTCCACATGTATGCAGTTTGTTCCAACGGATCCAGTGGCAGTTGATAATGCTATTCACAAACTTAGCTGCTGTATCACTGAAATCCATGACTGGATGAAGGCAAACAAGCTCAAACTCAATGATGCAAAGACTGAATTCTTTGTCTCTGCTTCGCCACATCATTTATCATCTGATCTCATGAAGGATGTCAGACTGAAAATTAACGAGAAATCTTTCCAGCCTTGTAAGTCTGTTCGCAATCTTGGTATAACATTTGAGCCTTCTGCAAATCTCAGCCATCACGTCACCTTGGTCTGCAGAAACGTCAAGTTTCATCTTCGTAACCTCTGGAGAGTGAGACGTTTTATTGACAAGCAAACATGTCATGCTGCTGTCAGGGCTCTTGTTCTTTCCAGACTGGACTACTGCAATAGTCTCTTCAGCGTTCTTAGCCAGAAAGACTTAGACCGACTTCAGAGACTACGGAACTCTGCCGCTAGGCTTGTTTCTCTGCTCCCCTTCGGACTCGCACAGAACCTCTCCGACTGGAGCTCCATTGGTTGGTGAGACAGAGGATAGCCTTCAAAATTTTGCTGCTAGTCTTCAAGTCGCTCAACCACAGAAGCCCGGAGTACATCGATAACATTCTCATTCGTCGTTCTCAAGTCCGTACTACTCGTTCATCTTCGTCAATCTGGCTCACTTAACGCCTTTCCAAGAGACGTGCGGGTGAAACGTCCTTTCCTGTGATTGCTGCAAAACTATGGAATCACCTACCAGCTGCAGTGAAGATGGCCTCCTCTGTTGAACAATTCAAGAAGGCCATTAAATCCCATCTATTCTGCTAAGTGGACAATTAATTGCATGGACTAGACCGATCATTCCGAGGTGCAGAACAGTTGTTTTAGTGGCCTAAACAAATATGGAGTAGTGTGTGTGTGCAGCGCTTTGTAACCGAAAGGAAAAGGCGCTATATCAAATGACTTTTGGATTGGATTGGATCAGAACTTTCTCATTTTACATCAAATTTTCAGTGTTTTGCTTGTTTGATTTTTCTCTTTTTATTCAAATCAAATTTTTTTGGGGGTGAAGTTGACCTTTATGTTTCCCTTGCTCTATCCTGTTCTATTCTTCAGTCAGCTTGCCGTCATTCCTTCTTTTCACAAACTTTTTTCTCTTCCGACATTCTAAGCCAGAATGAATTTACTGTAAGACATCATTTTTGCAACACGTTCAAATTTAATGAATTCACTTTTGTTACATGCCCAGTGATAAACTATTTCATTGAGCTATGTTAAATAATCAGAATGCACATAGCGTAAATTATTTGTTGTAAAGTTGTGCAAGTCAGGTTTGTCCAAACTTAACAGCAAGTACATGTAATCTACACTTCTGTGTGGTCTCCAGCCTCTTCTCCAAGTTTTTAATAAAGTCCATTATTGTTGTTAACTTCCACTTTACCCCTCCTGGACTTTCTGGTATTGAGTAGTAGTGGTCCTTGAGAAATGAAAGTGCTGAATACTTTGGTCCAGGTGTCTTTGCAGTATCTGGGAGGTTGTTCGCTGAATCGAAACGTCTTTCTTCTGGGGGTTTCCCTGGCTTGTGTGAATTCTGTAGAAAAGTGAATTTTAAAAAAGAAACATTTCAGAAAAAAAAGAAATATTGAACAAACAGAGATACAAGAATTGAAAGATAACTTTGAATTTGTCAAATTAATATTCAATAGTACATGAAGAATAATATTTATTTAGAAATCAATACTTTTCCACCGACTTGCAGCAAGAAAAACATGTTTTTTGAATATTTATGATGATATATTAACCCTATCTGGCCCCAAAGGGGGGAGGGCTTAATACGCCCCCTCCACAGTTTTTTGCAATAAGTCCACACTGAGAAACAAGTCCTCATGATTTTTTTTGGTTCAAGTCTCGCAGAACTTTTGGGACCAAATTCGCAACACCCAGATACGCAGTTACGCAACATTTATGAGTTCATGTCGGACCAAATAATGCTCAAAAACGTTATTTTGTATATAAATTTAATCCAATGGAAATCCCTTCAGAAAAAACAAAACACTTAAGGCCCTGAAACAAAGAAATTATAGAAACAATAAAATACATAATAGAAATTTGATTTACCATTTTTTTAGGTGCACATTTGATAGAAACTATAGACCTTTGGGAATTATTTGGAGACTTACCTGTACAGCAGAGAATTCTCTATGCATAAATTAATTTATTTAAAATAAATTTCAATAGAGTCTGAAAAATCAGCGATGCATCCTTCGCCATGCAATTTCAAAGTAGCCCAGGCTAATTATGTAGGGCTAAACCAAATTTTTAATTTGTTTGATTATTGAGTAAGCGTTTACTTTAAATACACAATATAGGCCCAGGTCTATGGTTACCCTCCCGAATATATAATTCTTTATCTCTCTTTGGCTACTGAAAATGGAATGTTTAAAACATTGTTCTGTCAAACCAAAGGTAGATGATAGTACAGAGAATATGTTTCTTTAGAACACATGTATGATATTGATCTACTGTGCCTTCTGAAGACGAAGGGGGGTATCAAATATGGTTGGGACAGCATCCTGTCTAAGACGAATCGTTTGCCCAGTTCTGTCAAGCAAGCATCTTCAAAATGATCAGAACAGAGTACAGAGCTCTTGGAGGAATTCAATGAAGCTCATCCATACTGTGTTACAGTACAGGTTCAGTCCAATTGCTGAATGGGAATCTGCAGCAAATGTAAACAAATGCCATGAAATCAATTACACATAATTAAGAAAACTCTAGGCCTACTTAGCAGGGGCCCGTTTCTCAACACCTGGACAAGTTAGTCTATATCTTTATCTACAGAGTTAGTTCCAATCTTAACCCAAAAGGATTTTTAACTAGAATCCATTGATATCGTTATATCGATACTATCGGTAGAAAATACATAAGAGATGAAGCCTTACTGCCTTAGTCAATTTTCAGAACTAAAATTATGATAAAACTTGCATTTATTGTGAAGAATCTGGAAATAAATCCAATCAAGATAATAGCAGAGGCAAAATATGCATCAAACATGGTAAAACCATGTAGACTTGGGCATTAAATTACTGAGAAAATGAAATTATCACTAATTCATTTCGTGACTAAAAAAATGTCTTACGGACGTTGAGATGGGTACCCCCAGATAGAGAATTTTAATAGTTAACGTAAATAAACCATACAGGCTTTCTTCATAAAATAATGATAATTATATAGGTTTTTATGATTCCAAACACCATCAAAATATATTGTATCATAAACTGTTGGCTTGTTACCATCGTCTGTCTTCGCAGAGCGGGGATGGCCGCACCATTTCGAGAAAGCTGGGAGCTTTTCTTGAAATAGGGTGGGTTGATGGAGGGCAGACAAATAAACGCACATTTTTGAGACAACCGGGACAGCTTTTCACGAAAGGCTGTATTTAATATTTTTCTGAATCAGTCGTTTCTATGAAATTAGTCATCAAATAATGACAACAATATAACAGTGATATAGACAGAGGTAAACAGATGGGGGGAGCTTGGGATGCTCCCCCCCCCTCAAAAAAAAGACTAAAAAAGGAAAGAAAAGAAAAGAGAGAAAAATGAAATATAACATTTTTTGAATATTTTCATGTCAAGCTACAAAATTTTATTTTTTTTTTAAATGAAAAATCTTCCTCGCTCACAACTTTTATTGAATTTTGCCCGATACGACATATCTGAACCCCTCAAAATTTTTGGCTCATTTCGCCTCTGATTATTAGGAGAAAAAAAGAACTTGCAGTTTTTGTGATTTTAATAAAATTGCATATTAATGAAGTAATTCTAGACCCCAAACAATTCCACAAAGCCATATTATATAAACAATGGAATCATGAGAAATAGTGTATTCTATATAAAAGCATTTGCCTAGAAGTGTGATGAAACAAATCATTGGCAGAGTGAGCCAAAGATTTTGAAGTGGCTAGATAATGGCATATTGGGCAATTTTTTTTTATTTGTGAGCGAGCAAAAATTTAGAATTTGTTTTATTTATAAAAATCCAATTAAAGCATAATATTCTGAATAATGTATTTCACCATATTCTCTTCCCCTTTCTTGGTCATGATTTTTTGTAGGAGGCAGGGGGGGGGGAGCAAGCACCCGAAGCCCCCCCCCCTTCATCTGTACACCACTGAAGCAATTACTTTGAAACTGACTTTCCTTCGCAAGCTGCTGGCTAGCACTGATATAATAGTTACCATATATGGCAGCACGTGTGAACTGCCGCGACTATTGAAAATGAATAAGCCTAAACAGTCAGACCGCAGGTCCCTATGCTAATGAGCAAAAAAGGCCAGATTCATCCAAATCATCTCGTGGCTGAATCCTCCTCCTTGCAAAATCTCATGATTCGTGAGATTTTCTTTTTCTAAGAATTTACCTGTTTTAACCTCAAGTTAAATGAAATATTATTGCACCATCAGATAGAGTAAGAGTTACTCTTTCATATTGGTCATTTATTTTGTATACAATATTTTGTTAAATAAGTAAATTTCTGGCCTGAAAGTGAGCCTCAAAACTGAATTTTCTTCCTCTGTTTTCTTTTGCAAATCGTGCAAAAATGTTTATGTTGAGCCTCAATGATATCTATATCACCATAAAGCTGAACTTTTGTACTTTCTCACAATGCCATTCTTGATGTGCGGCACCTTTTAATCGGGTCAAGTTCACACTTTTCACACCAAGGTACAAGACGAGATTTCTGAAATTTTGTACTTGCATGAAATCCAGAGTCCTGATTGGCTGGATAAGGTTCACAGAACAACAGGCGCGGGGTATTTGAGATTACCACATGGGAAGTGTGACCTTCCCACGAACCCAGGCACTGGAACCGTTGGAATTTGCCACTGGGTGGTCTCTTTGACCAATCAGAGTGCAGTATTCTTGTTTTCAAACTGCTTTATGTACTTGATCTTGACCCGATTAAACCAATTCTTATTTTGAAACCTATATCATTTCAAAGCATACATATTCAGCTTTATCATGATATAAAAATCATTTGGGCTCAAACATAAATAAAGTGTGAAAATAGCAGCTTTTGTCAGGTGAAAATATTTACTTTGTAGGATATTTTAGATCAAAATTTTAACCTATGTTACAAAATCTTTGACTAAATCCAAACACATGACCTGAACGAATGATTCTTCTTCTTTACAATGGTACCAAATTCATGAAATTCGATGCACAATTAGAGCAGCAATGACCAAATGAAAAGAGGTGTTTTGGTCTGCATCAAGCTCATTAAATATGCAAAACAACTCAAGTCATGAATATCACTTGGATGAAAGAAGCCACTTTCTTGGGACCTGCAGTCTGACTGTAAATAAATGAAAATGCACAAATTTTTTGTTTCCCTTCTCTCCTTTTTTGTCTCACCTGCATAGCAGATTGAAACTATTATATAGGTGCCGCTTTTCTGAATAATCATTCAATTATTCTACCAATTCAAAATGAATGGTTTTGTGATGTATTATTATCAAAACTTGTTATTAATTTGGTATACATTCGTAATTCCGAAGCTTCGTTATTCCGAAGGTTTGGATATTCCGAAGGTTCGTTAATCCGAAAGCGAAATAAGGTTCATTGTTCCGAAGGTTCGACAATCCAAAAACGATATGAGGTTCATTGTTCCAAAGGTTCGTTAATCCGAAAACGAAATAAGGTTCGTTTATCCGAAAACAAAATGAGGTTCGTTGTTCACTTTGTCTTCGGAATCACGAACCTAATTTCATTTTTGGTCTAACGAACCTTTGGAATTACGACTTACGACTCTCATTTCCTTTCCTGTTCTATTAATTATTACGTAATTTTTAGGCTCTTTTGCGTGTTATAGTCTACCCACGTGATATCACTACGTCATTAAGACAGAAGTTATGACAGGTTCGGAGGTGTTCTTGGAAAAGGGGGCTTACGGTGAAACAGCAGACAAGTAGCTCACTATCTCCGATTTAGTTAATAAGCTCCACTTTACATCAGGTTTATTTCTAGGAAGGGGGTGAATGTAAAAACAGTATTTCTATATACAAAAATCAATTCATTTGATCACCTCCTAGTGTTTCATTATGTTGACCTGACCGTCCTGACGATCCATGATTATAATTCCTGCAGAAATTGCAACAAGCCAAACCAAACAGAATCATTTTGCCACACTCGAATTCCCAGCCACATCTCCATTCCTTCATCCCCAAATCATTACTAGAAAAGCCTAATGTATTTCTATCCAGGATGTAAATAAATTCTAGAAAGAATCTCGAAGTCTTGCCTCTGGCCCTGCCTAGTAGGTACTTAGGTGTTAGTGTTTATAAGCCGTTAATCCACTACCAACATGATAAAGGGATGCTCCAGGCTGAAGATACTCATCATTGACCTCATCTCCAAAATAGAGTAAAATTCACAAAGCAATTAATGCTAGAAATTTGATCAGAATCGGATATTGAATTTTAATATTTGCATTATTCCAATGAAACAGATGTAAGCATGTCTTCATGAATATTCAGTGAGCAAACTGATATCATACCCCCACTTGTTCTTATGTATGTTATATGAAATTAGGTTTTTTTTAAAAGAAATTACAGGTCATAATTGGATTGACAACTGATTTAGTGCATTTAATTAGTTATTACTGTAACTTATTTAATTATAATGGAGACAAATCATTTACACATGAGCATGAAAAATGAAGCAATTGTGATTTCGTGTAATAACATAAGGAAAGGAAAGTTGAAATGTGACATCAGCCCACCTAGTGAATATTCATGTTTATGGCATAGACTTAGGACTAGGCCACTCGAGGGTTCACTGCATGCCTCCGTTCACAGGAAAATCAAAGCACGACACATGAAAATCTCTTTATGAGCTAATCTTTCCACTTCTTTGGAGATTCCTGTATCCAGATGAAACACTTCCATGCAATTGCACGAATGAAGTCCCTTTGGTGACCATTTAAGCACTCTGTTCCTCATCTTTTCCTTCTCTTCACGTCGCTGCCTGTAGAACCGCATAATCAATTTGTGGCCTAAAGAAGGCATGTGATTTATATTCATATCAAAGACACAAGGCAAAGAATAGGCACCTTGACTATTTTACAAGCAAATCGACGCATAGTATTAAGCGAAGTCCGTAGAGTGTCCAATCTTTTCATTGTATAGACTTTAGAAGACTGTATTATTGACATAACAAACAAAGCTTGTACTGCTGGTTTTGTTCAAGGTAATGGCGCTGTCACACCTTGGCGTTTTAGACAGCGTATGCCCGACGTATGAGGAATTTGGCGAATACGCTGGCGTACGTCGAATACGTTACGGGTAAGTTTTGCATTCGTTAAGAGTACGCTAAAACACGCTGGTATACGTCGTCATACGGCGAGGTCGTCGAAAAATTTTGTGCAAGCACAAAATTTTTCGACGTATGCCAGCGTATGGCTCATACGTCCCGCATACGCAGGCCATAAGTTGTAGGCAAGTTACGCGATCGTTGATACACGTTGACACACGTTACTCGTAAGTTACTCATAAGTCGATGTACGTCGAGATAATGTCCAGCGTACCCTAAAACTTACTTCTAACCTATGAGTAACGTGCTTTGAACGTATGTGTAACTTAACTCCAACGTATATTGACGTATGAAGACGTGCTCCGGACGACCACAAAACTTACTGAACGTGTTTATAACTTACAGCTACCGTATAATGGCGTATTGACAACGTTTATAGGAATTGGTATATAAAGGTGGGGTTCACAGGAGTTTTCTTCGGCATGGCGGTGGTGTTGATACGGTGATGTATCGTGCGGTTGTGATTTGAATAGTTGAAAGTGTACGGCAGCCTTTTTATAGGCTACGACACGTGTTCGTCAGCGATACGCTGCCGCGCGCTATGAGTAAGTTAGGCTATCGTAGGGCATAAGTTGTGTACGCCAGCAATACGCTAAGCATTCGTTGGAATACGTTACTATAAGTTAACGAAGCGTTCGATATAAGTTACTAATACGTTATGTATTCGTCCAACTCGTTATGAATACGCTAAGTACATGTATACGCCCAGAGTTAAAAAAAAAAAAAAGATCAGCGTATGCAGACGTTTTAGAGAAATTTTGATACGTCAGGCATACGCTGTCCAAAACGCCAAGGTGTGACAGCGCCATAAGTAGATTTTATTCTATTTTTTTAATTCCAGGTGTTCATCATTTAAAACTATTTGCAAAAAAAGTGTTTTCAATATCACCGCCAATAATAATCTTAAATTATGTTTTTGAAGGTACCAGTATTTCATTCATTGGTGCCCATATTAATCTAGTAATTATAAGAATTGCGCATTAAAAGAATTTAGATACAGTTATAACACTAGAAATTTGATGTGATGCCCCTGCTTAAAGCGATCAGAAATTCATTCAATATGATTGAACTTAATATCATGCAGAAATCAATATGTATAAAATGAACAAATTTAGACCTTTGACCTACAGATTTGCCTTTTTTTTAATCTGTTGAATATTTCATAAGTTATCATGAGGAAACCAACTCGCATATTTAATGAGCTCTGATCTGTTACCTGCAGACTCTGAATTCAAACTTGTAGTAGCCTGTACTTGTAGTAGCCTAAACTTGTGTAGCCTGTATTTTGGTTCATCTACCTACACTCCCTCATTTTTTTACAAATCTGTTGAATATTTCATCATGCGTAAACCAACTCACATATTTCATGAGCTGTGACCTTGGACCTGCAGATTCCAATTTCAAACTCAGCCTGTATTATTTATGGTGTCATACTGTCATCTACCTACACACCAAAATTTTTTTAAATCCAAGAATATTTCGATTTATTGCACGGAAAACAAGTGGGAGGGGGGTGAACGAATTGACGGACAGGGGCAACGCTTATGGGGTAACGCTTAATGCCCCCTCCGGACTTTGTCTGTGGGGGCATAATTACAGAGGAGCTGAATTTGAAGCGAGCCTGAATCAAGGCTGCAAAATTTATTAGCGCCACCATCAGGCTTCATTTTATTTCTGTAGAAAGAGACCCGCTAAGTCACTTTCCAGGCCAAAGTAATCAATTTTTTGTGTGTGTGATTTTGATTTAAAGGACAAGTCCACCCCAACAAACAGTTGATTTGAATAAAAAGAGAAAAATCCAACAAACATAATAGTCAAAATTTCATCAAAATCGGATGTAAAATAAGAAAGTTATGACATTTTAAAATTTTGCTTATCACAAAATAGTTATATGCACATCCTGGTCGGTATGCAAATGAGGAGACTGATGACGTCAACCACTCACTATTTTGATCACGTGAAACATGAAATATTCCAATTTTCTCCCCTTTGTCAAGTAAAATAAAGACTAATTCCACCCTGAACGTGTTGAATTAGCATTGTTTAATATTATTCAGTCAAGCTGGTCTTTATGGTCAAATCTGTAAAAAATGTGTAATTCAAACAATAAAAAAACAAAAGAAATAGTGAGTGACATCATCGACTGTCTCATTTGCTTGTCACTGAGTTGTGCATATCACCGTTTTGTGAAAAGGAAGCAAATCTTTGATTTCGATGAAATTTTCAGCATTATGCTAAATAGTTTGATTTTTCTCTCTTCATTCAAATCTTCATTCTCTGGGATTGACTTGACCTTTAAGAATAAAAAAAAAAAAATACTTTTTAGTCTAGGAGCCAGGGGGCTTTATTCAGAATTTTTGGTGGGGAAGGTTTGACAAGCTTATCCAGGGTAAAATTGTGCGCTGATTGCAAAAATGTCACTCTTATTAACCGTACTCACGCCATTTTGGTCATTTTGGCCAAATTTTGACCAAAAATGACCATTTTGACCACTCTTTGGAAAATGGTCCCTTAACAGACTGCTTTTGTAGCCACATGCAATTAAAAGGGTCTATCTTAAGTAAAATTGCACACAGATTTCAGATGATGTACTTTCATTTGCCAAATCACAATAGCAGTGGTCATTTTGGCCATAATTTGGCCAAAAATGACAATTTTCATGATTTTTTGGCCGAAATGTGTTACAAATATTGATCAGAGCTACGACTGGATGTTTTTAGAAATCCACATTTATTTTCAAAATGTGCGCTGGATCATAACCATCAACCTCATGTAATTTATTCCGTCAGTTTTGAACTATGAGGGTCATTTTGGGTACTTTAGACATAACTGACCATTCGCGCAGTTTGCATTATTAACTGTTCAAATAGGCAGGAAATTGAGGTCTTCAACATGTTTTATCTTCTTCCCTTATAAAATGAGAATGCATTTAAATGTCCTTGTGTAGAATTTTATGCTGATTCCAAATGTATCGGTCTAAATGACCCTATTTAACAGTTTAAGGTCATTTTGGCCACTTATGACCCTTAAAATGACCAATGACATCAGTTCAATTTATCCAAAAATACTTTGAATGTTACCAGAATCGTTACAAAGGCATACTGTGACACATAACATTGGTGTATTAATCCTTGAAATTGAACATCTCAAAAGTATTTTGACCTCATGCAATTTATTTCATCAGTTTTGACCAATGAGGGTCACTTGGCGTACTTTAGCCACAACTTACCATTCACGCAGTTTTGCATATAATAAACTGCACATAGACAGGAATTTGAGGTCTTCAGCGTGTTTTATCTTCTTCCCATATAACATGGAAATGCATTCAAAAGTTCATCTTATGTAAAATGTGATGCTGATTCCAAATATATCAGTCTTAATGACCCTATTTAACAGCTTTAGGTTATTTTGGCCACTTATGGCCCTTAAAATGGCCAATAACATCAGTTCAATTTATCCAGAAATACTTCGAATGTTACCAGAATCTTAACAAGGGTGTGCTGTAATACCCAACACTGGTGAATGAATCCTTAAAATTGAGCATCCCCAAAGTTGACTACCTTGGTCATTTTGGCCACCTTGACCCCCCGGCCAGCCCTGCTCATTGTGTATGTTAATTCAGGTGATATCGAACATGGTGAGGAGAAATTTTGGATTGCGTTAATATTAGCATCAATTATTGTTAAATGGGGAAGTTTGAAAGCTTCTTGGTGGAAATCAATGAAATTATTCCACACAGACCATAACTATTGGACCCTGTGGTCATTTTGACCACGTTTCCCTCAATATTGACCAGTGACCATGGACCCTAGGAATCTCCAATTAGTGGAGAGATCAGCTAAGAGAGAGACCTCGCATGCTTTGATGAGTCAAAAAGGGCTCAAATGCTGGTCAGTATCATTATCAGCATGAGCTACCAATAATCGGTGAAGAGTGCTGATAATTGTGATAAAATCCTTTACATCGTGCATACATAAGGTTGTTTGACCATGGCACTGTGGTCATTTACATGATTTTAGCCACCTTGACCACACAGTAAATGTTTATGGAAACCTCACATATATGGGGCAGCAAATTCAGGAATGAGACATTTAAGCATCATTTACAAAAAAAATGTTATTTTAAGACACTTTTCTAGATTAATGTAGATTAATGATTCCAAATATATTAGTCTTAATGACCATTTATGAGCTAGTGGTCATTTTGGTCGCTTTTGGAGGATTCAAATGTTGTTGTCGCTCCGTATTGTTAATAAGATGTATTATATCAATTATTGATTTTAATATGATATGACTAATAGCACATTATCAAAATTTTGAAACCAATTTGGCCATTTTGACTATCTATTGCATGTATGACTTTTGTAAATAAACATGACAGGAGCAATGGTGGAAATGCGTTCAATCCCTTTCAATTGGAAATATTAAAAGCTCACCTTCAGTGAAAAAAATTGTGCCAAATACCTCAGCATTTGGTCATTGTATGGTCATTTAGTAGCCATAACATCATTCCCTCCTTTTTTATTTAAATTATACAGATAACTATATTCTAGAGGAAGGCACTAATCCTGAACTCAAAGGTGCGTCATTACAAAGCTATCGGTCAAAGTGGATTTCACGAATAGATTTAACCATGATGCATTTGTATTACCTTTGCCATTTTGTATAATGTTTCACAAACCTCACATTGGCATGCTTGGTAAAGTTGAAAGTGGAAACTAGCCCTAAATTGTTAAAGAGTGGCCAAAATTCGGCACAGAGAATAATTTCATATAGAGAATGTATTTTATTACCCAGTACGTCTTCAAAAGAATTAAGGGTAAATTTGCTGCTCACCAATCATGCCAATGTGAGCTTTGTGAATCACTGTACAAGAAAAAAAAAAGATTGTAAAAATAAATGATAGTCAAAACTCTTTATGAACTTCACTGTGACCTATTTTGCTTTGTAATGATTCTCAGTACAATTTGACTTTAAAGAAGGAAAATAATTCTGGCTATTTAGGAACATACAGTGATCAAAGGGGCCACAGTAGACAGTCACATGATATTTGGCACAATTTTTACTCAAGGTGAGCCTTTAATATTTCCCATGAAAAGGGATTGAATTCATGCTGCTAAGTCATGTTTATTTCAAAATTCACACATTGGATAAACGGTCAAAGTAGCCAAAATGGTCACATTTTGATTATGTACTATTAGTAATATCATATTGAATTAAATAATTTGTCACTGATTATGATTGATACAACAAATCTTACAAAAATATAGAGCAAGAACATTGGAATACTTTTGATACATGTAATTGTCATTGCTAATTGTAGGGACCAAAATGACCACTAAGTAGTCATTAAGACTGATATATTCTAAATCATTGTATTAATCTGGTGCAGAAAGTTTTTGTAATATGTCCTATCTAACATCATTCTTGAATTCGTTTCCATGAATTAAAAAATGGTTAATGTGCCTAAAATCATAAAAATGACCAAAGTGCATGGTCAAACAACCTTATGTGTGCTTGATGTAAAGGTTTTTATCACACTCATTAAACTCTTGATTAATGGTGTAGTAGTAGCTCAAGCTGAAAATAATATTCAGCAATATTTGAGCCCTTTTTAAATCAAATAATGTGTGGTCACGAGAAATTATTGAGGAAAGGTGATCAAAATTACCACAAAGTCCAATAGTTCGATCGGCCAATAACACTGATTTATATGGAATCATTGCATTGATTTTCACCCAAAAGCTTTCAAACTTTTCCAATTTAACAATAATTGATGCTAATATTAACACAATCCTGAATTGTCTCCTCACTATGTTCACTATAGGCTAATTTAGTATACACATTGGGCAGGGGACAATCTGGCCAAAATGACCAAGGTTGTCAAAAATATTTTTGGGACACTCAATTTAAATGATTAATACACCAGTGTTAGGTGTCACAGCACACCCTTGTAACGATTATAGTAACATTCAAAGTATTTTTGGATAAATTGAAGTATTGAACAGATGGTATTGGTCATTTGGGGGCCAAAAAGTGGCCAAAATGACCATAATCTGTTAAATGGGGTCATTAAGACTGACATATTGGGAATCAGCATGAAATTCTACACAAGAACGACATAGGTATGCATCATTTCCATCTTATAAAGGAGGAAGATAAAGCACACTGAAGACCTCAAATTCCTGCCGATTTGCAGTTATTATGCAAAATTGCACGAATGGTCAGTTACCCAAAATGGTCAAAAGTCAAAACTAATGATATAAATTACATGAGGTCAAAATACTTTTGAAATGTTCATTTTAAAGGATTAATACACCAATGTTAGATGTCACAGCACATCCTGGAAACGATTCTGGTAACATTGAGGTATTTGGATAAATTGAACAGATGTTATTGGTCATTTTTATGGCCATAAGTGGCCAAAATGACCATTAGGTGTTCAATAGGGTCATTAAGACTGATATATTTAGAATCAGCATAATATTCTATACAAGATGGACATTTAAATGTATTCCCATTTTATAAGGGAAGAAGATAAAACACACTGAAGACCTCAAATTCCTGCCTATGTGCGAATGGTCAGTTATGTCTAAAGTACCAAAAATGACCCTCATAGGTCAAAACTGATGGAATGAGGTCAAAATAATTTTGAGATGTTCAATTTAAAGGATTAACACACCAATGTTAGGTGTCGCAGCACACCTTGTAATGGTTCTGGTAACGTTCGAAGTATTTGGGGGTAAAATGATCTGATGTCATTGGTCATTTTAAGGGCCATAAGTGGCCAAAATAACCATAAGGTATTGAATAGGGTCATTAAGACTGATATATTTGGAATCTGCATAAAATTCTACACAATATGGATTTTTGAATGCATTTGCATTTTATATTGGGAAGAAGATAAAACACGCTATGAGACCTCAAATTCCTGCCTACATGTATATGTGCACTTTATTATGCAAAACTTCGTGAAGGGTCAGTTATGTATAAAGTACCCCAAATGACCCTCATAGGTCAAAACTGATATAATAAATTACATAAGGTCAAAATACTTTGTGAGATGTTCAATTTAAAGGATAAACACACCAATGTTAGGTGTCGCAGCACACCTTGTTATGGTTCTGGTAACGTTCGAAGTATTTGAGGGTAAAATGAACTGATGTTATTGGCAATTTTGAGGGTCATAAGTGGTCAAAATTACCACAAGCTATTAAATAGGGTTATTATGACTGATATATTTGGAATCGGCATAAACTTTTACACATGAAGGACATCTAAATGCATTCTTATTTTATAAGGGAAGAAGATAAAACATGCTTAAGACCTCAATTTCCTGCCTATTTGAACAGTAAATAATGCAAACTGCGCAAATGGTCAGTTATGTCTAAAGTACCCCAAATGACCCTCATAGTTCAAAACTGACGGAATAAATTACATGAGGTTGATGGTTATGATACAGCGCACATTTTGAAAATAAATGTGGATTTCTAAAAACATCCAGTCGTAACTCTGATCAATATTTGTAACACATTTCGGCCAAAAAATCATGAAAATTGTCATTTTTGGCCAAATTAAGGCCAAAATGACCACTGCTATTGTGATTTGGCAAATGAAAGCACTTTATCTGAAATCTGTGTGCATTTTTTTTTGGCTCTGAGTATGGTTTTTACGGCCAAATCGTGGTTTTGGGAACCACTCGATGATTTGTGTACGCGCACTTGTGTACGAAGTGAGTGGACGTCACTCATTCAATGAACAAGGTTATAATATAAACTTGTTCTCAGTTATATCTCCATGTGTGGCAAAATAAGGGTGGCAATGTTTGGCTTATTTTCTCTTTTTCTTTTGGGCAAATGCTTGATTTTTTTACACTGACAGTTTCCATCACACCTATTCATACAACTTGGCTCTTATTTAAATTTGATTCATTAAATCATTTTTTTCTTAATTAAAAATAGAGATAAAAAATATGAAAATTTTCTTGCCATATTACTTTCCACCAGTAGAGGGCGTATAAAAAATATGCCCAAAATTCAAGTTTTTTAGCGCTCTGGTGAATACAAAAATTGTTTCCAAGTTACTAATGAAAATTAAATTGCAACTGTATGAAAATTAGTAATTTTGGTCACTAAAGTGATATTTTAATGATTTTTAAAGTGTGTGTTCTGTACAACATTGGCAAACCATAGTCCTACCTGTAGATTCCCCACAGGCAGGGTGGTAGCAGTGAACCACTCATGGTTTCAAATCGTCTCGTGTGTGAAGGATTCATATGCACCTGGTGCACGCTAATCTTTCACACCATTTTTACTAAAATGACTATGACTTTACATCATAGCTATGAATTATAATTTTTCTATAACACTTACCGAACCATATGGATCGTTTGTTGAATTCTCTTTGTTGTTTGTTTTAATAAAATAAGAGCATTTTTCGTGATCTTCACGTAGATGCCTCTTGATCAGCGTTGATATCAACTTTTGCCTAAAGAGGGCGCGCGATATTATTCACCAAGCCGGTAGGCACTTAAGAACCAAGTTTGAAAGGATACTCGTAAAATTATGTCACTCTCGCCGATGAATATTCATTAGATCGTGGTCGTGCGTGTTCAATACACACCGAGTGCATGCATGCAGAGAGTTTGTATTGAACACGCACGACCAGGATCTAATGAATATTCATCGCGAGAGTGACATAATTTTACGAGTGTCCTTTCAAACTTGGTTCTTAAGTGCCTACCGTACCTTTGTTTACGGTGTTGCAAACTAGCTGCATTCTAGGCGATCAGCATTATTTTCTTGCTCGTTCAATCCACTTTCATCATCATCTTGTCAAAAGATGGCGTACTTTACCAATAAGTATATACATGAGATGCAACCTGTTGATTTTTGGTACAATTTCCTATTACGCGCTGACGACTTGAATTGAGAATGTTCGATACGAAAAATTGCTTTTCGATTGTTGTTTGCGTACTTTCCACCGCAGTATTAAGGACGGATCGAACGGAGTATCCTGGTTGAGACTTGGAGGTAAGCGATAAAAACAGTTTTATAAATAATTTCCAATTCATTTGTTTTTTTTAACTAAAACTATTAAAAAGAAATCATTAGTGGAGAAATACTGAAACGTTTGGCGTTTTTTATTCCCTCACATTCGTGTGATGAATGAAAACGTCAAAGTCCACTATGAAACCACATGTGTTGTGCGAGGTTAGTATTACTAACCTCGCATGTTGTGTGAGTGGCAGTGAACAAGTGATGGAGGTGGAAATGTGGAACCGTTCGTGTGACTGAATAAAGCGCTGCTGTATTAAGTGAACGGTGGTTCCCAATATCACGATAATGCCGTTTTTACATTATATATTAAGATCTAGGCCGGAATATCTTCAGCCTGTATAATTCATTACCATTTCAGATGTGCAGAAAAGACAAATCACCCTCCCCGGCCCCATGCTGTACTGACAACAGTACATAAAATGGAATACACGGGACTAGCATTGTTTTTGCAAATGCAAGTTTGGTAACGATTAACGAATTCGCGAATTTCCCTTTTTTAACGTAATTTTTGAGTCGAAAACTTTTAAGCTGAACTTACGAAATCAATGTCCATCCACATCCTAGCGATTAGAGCAGTTGTATGCAGCTCATGTAGGCATGAATAACGTGAAATATAAGCTAAGACAAGTTCAACAACTCGTCAACAACTACGTGACCGGTCCGGAGCTTTAGTACAGCTAGCTGCAGGCGCTGGCAATCAGCGACCCATAGCAGACAGAGGAGACGAATTTTTTTTGTGTTTTGACACAAAATCATTTCGTCGACGGAATGATTTCGCAACGGAACGAAATGAATAGACAGAGAAGATTTTTTTGTGTGTTTTGACACAAAATCATTTCGTCGACGGAATAAATTTCGCATCGGGACGAAATGAATTTTGTGGACGAAATTGATTAAGGGTGACACAGAATAAATTTCGTATACGAAATCACACTGCATCATGACGAAATGATTTTCGTTTGAGTGAAAAAACAAAGTGTGCATACAGAATTTTCCATTGGACACTTTGGGCGCCATTTCGTTAGATCAAAATTCATTTTGTACATACGAAATAAATTTTGTGGACGCAATTACATTTCGTCTCAACGAAAATTGATTTCGTCGGACGAAATTAATTTTATGTGACAAAAAATAAATTTCGTATACGAAATAAAACAGCGTCATGACGAAATGATTTTCATATGAACAAAAACACATTTTGTGTACGGAATGGCGTGAACTGGACGGAATTAAACATCGGACATTTAGTGCGCCATTTCGTTTGATCAAAATTCATTTCGTATGGCACGCCAAATAAAGTTTGTGGACGTAATTACATTTTGTCAAGACAAAATTTATTTCGTGCATTTCGTCGAGACGAAATTAATTTTATGTGACAAAAAATAAATTTCGTATACGAAATAAAACAGCGTCATGACGAAATGATTTTCGTCTGAATAAAAACATATTTTGTGTACGAAATGACTTGATTTGCACGAAATATACTGGCGGACACTTGGCTTGTCATAATCGAATGCTTAGAATCTCAGCTACAACAATTTTTCAGGATGATCCTTTCATTTAAATAAAAAAAAACAGAGGAAGAATTCAGAAAGTGTAAGACCTAAGCTACAACAGATAAGAAATTGAGTAAAAATTATCAATATTCACGGAATTAGAGCCTAATTTGCATAATTATTTTGACGTCACAACACGCAAAATTGATATTTTGACGCCATTTTGATCACGTCACAATAAAACTGAGGGACAATGGTTACATGAAATCAAATCTACAGCTCATGCTTTATTGATATAGGAACAAGAAATGGGAGTCAACCGACAATTTAAAGAGCTACAGTGAATTTTCAATCGGCATGTTTTGCCCATATATGGCCTGTAGTGAGAGCTCGAGCGCACACGTGCTGGAAACTTTGACGGGTGTTAATTTTGTTATTAATGGTCGTAAAAGGTTGATCAAGGTATAAAATTGCTTAGAATGATACTATATTTGCAATGATATATCAAAAAGGTGTTTTTGCGTAGCGTTAATGACAATGGCAATGACAATGACATTTATTCCTATGTCACCCATAAAGTAGGTTTTGGAGAAACAATCATATAGATGTACACAATCTTAAATAGTATTTTATCAAGTAATTTACAAATCATTTTGAGTACATTTAGGGAAAAAAATAAAAGAATACAAATTTTAGCATTAAAAATAATTTCATAATTACATATAAAATATCACCTTGTAGCTTCAAAAATATAATCAAAATTTACATTTAATTAAAAAAAAATTATGTAGTAACGACATTATCACATCGTTGGATATTAAACCACAGCCTTTTAAAAAGCTCAAAATATTATTTTCGAGCTGTTCGAGTCAAAGTTTAGAGAATTTAATAATAAGGCCTACAGATGAGATAATGGATAAATTAAGGACAAGTCCACCACAACAAAAACTTGATTTGAGTAAAACGAGAAAAATTCAACAAGCATAACACAAAAAATTTCGTCAAAATCGGATTTCTGGTTTTTCACAGTTAAACAGCTGATTAATTTTGAGTGTATTGGGTCTATCAGTGTAATATCTTTTTAAGATGAAACTTTTTTTCATTAGCAAAAGAAGGACAAACTAATATAAAGTGAAATTCATCACCAATTGATTGAAGGTTACATAATGTACAAAGCCTCATGTTTCTTTGACGGTTTTCATATCTTCCTGAGGTAATAGGAAGTCGATGATTTCCACAACGAAACCTACGAAAGTGATTCTATCTTTTTTATTCATATTAATGAGGTAACTTTCTATACGAAGATTTTCATAGAATATTCTGGAGTCAATACACTGAGAGTTTTCGTTTATGAACGTAAACCAAGTTTGCAACTGTGAATCCTTTATTCGTAGATCTACAGCTTGCTTTACCCAATTTCTGCTCGAGGAATCAGAAATGTCAAATAAATTCGTCATACCAATCTATCAAGAGTTTGCTTTATCATTGTTAACCAGCTTGTCTGATATATACCTTGATCAGAAAGTATCTTTACAATCTCATAAATCATACCAGACATTTTTGGCTTAGTACTGTGAACTAATCCACACCAGAACTTTATCATTCTATCCTAAATATATTTATCTAATTTGAAACCTTCAAGTTCCCCTAAAACCATGCAGTTTGCCGTTGATTTATTAACTTTAAGAATCTGCTTGCAAAATTTCATGTGAAACACTTGTAGATCTCTAATCACATCAAAACCCCCATATTTCTGACCCATAGAGGAGTATCGGTAAAACAAGTTGATCAAATAACTAAATTTGGGTATCCACTGGTAATTCAAGATGATAAATCTTATTCATGCTATACATTCCTTATTTTGCCTGATTCAGTTGTTTAGCTTGAACTTTCCGAAATGAATTATTATAATTGAAGGTAATTCCAAAATATACATAGTCATCTACTACTTCAAGAGCCTGGTTATTAAATATAAATAAACCAGTTTTCCTCATTTTGCCACGGGAGAATATAAGGTGGTACGCACGAAAACGCGCGCGCATACGTGCCGCACGCAAAATGTTTAAATGCTCAAAATGACCTAAAACGTACCCGAAATTTTATAGAGGCCATTTTGACATTTTTTTTGCGTTGACGCGCGTCATGACCTTTGATGACATTGAGAGATGACCTTTGACCTAAAATTTATTTGATGTGCACATGATTGATTTTTGATGATCCGTTATGTTGATATGATAAAATTGAGAATTTTCTAAAATGGTGCGTAGATGATGTCATCATTACCAAATGACCTTGAAAAGCTTAGTGTGCTGTTTCTCTAATAGACTCTATATATCACGAAAAATGCAGTAAAATTGATTGAGCCAATTCCCAGAAAAATTGGAGACAAACATAAGTGCGATAAATAGATAAATAAAGAAAATTCTGTCGAAATTAAGAGGTGATATGTCATAGACAGACCACCTGAATAGATTGTTTGTCGTATAGATAGATAAACAGAAAAAAAAATATTCAAACAAACATTCGATTGAAAGATATATAGAGAAACAGACATACATATTCAAACAGAAACATATAATATAGATAAACATTCATAAAGATATACTAGTAGTTGAACGGAGATAATTATTTTAACAAATTAGTTGATATTAGACTGAAAGATAGACAGATAAACATGCATATTTTAAATAGATACATAGATAAATTGAGAGATATATGATAAGTGGATAGATTTATAGAAAAAAAGGTAAATAATTAATATCTTGATATATATAGACAGATAGATCGATAGGTAGATATATATGTATATATATGTACATATCTCTCTCTCTCTCTCTCTCTCTCTCTCTCTCTATATATATATATATATATATATATATATATATATATATTAGATCGGTAGTATGGAGAGGGCCTGTTACAACCGATAATGTCGCACCAACGTCCTCGGTGGTAATTGTCAGGGGGAATGTCCGGAAGGGTGATTGTCCAGGAGGTAATTGTCCTAGAACGGTTGATTGGACCCATGGCAACGATACCAAATGATTGTTAGCCGAAATGGGTTTAGACAAAGTGATAGCGAACCAACTGAAGTTAGACCAAATGGAACATGGATAAAATGAGAGTACACCAAAAGGTTATTAGACCAATTGGCTAAAACAACAAAAGGTAATAGACGTAATGATATTGGACCAATTGAAAAAAAATGACTAAATGATAATAAACAAAACGGCTATTAGACCAACTGGCTATTAGACGAAATTGTAATTAGACGAAATGGTTATTGGACTCTGTTGATAGTTGACTAACTAATGGTAGACGAAATGATATCAGACCATGCGATAGTGGGGAAAAAAGCAGTAGACGAAATGGCAATAAACCGATAAATATCCATACAAAGAGTAATCCTGATTTCCAAATAATTTCATTCTCTTTCTCGTGTCTCAAAATACTTAGCGAAAGCATATTTTATATGTTATCTGTAGCTCGAGTCCTGAAGAAAATACCGCTGCGACATTATGCGTTGCGACATGTGACATTATGCGTTAGAAAAACTACGACATTATGCGTTGACTGCGACATTATGCGTCGGACGCTCTTGGCATAATGTCGCAATCTGCGACATTATGCGTTGCTGCGACATTATGCGTTGGTGCGACGTTATCGGTTGTAACAAACCCCCGGACAATTACCCCTGAGGATAATTACTCCCGAGGATATTTACCATCGGGAGTATGTACCATCCCCCGGGGATAATAACCCCCTGGACAAAGAAAGTGCATAGAGTCATACGACGGCCGTACGTTTGACGTAAGAAGTACTCAAAGCATTCTCGAGTATCTTGGAATCAAACGAACGCAGTAAGAAAGCCGTAAAAAGTGAGCTCCATTTGCAAATCTTTACGAAACCCAAAAGGAGTAAATAAAATAAGGTGAGGGGAAGACTTTGTTTTTATGTCACTACAGTATATGATTTTTTTTCGGTCACGCTTCGCGCTTGCATTGCCTGTCTTCAGGGGTAATTGTCAGGGGGGTAATGTTCCAGGGGGTAATTGTCCGTGGGGTAATTGTCCTTTGAGGCAGTTGTCCGGAAGGTGATTGTCCGGGTGGAAATTGTCCTAGAATCGGTGATTGGACCTATTGGTGATTGATGGACCCATGCCAACGATACCAAATTATTATTAGCCGAAATGGGTATAGACAAAGTGATAGCGAACGAACTGGAGGTAGACCAAATGGAACATTGACAAAATGAGAGCGGACCAAGTGCTTATTAGACCAATTGACTATTAGATCAAAAGGTGATAGACGTGATGATGTTGGACAAAGTGGATATTGGACCAATTGGAAAAAAAATCAATTATACTAAATGATAATAAACAAAACGGCTATTAGACCAACTGGCTATTAGACGAGATGGTAATTAGACGAAATAGTTATTGGACTATGTTGATGGTTGACTAACTTATGGTAGACGAAATGATATCAGACCATGAGATAATGGGGAAAAGGGCAGTAGACGAAATGGCAATAAACCGATAAATATCCATACAAAGAGTTCTCCTGATTTCCAAATCACTTAATTCTCTTTCTCGTGTCTCGAAATATTTAGTGAAAGCATATTTAATATGTTATCTGTAGCTCGAGTCCTGAAGAAACTACCGCTGCGACATTATGCGTTGTGACATGTGACATTATGCGTTGACACTTTGCTACGACATTATGCGTTAGAAAAACTACGACATTATGCGTTGACTGCGACATTATGCGTCGGACGCTCTTGGCATAAAGTCGCAATCTGTGACATTATGCGTTGCTGCGACATTATGCGTTGGTGCGACATTATCGGTTGTAACATGCCCTGCTTGGATCAGCATGCCATTAACAGGCTATTTGGATATGAAGAAATTGAAGATGGTGTTCAAATTTACCAAATCTTTTCAGAATATCATTAAGAATTAAAACATTCTCGTTGGCCTAAGAAGATAATAAAAATCAACTTTGCTATCATTCTTTGGAGTTGGCTATTTTTAAAGTATGAAAATCGTTGTCAAAATTGCAGCCAGATCTGTTGGAAATATTCATGTTATCAACTCACTAGCATCTTTATCATAATCATTATTAATTTCATTATTATCATTAGTATCCTTATTGTCATTATCATCGTTAGTCACCATTACAACACAGTACAAATAATGTTATTTTTCATCACTGCTATTTTCTTTGTTACACGTTGTGCTAATTCTTGATAAGGGTGATAATTACAATTGATGGCACTGCTAGAACACTTACTGCCACTTCTGCTGACTGGTAGTATTGACCATTAGTGTCATTAATTATACACAACAATTGAAACACATATTACTTACATAAAAACAGATGAAAGTACAAAATACAAAATGCCTTGAAAAAGCATTGAAAATGCCTTAAAATTTCAAGGCTCAAAATCATCAAGGCCAAGGCCCTCTCTAGACCAAGGCTTGAATGTTCAAGGCCAAGGCTTTGAATAAGTAGGCCGTAAGGCACCTTAAAGCCATGGCCGAGCATCAAGGCACTACAACACTGATAGATAGATAAATCGATAGATAGATAGATATATAGATTGATGGATAGAAAGATAGATAGAGACAGGCATATAGATGAATAGATAGACATATTTAAATAGAAAGATATATATATTTTAGACAGAGAGAGTGATAGATAGATAGACAGATATATAAAAGTAAAATGTAGATAGATAGACGGACAGACATATGGATAGAGAGAGTGAGAGAGGGACATACACATTCAAACAGATAGATAGCTATGTCATGTAGGTAGATAGATAGATAGATAGACAGATAGATAGATAGAAAGATAGATTTATAACAAAGATAGCGGATAGACGGATACGATTAGGTAGATATAATGTGAAAAAGTAATTAAAATATGTTTTATTTTGCAATATTTCAACTATTATTTATCAGACTTCTTATAATTGATCGTGCACAAGATAGTAACAAAAATCATCGGATTCAAACTCCTGCCCGCATGACTGAATGATATGCAAGTCTGACGCACATTTTTTCCCATAGACTTTACACGTATGCAAATACAAGGATCTCAAATCCAATTTTACGAGTGATAATACGGGCATAATCCCGGCATCTGATCGAAAAACAAGGCAGCACTCCCAAAAGCTTAATATCTCAGCTACAAGAAACTAAAGGCTCAGGGATAACTGACAAGAAAAAATGGAGATACGGCTCACGAAAAAGATGAATATAGAATCTAGTTTTGAGAAAAAGTCATGTTACGTAGAGATTACACGCAAAATGAGTAAAAATTACATGCCTTTATTATTTGCAAATTTTCAGGAGGATCTATTCAGTACAATAAAAAATAAAGGCAATAATTCGGAAAGAGTATTAAAGACCTAAGCTGCAACATATCCATAGTTGGGCGAAAATTGATCAATATTTACATAGTTTTAGCCAAATTTGCATAATCATTATGACGTAATAACACGGAAAATTGATATTTTTACTTCCAACGCCATTTTGATGACGTCATAATATACTTTAGGGTCCAATGAGACATGAAATCATATGTATGATTCATTTACTATAATTTTTATCAAGCAATCTGCTTATGATGACAATCCACCTGCAAATTGTGAATATCATATAGTTAATCATTTTTGTCTGGAATTATCTTTTTAGTACTCTTAATTTATGATTCATTCCAAAAATGCTAACATATTATGTTCATTATGTTATAAAAAGCAAAATAAGCGAATGTTGTGGTTGCAGAAGAAAACAATAAATTAAATCAAATAAAAAAAAATATGAAACAAAATGGGTTCCACGTTCGTTCTAAAGAGCTACAGTGAACTTTTAATAGGCATGCTTTTGCCAATATAGAGCGTATGGACAGAGCTCCCGCGCACGCGTGCTGCAAACTTTAATGGGTGTTCATTCCCTCATTAAGGATCGTAGAAAGCTGGTCGAGGTATCAATTTGATCAGAATTATATCAATAATAGATATGCATAGAAAAATGCAGCACATTTATGCTGCGTTACGCCGTTACGCACGAAAGCGCGCACACAAAAGTGCGCGCGCAAAAATGGTGAAATGCTTAAAATGACCTAAAACGTACACAAAATTTCAAAAGGCCATTTTGAGATTAAGCTTTGACCTTTAAACGACCTTTGATGACTTTGACAATTGTCGTTTGACCTCAATTTTTTATTCGATGTACATATGATTGATTATTGATGATCCGTTATGTTGATATGATCAAATTAAGAATTTTTCAAAATTGTTCGTAGATGACGTCATTATGACGAGATGACCTTGAAAAGTTTACTATGTTGTCATTATGACTATATTTATGACAGAAAAAAATCAGCAAAATTAATTAAGCAAATTTCGAGAAAAGTTGGCGACAAACATAGGTGTTAAAAATAAATGAATGAAGACAATCCTGACGAAATGAAGAGGTGATCTGTCAGAGACAGACCACCTAATACCCCTTACAGTAACTCGCTGGCACGGGCCAGGCCTGGGCTCAGTCGTAAAATTTTGAGTTTATGAATGGGGGGGGGGCCAAAATAACCCGCGCCAGGCCCGGGATATTTTGGTGCTGCTTTTATCAGCACCAGGCCAGCGCCAGGCCCGCACCAGGCGCCGACCAAAGAGTTTATGAACGATAGGAGCACCAGGCCCCGTCCAAAATTCCTCGCACGGTCAAAGGTCACACAATTCTGGCCGTGCCTCCGCATCGATCGCTAACTCGGCACATAAAATTTATCGCGCGAATATTCAGCGAATACGGAGCACTTCCGCTCTGTATATGGCGTGTTTAGTTACCATGACAGTTTGCCCTTACGTGCCCGAGTTTTTGAATGGGTAATCGTAAAAGTGGCGCGGCTCTGCTATAGTAACTGAAAGCATTTTTTTTTTCGCTTGGTGTGGACTATTTTAGCGCGGGCCTGGTGCGGACCAAAGAATCATAAGTTACTGAAAGGGGTATAATAATAATAATATTGGTATTTTTAACTTGGGAAGCCACTTAAGTTCTGAAAACTGTTCTCCCAAACGGGCCCTCCTAGTAGTGCTACACCGGCTTTACCTGGGCTGCCTAGGCGCCCAAAGGAAGGCATTTAATGAATTTCTTCCTACATGGTACCCATTCACCCCACCTTGGCTGAGTGAATCACAGTATGGATTAAATTCTTGCTGAAGGATATTACGCCATGGCTGGGATTCGAACGTACGACCCTCTGTTTCATAGTCAGAAGGCTAATCCACTGGGCCACAACGCCCCACATAAATAGTAAACATTCCCAGCTTTCTTTAACCATGAAAAAAAAAGGATTAACACTGTAAACACTTGGCGTTACGATCAACAAAATTGTATGATCATTTACATTCTTTATTACCATTTTTTCATGATCATCGTTTGGATCATTATGATCATCATTGGTATCATTTTATATTTATTGCCACCAGAAGCTCTTATTAAAAAGTACATCCCCCTCCAATACAATTCCGATTATTTGGAGGTTACTTGCACGCGACCAACACACTTAATCCCCTGCATCGTTAAACTATTTGCTTAGGAAGCAATCGCTCAGATTAAGTTGAAATTAAGCTTATGCTTGATCTGGGCGCCTATTCTTATTGCATTACATGCTTTTGCCACAACACATACATGTATCATCGTTCATTATTACTATTATTGCATAATATCCAATTATCTTGTAATGACAACACCGTTCTTGCTACCAAAATGATTTTTTTTTTCATTTTCGGAAATACGGACCTTGTTTATTTTTCGGATTAACGAACCTCGCTTCGTTTTCGGACTAACGAACCTTCGGAATTATCAACCTCATTTCGCTTTTGTATTAACGAACTTTTGGAGTTACGAACCTTCGGAATAACGAACCCTTGGAATATCCAAATCTTCGAAATAACGGAGCATTGGAATCAAAAATGTATTCGAGCATGGGAGATTTTTAACTTCTAAAATTGTCGAAAATAGATTTACTAATCTATTTTCTTTTTTAGTGTACTGTCTTTGATAAAATTCCGGTAATTTCGCTCTCTTCATCTTCATCTTACTTTTATGTCTTGCTCTCTTCTCTTCTAAGCGTCTTGAGCATTTAATAAAAATGGAAAAGACGCTATATAAATCATATATATTATTATTATTAATATATCTCTACCTTTAGAAAACATATCTCAATAATTGAAAAGGACATTATAGACTTTGATTTCAGCCCCCTTTTTAATAAGGTGCATGCTTAGAAATCGTGCGTTCTTTGGTCCATTTGACCAAATTGCTGACGTGTGCGAGTGATATGGTTACTGTATTGATGTTTCCTGCATTTTACATGATACTAAATAATACACAAAAGGGAGATTTTTTAATTTAATTTGTCTCTGCTAATAAAAAAATTATCCACAAATAAAATGTGCAAAGGCATTAATCGATATGTATCTGTTAAACCATTAACATCAACAAATATTGCTAAATATCAGCATTCGACAAGAAAGAGGATATATTATATCGAGAATACTGAAGGCTTAATGACATTATATGAATGTCTTAATTTGCTTAGTTAAAGAGCAAATACCATTTATTACTTGATAGTGCGATAAAAAAACATATAAAAAAACCTCTGCGTCTTAATAACACCTGCATGAGCCTGAGGGACTGCCCTTAACTTGTCAGAATTTTGACTATAAAGTATCGTACTTTTTTGGAGCCCACAATGTGGCAAGATGGTGCATCCTCTATGAAGAAAAATAACTCTTATTTTATTGAAATCACTTGGAGACACAGCAGTAGGTTTTTCTCTATCACTACATTTTAAAGAAGTGAGGGTACAGCAAAGCCTCCCCCCCCCCGGGCCGCCGAAGTCCCTGTTACACCCACAAATGTAATAATCGCCAACAAATGTAATAACGCCCACAAATGTAATAACACTTTACCCACAAATGTAATAACGCCCACAAATGTAATAACACTTTACCCACAAATGTAATAATTTCACCCACAAATGTAATAATGCACTTTACCCACAAATGTAATAATTTTTGATCGCCCACAAATGTAATAATGACTTTACCCACAAATGTAATAAATTTGAAGGGATTTTTGGCAAATCTGTTCTAAGCTAAAATCGTATAGTAATGCGTTCATTTAGCACAAAAGTGCAAAGTCTCATTTCCTGACCCGGTTAATTAACAAATTATAATATAAGTCCAAAGTCTTTATTCCAGACCCGGTTGTTTCGAAAATAATAATATGAGCCCAAACTCTTTATTCCAGACCCGGTTGTTTCAAAAATAATAATATGAGCCCAAAGTCTTTATTCCAGACCCGGTTGTTTCAAAAATTATAATATAAATCCAAAGTCTTTATTCCAGACCCGTTTGTTTCGAAAATAATAATATGAGCCCAAAGTCTTTTTCCAGACCCGGTTATTTCAAAAATAATAATATGAGCCCAAAGTCTTTATTCCAGACCCGGTTGTTTCAAAAATTATAATATAAATCCAAAGTCTTTATTCCAGACCCGGTTGTTTAGAAAATAATAATATAAGTCCAAAGTCTTTATTCCAGACCCGGTTGTTTAAAAAGTTATAATATAAATCCAAAGTCTTTATTCCAGACCCGGTTGTTTCGAAATAATAATATGAGCCCAGGGTCTTAATTCCAGACCCGGTTGATTCAAAAATTATAATATAAATACAAAGTCTTTTCCAGACCCGGTTGTTTCGAAAATAATAACATGAGCCCAAAGTCTTTATTCCAAACCCGGTTGTTTCAAAAATAATAATATGAGATCGAAGTCTTTATTCCAGACCCGGTTGTTTAAAAAATTATAATATATATCAAAAGTCGTTTTCCAGACCATGTTGTTTAAAAAATTATAAATCAAAAGTCTTTCTTCCAGACCCGGTTGTTAATAAAATAATAATATAAGTCCAAAGTCTTTATTCCAGACCCGGTTGTTTCAAAAATAATAATTTGAGACCAAAGTCTTTATTCCAGACCCGGTTGTTTTTGAAAATTATATTATATATCAAAAGTCGTTTTCCAGACCCTGTTGATTAAAAAATAATAATATAAATCAAAAGTCTTTATTCCAGACCCGGTTGTTTAAAAAATAATAATATAAGTCCAAAGTCTTTATTCCACACCCGGTTGTTTATAATATAAGTCCAAAGTCTTTATTCCAGACCCAAGTGTTTAAAAAATGATAATATAAGTCAAAAGTCTTTTTCCAGACCCTGTTGTTTAAAAATCATGATATGAATCCAAAATCTTTTTTTCAGACCCGGTTGTTTAAAAAAATCATGATATAAATCCAAAGTCTTTTTTCCAGACCCGGTTATTTCAAAAATTATAATTTTAGTCCCAAATGAGATACATTAATGATATTCCAGTGGAATAAAAAATGAGAATCGAGCTTAGTCTGTTCTCCAGGCGCTAATGGTAAATTGAAAATCAAGCATAGTTTTTGCTCCAGACCCGGTAACTAAAAGCTGAAACTTTTTAGTAATGTGTTTATATATAGCACAAAAATGCGAATTTTTTTTTTTCAGACCCGGTTAATAAAAATTATAAGTCCAAAGTCTTTTTTCCAGACCCATTTATTTCAAAAATTTTAATAATTATAAAAAAAACAAAGACCCACGATCCTATTTATGTTGAATAATATGGAAATGTAGCGTAGTCTTTCTGTCATACCCAGTTATAAGAGTCATTAAAAACACAACAACAACAAAACAAAGACCCTGCAACCATTAAAGGTCAAGTCCTCTTCAGAAGAATGTTGATTTGAATCAATAGAGAAAAATCAGACAAGCAAAATGCTGAAAATTTCATCAAAATCGGATGTAAAATGAGAAAGTTATGACATTTCAAAGTTTTGCTTATTTTTAACAAAATGGTTATATGGATGAGCCAGCTACATCCAAATGAGAGAGTCGATGATGTCACTCACTTACTATTTCTTTTGGTTTTCATTGTTTGAATTATACATTATTTCAATTTTTACGAATTTTACGATTAGGACCTCCTTGCCTAAAGCACAAAATGTTAAAATAATAAATTTCCACGTGTTGCAGGGAGGAATGAAACTTCATTTCACATGACAATGACGAGAAAATAAAAATATTTCATATTTCATTTAAGAAAATACAAAAGAAATAGTGAGTGAGTGATGTCATCAGTTCCTCATTTCATACCGACCGAGATGTGCACATAACTGTTTTGTGAAATAAAGCGAAACATTAAAATGCCTTAACTTTCTTATTTTACATCCGATTTTGATGAAATTGTCAGTGTTATGCTTGTTGAATTTTTCTCTTTTTATTCAAATCAAGTTGTTGTTTTTTGGACTTGTCCTAAAAAAATAAAACAATTTCTGTATATTCCTTCCTTTTTTCTATGAAAACCTGAATAACAAAACATTAAAATACATATGAAAAAAACCCTGAGAAATAAGATATCAGTAAACAATAGGGGATTACTTCCCAAAAACGATGAAGTTGTTGATTGACGATCTATGATATATTATATAAAAGAAAATCATTCTAACAAGAGGGGATAACCATTCCATTCCATGTTTTTATTTGGCAATAAGTCATGATTAACTATTTTTGCCACCCACTGTATGAGAAGTAGGGTAACAATTTTATTTACTATTATTTTTATTACTTCGTTTTGTCTCACCTGCATAGCAGAGTGAGACTATAGGCGCTGCTTTTCCGACGGCGACGGCGGCGGCGTCAACATCAAATCTTAACCTAAGGTTAAGTTTTTGAAATGACATCATAACTTAGAAAGTATAAAAACCTAGTTCATGAAACTTGGCCATGAGGTTAATCAAGTATTACTCAACATCCTATTAGAGTTTCTTGTTACATGACCAAGGTCAAAGGTCATTGAGGGTCAATGAACTTAGACCATGTGGGGGAATCAACATCAAAATTTTAACCTGAGGTTAAGATTTTGAAATATCATCATAACTTATAAAATATATAGACCTAGTTCATTAAACTTGGACATAAGGTTAATCAAGTATCACCAAACATCCTGCCTGAGTTTTACGTCACATGACCAAGGTCAAAGGTCATTTAGGGTCAATGAACTTTGGCCGATTTGCGGGTATCTGATGAATTACAATCAAAACTTAAAAAGTTTTTGGATCTGATTCATGAAACTTGGACATAATAGTAATCAAGTATCACTGAACATCCTGTGCAAGTTTCAGGTCACATGGTCAAGGTCAAAGGTCATTCAGGGTCAATGAACTTTGGCCAAATTTTTTTTTTGTTGAATTACCATCATAACTTTGAAAGTATGTTGGTCTAGTTCATAAAACTTGGACATAAGAGTAATCAAGTATCACTGAACATCCTGTGTGCATTTTAGGTCACATGACCAAGGTCAAAGGTCAATGAACTTTGGCCGTAATGGGGGTATCTGTTGAATTACCATCTTAACTTTGCAAGTTTATTGATCTGACTTTGACACTTGGACATAAGAGTAATAAAATATCACTGAATATTCTGTGCAAGTTTCAGGTCACATGATCGAGGTCAAAGGTCATGTGAGGTCAATGAATTTTGGCCACATTGGGGGTATTTGTTGAATTACCATCCTATCTCTGTAAGTGTATTGGTCTAGTTCATAAAACGTGGAAGTAAGAGTAACCAAGTATCACTGAACATCTTGTGCGAGTTATAGTAGTTTTCAAAGTCAGCACTGCTGCTATGTTGAATCGCGTGATGCTGGTGAGACGGTCAGAGGCATTCCAGTTGTTTATTAGGTGATCTGTCAATCGACAGATCAACTATTTATTTCGTACGAATTATCTTTTTTATTTATTTTTATTTTTCCGCACTTTTTTTTTTAGTACTAAATCTCCAAAGCTACATCATCATCTATCTTCAAAATATCATCAGATATGGGGACTTATCATGTGATGTGTATAAAGCAAGTTCAAGGTCAAAAGGTCATCATGACGTCATCTAGACGCCATTTTGTAAAATCACATTATCAATCATATCTTCATTATCAATGATCGAAAATTAACAATATTTACATCACATTAACTTCAGGTCAAGGGTCAACCGCCCATGTCATCAAAGGTCATGTAAAGGTCACGACGTGCGCGTATGCGCGCGTCAAAATTTTAAAATGCCCAAAATCACTTTTTGACCAAAACAGAGTACGAATTAGGTCATTTTAAGCATTTCAAAAATTTGCGCGCGCGCACGGTTACGCGCGCGTTCCCGCGCGTAACGGCACTATAAAACATAGGATCGCCATTTTTTTCATATCAATGCACCGATGATATAATTCTGAACAATTTGATACCTTGATCAACCTTCTACGACAAGTAATAAAGGAATTAGCCTCCATCAAAGTTTACAGCACGCACGCGCGCACTAACCATAGGCAATATATGTGCAAAAACATGCCTATACAAAATTCATTATAGCTCTTCAGGTAGTCCGTTGACCCCCAATTTTTTTTTCATATTCGAATAGAGTATGGATGGGGGATATGATTTCATGTCACATTTGACCCGAAATTATATCATAACGTCATGAAAATGACGTCTGAACTCAAAATTTCCATTTTGCTACTTATGACGTCATCATAATTATGCCAATTTGACTCTAACTCTGTAAATATTGGTCAATTTTCGCTCAGTTTTCAATATGTTGTAGCTCAGGACATACTTTTCTATTGTGATGGCTATTTTAACATTTAAAGGAATGGATCATCCTAAAAAATCCAAGTTAAAGAGCTATGTCATTTTCGCTCATTTGTGTGCAATATCTATGGGAAATGACTTTTTCTCAAAACTGGATTTTACATTCCTCTATTTCGCGAGCCATATCTCCATTTTTTCTGGTCGGTTTTCTTTGAGCTTTGAGTATGTTATAGGTGTGATTGTAAGCTATCGCAAGTGTGGTCTCCGTTTTCCGATCAGATGCCGGGATCATGCCCGTATTTCACTTGCAAAAAGGATTTCAGATCCTCATGTTTTGCTTATGTGTAAAGTCTATGGGAAGTGTGTAGCTCAATGGGTAAGGCATCAGACTTGCGTCCTTAGGGTCCAGGGTTCGAACCCAAAAGTGGACAGAATTTTTTTCTTTCTTTTCAACATTTCGCAAATGTTCCTTAATCACCATTACAAGGTATATAAGTTCAAATTTCACACAATAAAGTAGATTAAAATTGTTTTAAATAAGCCTATAACATGTACAATGTGTATCGCCTACACCTACCGGTACATGTATTTCACATATTCTCATTTCCCTCTTTTTAAGAGTATCACACATGTTCTTTTCGTAATAAAAGTTTAGTTTTCAATATGAGCATCGTATTGATCTCAATAAACATGGTGATTGTATTCGTGATCATGAAAATCAGAGACAGATCACCTAATTCGTCCTCATGACGAATTAAAATTCTAGTTATTATTATTTCTTGTATACTAGTATTCATTTCTTTTTTTTTATGAAAAAACCCACAAAACCTTTAAATACATATAAAACAAAAAAACTGAGGAATAAGATATCAGCACACAATATGGGAATTACTTCCCGTAAGCGATAAGGTTGTTGATCGACGATCTATGAAATGTTATATAAAAGAAAATCATTCTATCAAGAGGGGATAACGTTGTAACAAGTTATTCAGTACTTTAAATTTTCAGTGTACCAAGCACCATTTGTAATATATTCAGCATTTTTTTTTATTAGTTACAATTCCAATAATCTCAGTGGTCTAAGATATATTTTCTGGGGTTATATTGACCCGTTAAGTAAAGAGAGAGAGAGAGAGAGGATTTATGTGATCAAGAAGTGATAAGATAGGAAAAAAACTGATTTGAAATGACTGAAAGAGAGACAGGCAAAGAAAGAAGAGCCCCCTCCCACACCCGTACCAGAGTTACGGAGTTAGGCTGTCCCGTCGGTGGATTCAGGTCCATCAACATCTTGAGGTTTAATCTTTCCAGGGGGCAAACGTGTGTGTGTGTTTGAGCTTTGTCAGAAGTGTCTCAATCAGATATGATTATTTACGTCTAGGACCGACCTTTAACGTCACCATCCGAAAGACGTGACCAGGGCTCCAACCTCGAACCTCTGTAGTCTTTGCTCTAGACCCATGCAGTTATTTCAAAATAGGAAATTATTAGAAACGATAAAAACAGACAAACAATATTAACAAAGACGCCACAATATCATTGATGTAGAATAACGTTGTTGTTGTTGTTGTTGTTATTTTTGGTTTTTAAGGCGCGTACCATTCAGATCTGAATATTTACGCCTTTTATTAATTTGACGTTTTTGTGGTATTCAATTCAATTCAATTTTATTTATTTCACTTCCATCAAACAAAAACAAGTTGTATACCAACTTACGGTATGCCTTATCAAAGGGTTTTATAGTTTTGGAGATGCTGGTGTCTAAGTTTTTAGATTAATAGTTTGCTTAATTTTTTTAAAGAGAACTGGATGTGGGGTAAAGACAACTCTCTAAACCCAAGCATTCTAACTGGGTTTAATTTTAAAGATTGGTCTAGCTTTGATTTTTTTTCAATATTTGTTTATCTTATAAATAGCTGGGTCTAGACGAAGGTCTAAGCATAATAATAATGTTATTCAACAGGAATAAGAATATGACAAAGTCTTATGTTTTTAAGATTGTTTGAATTAATTTCTAAATGACTGGGTCTGGAATAGAGACAACGCTCTAAACATGTGCTTTTGTACTTGGTCTTAATTTGGAGGGTTGTTGGTTCTTAGATTCGTCGTTGGGGTTTGGGTTTTTATTGTTTTTTTATTCTTGAAATAATTGTGTCTGGAGGAAAGTCTACAATCGATCTCCATGTTATTCCACAGTAGTTAGATTATTGGGTATTTGTTTTAGACAATTTTATTTTTAAATAATAACCAAGTCTGGAAAATTGACGTTTTCTTTGCAAATGCATAATTACGATGTTTTGTAGGGGTCTTAGTATTATTAAACAAAAGAATCTGGGTGTGGGGTACAGACATATTCTTTACTGGGTGTAACTTTTGAAAACTGGTTTTAGATTTGATTTTCTTTTTTAGTTCATTTCGTAGATAACCTGGTCTGGAGGAAAGAGTACGTTTTACAACTCGTGTTATTCCAAGAGAATATGATAGGGTCTTATGTTAGAAGATTTCTTTTTCCTAATTTTTGTAATGATTAGGTCTGGAATAAAGACAACATTCTAAACCTCTTTTTAAAAACACGTTCTTAGGTTCAAGGATTGCTTGGTATTAGATTTGGAGTTATTTATATTTTTACTCTTAGCCTTATTTTAAAAAACAAATAACTGGGTCTGGCTGAAAGACTGCGCTATATGTCCATGTTATCCCGCATTAATAAGATTATGGGTTCTTTATCAGGTTTTTGTTGTTGTTGTATTGTTATTTACAATTTTTGAATAACAGGGTTTGGAGAAAAGGCTAAGCTCGATTTTACTTTTTCCACTGGAATATCATTATGGTATCTTAGTTTGGACTTATATTATAATTTTTGAAATAACTGGGTCTGGAAAAAAGACTTTGGACTTACATTATAATTTTTGAAACTACTGCATCTGGAAAAAGACTTTGGACTTTTGTGCTATATGAAGGCATTACTATAGGGTTTTAGTTTTTAGTTTTAAATAACCGTGTCTGAAGAAAAGACTATGCTTGATTCTCAATTCTCATAGCGTGTATATTGACAATACGTTCAGTATAATTTAAAACAACAACAAAAGACTTTGATTCCACCAGTTTTAATTAACTGGGTCTGGAGAGAAGACTAGGCTCGATTCTCATTTTTATTCCACCGGAACATCATTATCGTATCTTAGTTTGGACTTATATCATAATATTTGAAACAATCGGGTCTGGAATAAAGACTTTGGACTTATATTATTATTTTTTAAACAAGCGGGTCTGGAATAAAGACTTTGGATTTATATTATAATTTTTGAAACAACAGGGTCTGGAAAAAGACTTTGGACTTATATTATCATTTTTGAAACAATCGGGTCTGGAATAAAGACTTTAGGCTCATATGATTATTTTTTAAACAACCGGGTCTGGAATAAAGACTTTGTACTTATATTATAATTTTTGAAACAACCGGGTCTGGAATAAAGACTTTGGGCTCATATTATTTTTTAAACAACCTGGTCTGGAATAAAGACTTTGGATTTATATTATAATTTTTGAAACAACCGGGTCTGGAAAAAGACTTTGGATTTATATTATAATTTTTGAAACAACCGGGTCTGGAGAAAAGACTTTGGACTTATGTTATCATTTTTGAAACAATCGGGTCTGGAATAAAGACTTTGGACTTATCTTAATTTTTTTGAAACAACCGGTTCTGGAATAAAGACTTTGGATTTATATTATAATTTTTGAAACAACAGGGTCCGGAAAAAGAATTTGGATTTATATTATAATTTTTTAAACAACCGGGTCTGGAGAAAAGACTTTGGACTTATATTATCATTTTTGAAACAATCGGGTCTGGAATAAAGACTTTAGGCTCATATGATTATTTTTAAACAACCGGGTCTGGAATAAAGACTTTGGACTTATATTATAATTTGTTAATTAACCGGGTCAGGAAAAGAGACTTTGCACTTTTGTGCTATATGAACGCATTACTATACGAATTTAGTTCACAACGGATTTGCCAAAAATCCCTTCAAATTTATTACATTTGTGGGTAAAGTCATTATTACATTTGTGGGCGATCAAAAATTATTACATTTGTGGGTAAAGTGCATTATTACATTTGTGGGTGAAATTATTACATTTGTGGGTAAAGTGTTATTACATTTGTGGGCGTTATTACATTTGTGGGTAAAGTGTTATTACATTTGTGGGCGTTATTACATTTATGGGCGTTATTACATTTGTGGGTGCAACAGTCCCCCATTCCTTTTTCATATTTTGCCTATTGGAAAATTCCCAATTTTTTTTAGCCTCATTAAAGGGAAAAGACGTTTCTGCTTTGCCGTCATGTCAGTTTCTATTATTTTTCACCACTTGGAGATAAAAGAGTAGATATTCCTATATCTGCCTTATGTAGAGAAGTGCTGGCACAGCGAAGCCTTAACTCTCAGGGTGCTGCAGAAGTCACTCACCTTTTTCGTATTTTCAGTTCAGTTTCAGTTTATTTATTCAACCAATCATAAAAACAAAGAAAATACAATGTAAAACAATTAAATGAAAGGTTTGGACCCCTATAATTGGGGCCCAACATATATACAACACATTAAAATTGATACAATACAATACATAATATACAAAAGGGGCGGGGGAGGAAAAAAAAAAGAAACAAATTGGCTGGCCATCATTCAACACTCTCTCACACATACACACCCACACCGAACACACCATACAAACACATATCCTAATCATCTGAAAGCATCTGACTATTTATGGGAAAGTATGCCATTTTGGAGCCCCCAGTGTGTAAAAAAAACCCTTTCTGCTATGTAGTAAAGCCACTTTTGTTGCTTTCAAATACATGGAGAAAAAATACTAGAGTTTCCGGTATCTCCTACATAAAGTGCTGGTACAGCAAAGCCTCGCCCCTCTGGGGACTGCCGAAGCTACCCACCACTTTACGTATTTTACATAATTATTGGAAATATGCCATTTTGGAGCCCCCCTTAGAGGCAAAAAAACGTTTCTGCTACGTGGTAATACCACTTCCACTGTTTTGCAACTACATGGATACAAAAAATAGAGTATCGTATAAAGATGTGCTGGCAAATTGAAGCAAACCCCCTCAAGGGGTTGCCGAAATTCCCAAACCCTTTTCCATATATTACCTTTTTGGGGAAAAATATGCGATTTTCGAGCCCCCATTGAGGCCCAAAGTGTTTGTGCTATGTAGAAAAGCCACTTTTATTGTTTTGAAACTACATGGAGACAATGGAGTAGAGTTTTTTTTCCATCTGCCGAAGCTACCCACCCGTTTTTATTGTCTCACCTGCGAAGCAAAGTGAGACTATAGGCGCCGCTTTTCTGACGGCGGCGGCGTCAACATCAAATCTTAACCTGAGGTTAAGTTTTTGAAATGACGTCATAACTTAGAAAGTATATGGACCTAGTTAATAAAACTTGGCCATAAAGTTAATCCAGTATTACTAAACATCCTATTAGAGTTTCATGTCACATGACCAAGGTCAAAGGTCATTTAGGGTCAATGAACTTAGACCATGATGGAGGAATCAATATCGAAATCTTAACCTGAGGTAAAGTTTTTGAAATGTCATCATAACTTAGAAAATATATGGACCTAGTTCATGAAACTTGGACATAAGGTTAATCAAGTATCACTAAACATACTGCATGAGTTTCACGTCACATGACCAAGGTCAAAGGTCATTTAGGGTCAATGAACTTTGGCCGAATTGGGGATATCTGTTGAATTCCCATCATAACTTTGAAAGTTTGTGGATCTGATTCATGAAACTTAGACATAATAGTAATCAAGCATCACTGAAAATTTTGTGCAAGTTTCAGGTCTCATGATTAAGGTAAAAGGTCGTTTAGGGTCAATGAACTTTGGCCGAATCGGGGGTATCTGTTGAATTACCATCATAACTTTGAAAGTTTATCGGTCTAGTTCATTAAACTTGGACATTAGAGTAATCAAGTATCACTGAACATCATGTGCGGGTTTCAGGTCACATGACCAAGTTCAAAGGTCAATGAACTTTGGCCGAATCGGGGGTATCTGTTTAATTACCATCATAACTTTGAAAGTTTATGGATCTGATTCATGAAACTTGTACATAAGAGTAATCAAGTATCACTGAACATCCTGTTTGAGCTTCAGGTCACATGATCAAGGTCAAAGGTCATGTAAGGTTAATGAACTTTAGCCATGTTTGGGCTTTTCGTTGAATAACCATCATCTCTCTGTAAGTTTATTGGTCTAGTTCATAAAAAGTGGACATAAGAGTAACCATGTATCACTGAACATCTTGTGCGAGTTAGAGAAGTATTCAAAGTCAGCACTGCTGCTATATTGAACCGCGTGATGCAGGTGAGACGGCAAGAGGCATTCCACTTGTGTAGTTTACATATTTATGTGAAAATATGTCACATTCAGGCAAAAAGCGTTTCTGCTATGTATTAAGGGCACTTCTATTGTTTTGAAACTACGTGGATACAAAAGAGTACACGTTCCTTTATATGTAGCAAATAAGTGCTTGCGTAGCAAAGCCTGTCCCCCTCAGGAGGGTTCGAAAGTCACCCTCCCCTTTTCCATATTATTTTAATATATGGAAAAAAGATGCCAATTTAGGAGCATCTGAAGAGGGTAGAAGTCGATGTGCCAGCACCTTTATTACATGTAGCTGATTAAACAAAAATTTCTTTCATTTATTTCCAAGTGGTTTCAAAAATCCAAACTACACATTAAGAAATAAAGGTTCAAAATTTAACCCCGAAAGGTTTATGAAAAATCAGCACCCTATGGGTTCAAAAATTGAACCCCTGATTCGGGGTTAAAAAATTGAACCCTGCAGTTGGGGTTCATTTTTGCACCATGCGGGTTCAAAACTGCACCGCTGAATTTTAAATTGAACCCCTAGGCTCTTGTTTGACACTGCTTTAAGGCGCCGGAAGGTAATTGCATGCAAAATGAAAATACAGAGCAATGCCTCGATCCTATAACTTTTTTCAAGAGATTTCATTATTGTAAAAGTTCCTTTGTGTATAAAACGCCTTTTACTCTTTTACAAGTATTACCTTTTTATCGCAACCTAAATTACATGCATTTTTGCGTGTTAGGCACATCAACAACGTCGATGCAAGATAAAACATGTCAATTCACATAATCACTTCGGACCCAAATTTTCGGATGAATTCTTCTTTTCAAAACATATTAACCGGATTATCCAGAAAACGATTTCATCCGATTTGTATTATCCAAATAAAAGAAAAATGCGTTTTCATTTAAGATTGTCCCATTGTCACACTCTGTGGAAAAACATATTACTGATTGATATTTATTTTAAAAATACAAGATGGTCGCCAAAGATATCAACTGTGAACCCCGTTGGACACAATTTTTCAAAGGGAACATCAATATTCATTAACTAGAAACTTCAGGCAATACAAAAACGTTATTTAAAAATATATTTTGATGGTGCACAGGAACCCCCAATTTGGACTAGAATAATTCTATGGTATAATACATGGTATAGGTTCGTTGTTGAAAATTTGGCTGAGAACGTAGCCTATAGACTTCCCAGCGGGCAATCAATCTTTGCTGAAATCAATTGTTTATTAGCAGAGACATTACAAAGATGAAAATATGTTGTTTGTAGGATGTATTAGGTAAAATGAGGGAAACATCAATAAAGTAGGTGTGTCGTTTGCACACCTCAGCAACCATATTAAAAAGGTGCTGAAATCATAGTCTATAATGTGATTTTCAATTCATGACATATATTTCTAAAGGTAGAGATATTGATGAAGTGAACGGTATTATACGATGTTGACGGGAAATATATTTTAAAAGAGGACAATAGAAAAGAATAAAAAAAATCTAAATCGATTTTCGACGAGTTTGAAGTGAGAAATCTCCCAAACTAATTATATGCAGATACAATGACTTAATTTGCATATGTAAACAATGATTATTGTTTGTGAAATTTTGCATGTCACTTTAGCATTACTTGAACAATATTTTTGAAAAGTTTGATAAAAAACAAAAGCGTTTGGCGGATATATTATCCATTGACTTCATACTATGTGTAGAATGTCTAAAACTGATGAAATATGGCCATTTTAGTAGTGACGTCATATATTACATCATTTCAGAGGAAAGACCTCGAATAAAACCCGGCAGCGAGCATTTTTGTAAACCTAAAGGCAAGGCATGCCAATCAGCTATGGGGTCATTTTACGGCTTTCGGTTGAATTAATCTCCTGGGCTGCCGGACTATGATGGCGGAAATTTGTTTTCAAATAATTTAAACATATTCTGAGAAAAATTTTGGCCACATTTGCCTGATCAAAAAACATGGAAAAAACTTACATCTGGTAAGCCTCAAATCGACGTGTTATAACTGTTTACTACATATTATTTTCTTAACTCTTACTGTGCCAGGTCCAATACCCCTCTAGTGCCAGGGATATTCGAGGAATCCTAAATTGACCGAAACGTAAGCAAAGACTGATTTTAAAACGGTCATAACTCTTTACCCGTACGTTGTATAACGAAACCTTCTGCACATGAAATGATGCATGGTTCATGGACTGTATGATCATGTTATGACCTTTCAAATTTGCGTTTGGAAAAATTGAGAAAAGATGAAATATTTTACACCATTTTTTTCAATAAGTAAAACCTAGAAAATTATGATTTCATGAACATTTCAAAGAGTAAATAACCCAAGGAATTGTAGAGATACCAAGAAATTAAGAAAATGAAATGAAAGTTCAATGTTTACCCTTTCAAATGACGTATCTATTGATGTAACTGAACAAACAAAAATGTGAAAAATAATGCTCTTTTGAATGAAATACTATTTTGCTGTTCAAGTTATTTCCTCTGAAATACGAGAGGGTTTATACACACACAATTGAAACCATCCTTTTCCAAAAAAGGGCATTGTCGTCGATCAAGTGACCAATCACAGCACAGCTGCGATCCCCACGCAAACACACACAATAATATATTAGAGCCATGTATCTTCACAGTGCAGCCAACCGTACCCTTACATTCGTGTAGTCTTCAAAACAAGACCCTTGTTTATTTAGAATGCGCGGTATTCCGCAACAAAATTATTGGTGCAGAGTAAATTTTATGTCATTTCTATTCTTGCCAATATTGTCGTAATGCAAAACATGCTTTAGAAAAATCGTAACCTGGATACGATTTGTGGTGTTCGATGCACTCAACTATATTCTGTTTTGGATAATGTAGGCGATTTCTATCCAGTGTCGGCAACAAACATTTGCGACCCACTCAACTATCGTTCTATAGCATGAATCAGTGTAAAGTTTGGTGATATTTTGCCAGGGTCTATTCGTCGTACATACGGGCTTTCATACTGTAACAAAGTCATTGCCAGTCACAAGGAGACAAAATATAGAAAACTAAAGATGATATATTGAAATATAGATAAAGAGGGATCGGACAGATTCAATACTAATACCCCTTTCATAAACCTATGCGGATAATTCAATAAAAATTGCGTTCATAAACTCCGGAAATAATCCGCATTATTTTTACGAGCGCCCGTCCTGAAAAAGGAGGATAATCGTCATGGAAACCGCACACACCCCCTCCGATGCGGTTGCGTTTGAAAAGGGTGACCTTGTGACCGTACCATGGCAATTATCCGCATTATTTGGAAATGCGTTCATAAACTCAAAATCTTGTCCCGATGCTGCTATTATGCGGATAATAGCAGCATCAAAATAATGCGGATAACTCTGGTCCTCTTCCAATTTTACGACCAAATTATGCTGCTATTAGCCGCATAATTGGGTTTATGAAAGGGGTATAAGCCTATTTGTTCTGTATTTCTGGTCTGCCCCCCCCCCCCGCCTAAAAAATGTGAGGTCAGTGATTTTTAGCCCTTTTTGTGATGACCCAGGTTGAATACAAAATTAAATGTATTTATTACAAAACATAATTCTAGCATAATATTCATACGTTATCATTATTACGTAACTGATCTCACATCTCTCTCTATCTATCCATCTATCTATCTATCTATCCATCTCTCGTCATCTCTGGACTCTCCCTCTCTCCTTTCTTTTTAATCTCGTGTTTTTTTTTCACTTTTATTTTACTTTCTCTTCCTGTGACATCTGTCCACATAATTCATTCCTTTTATAGTTACACATCTCCCCATACTAAGATTTCTTATGTACTGCACGTAGCTCATTATGTGTTTGTTTTATATCAATATACCTATATGTTTATATATATACTCCATAATCCTGCAGATTGCCAGTGAAGCGGACTTTGCCCCACTATTTCCGGCAAAGGACTTGGGTAATTTGTATATTTGTTATGAAATAAAAATGATTTGTATAGAGAGGATATAAAGATCTCTGGAAAAAATATTTTTAAATATGATCATATCTGATCTGTGTAGCCTCATCTATGAAAGGATATTAATCTGAGCCAACTATGCATCTCGTACATGCCAAGGAATTGACAATAGATGCCGGATATTATTTTTCTTGCGGAAAATATAATGCAATATAAAATGAAAATATAATGACAATCTTAGACAAGAAAAGGGCCTCATTGCATATTTTGCCTTTGAATAATTGATTATTTTCAAACTTCATTTCATTCAGCGAGCGAGCATACATAGCAAGCGGTTTGAAAAAAGGCAACGGTCTTCGTCGACATGCCAGGAAGCCCTATGGGATCACTATTTGATATAAAATCGTAGCTGAACAGTGAAAGAACGATAAACATAACATGTAAAATTCACTCTGTGGACATTTCATGATGGGGGTGAAATATTCATTATATCTGTTTCGGCATTAAAAAGAATAATGTTCGACCAAAGTAGCCACCTGTCTGATAGCGACTACACGTTATTGTTCATGCCACCAAGTCATGAACAATAGATGCCCAGACTCCCTTTTATGAGGAATGTCTAATCCGCGCTCCCTCCTGACCTATTATCGAGGAAAGTAATTTAGCACAGGATGTTCATAGAAATCGGGCCACGCGCGTCTTTTGATTTGACAATTGAATACTTTCAAAGGTTCCGATACGAACAATAGCTTTTCTCTCCGTTGAGATCAAGATTAAAATTCCTCTGTCGCTTTCCCCAACACCTTCCATTGACTTATTGCCATTAAAATACATAATTTTTATTCAAATATTTGTTTCGACTTTAAGACATTTAGCATCAACAATATGCTTCAAATTTCCTGTAATCTAAATGATGATGATAGGGATGATGGTAAAGATGTCATGGATAATGTCGAGAATGATAACAAGAAATCAAGGGGGAAACAGCACACCTCCACCACCACCACCACCACCACAAACACTGGCATCGTTACTTCCACTTATCAAAAGCACAAAGAAAAATAGTTTAAAATAATTAAATCAACTTGTAGCTGAAGCCTATTTTGCATATTTAGAAATAAAGGATAAAGATGAAATTTAAGATTGAAGAAATGTATAGGCTATAATCCTTGACAAATCAAACATACAGAAAATTGAAAGATAAAAGAGGGGAAAAAATAACGAAGCGATGGGGTGTGAAGGTAGAAATTACTAACAATTTGTAGAAAATTAGATCTTTATCATTTGTTGAACCTTTGTTTATTCAAATAATATGTTTGTAATGGATCATCTATCGGAAAAGTAAGATATTGCTTTCGACAATATCAGAGATTATATTTACTACACCTCTTATTTGTGATATCGATAATTACCCCGTCATTGAAACTATCAATGTAGTAAAAATTAATTTTACTTCCCCTTTCCTGAAAAAAATGAAATGGACATCATTTGCTGTTCAAATTATATATAAGTGACACCACTAAACTTCTTTATAACGTGCATTGTCAATATTTTATTCATGCGGTAGGACTTATGCACAATCAACATACTCGATATGTTAGCACATTTAACATTTTCAATTATCAAATTTGCTTGATATATTTTTTTTCATTTCGTAGTAATCCAGTTTATGCTACCAGATTTGCCATATGAGCTCAGCGTGTAGGGATATATACCCATTATCTTTTTGCTGGCAAAAAAGAGAAACAAAAGAAAGCGTATCATCGGAAGAAATGATACATTGATTGATATAAATTATTTCTTGCTAATAAAACAAATGAGGAAGAATAAAAAACGCATTACGGAAAATACATGACATTCACAGAATTTTGTAAATAAAAGATCATGAAAAGTGCGTTTACTCGCTTGATTCGCTCACTCACATTTATCTTTTGTTTTTTATCTTCCTTACACCCATCATATTTTTAATTTCGCCCTTGCCACATTGACAACATATATTTTGTTGATGATCAAAATAATATTTAGGTTTCTTTCCGTTACCGATGCAAATTTGATGTTTATTTTTTCCACCAAACTTGGTTCGTTATTTGGTGTTGTTATCACATTTGCTTGATTCATTTTTTTTTTCATTTAGTAGTATATGATATCAGATTTGACATATGAGCTCAGCGTGTAGGGGTATTTACCCATCATCTTTTTGCTGGCAAAAAGGGAGAATCAAAAGAAAGCGGATCATCGGAAGAAATGATACATTGATTAATGTGAATTATTTCTCGCTAATAAACAAATGAGGAAGAATGAAAAAAAAACGCATTGCGGAAAATGCATGAAATTCACAGAATCTTGTAAATAAAAGATCACACACATCATACTTTTTATTTCGCCCTTGCCGCATTGACAACATATATTTTGTTGATGATCAAAATAATATTTAGGTTTCTTTCCGTAACCGATGCAAATCAAAAGAAAACGGATCATCGGAAGAAATGATACATTGATTAATATGAATTATTTCTCGCTGATAAACAAATGAGGAAGAACAATTTTGTGAGAATGCAAAAAACAAAGTATAAAACATCCCCCCCCAAAAAAAAAAATCTAGCCCAAACCGTGCACATTTGCAGGCACAAAAAAGCCTTGACACAAGAATACTACCATACCGGCCTGCAAAAGACCAAATCGATAGCTCATGAATATTCATGTAACAATAGCGAATGGGCGAGTAGTGCTGGGTGAGGAACATCGTACCGCTCTGTCATTGGTCAATTCCGAGCTGAATGCCTTCGCACACTCGCCTTTGCTCTGCCCATAGAAGTACGTGTATTGCTACACACAACCGTTATATCACACGTTTCTATAGGGGAAATCCTGATTCAGATCGCGGCAATATCCAAAATCAACTCTTCAAAATAATGATGCAAAAATACAATTTTACTCAAAAAATGTCTATGTAAACCACTATTTTTTATATGATAAAATGAATTGTGAATTCCTTGCCAGTATAACAACATAAAATACACAGAATATGGTGCTGATTTTCTGGCTGTAAAATTGGTTAAACAAAAAAAAGTTACTTGGGCACAAATAGCTGCCACCGGCAAGAGTGGCCTATGGTCACAAATAGCTGCCAATGGCGCTTAAAGAGTTAAGTAGTTTCTAGTGCAGTTGAACAACTCGTTTTGTTTACCTGTCTTATATGGTACGGAGTTATCAAAATAGAATACATAATGTATCGATTTCGGCCCTTTTTATTAAGTCAGTTTCGTCATTAATACGATTTATTATTTTTGGTTTTTTCGTGTGAACGGTAAAAATCATTTTCAGAACTGAAGTTTGACATTTTTTGTCGTGTGAATGGTATTTTTTTTTTGAAAAGAAGTTTGGCGATTTTATGATAGGCATGAGTTGGAAGTCTCGTTTATATATCTTTGAAAATTTACCAATATATTTCTATTGACATAATTTTCTAAGGATCTTAAAAAAGTTGCATTTATCGACAAAACCTGTATTTTTATGAAAACAACATCAAAAAACAAAAATATCCAAGGTTACAACAGATGTTTCTTTGGAAACTGTTGACAATTGGGATAGCACCATATTTTTGTTAGAATTCATGATTTGAAGTTAGCGCTTCATATATTTTGTAAAGGTAAGTGTTTGTCTGCTCTGAAGCACGTGTTTCAAAATGTACTTAATATTGAACATACAGGCTATAATAAACAGGCTCACAGGCTCTAAAAAGCTCAAGAATTACCCAAAAAATAAACCTTATTCTCAATTCATTACAGATTTGTCGACTGGCTTATGAAATGATGCAACATTACCACGTGAATACATCAGGAAAAGCTAAATCTCTTGATCGTAGATATATATGGACTGGTCAAACCCCAAAAAGCTCAGGCAAGACAGCGAAGATGCCTCTGTATACCACAATATGAAATGGAAAGCAGAAGTCAAGAGTGAAATATATGTAGTTCGATTGTTAGAATATGTGTTTGCATGGGGGTATTCACAGTAAACTGATATATCCTCTTTTTTTCTCATTATATATCTAGTAGAATGGACATCAAGAACAATTGTTTAATTTGTGCATGAGTAGTATATATAGGTACCACGGTTACATCTCGTAGTTCCGAAGGTTCGTAATTCCGAACGTTCTTTATTTTGAGGGTTCGTCATTCCAAAACACGTAAATTACCTATAGCTCGATGTTCGTTAATCCTAAAACGAAAAAGGATTCGTTAATCCAAACATCTGTGGCGTTATTCTGAAGGTTCGATAATCCCAAAACAAACTAAAGGCATGGTCACACCGTGTTGCACCCACAAATGTAATAACGCCCACAAATGTAATAACGCCCATAAATGTAATAACACTTTACCCACAAATGTAATAACGCCCACAAATGTAATAACACTTTACCCACAAATGTAATAATTTTTGATCGCCCACAAATGTAATAATGACTTTACCCACAAATGTAATAAATTTGAAGGGATTTTTTGTGAATCCGTTCTAAACTAAAATCCTATAGTAATACGTTCATATAGCACAACAGTGCAAAGTCTTTTTTCAGACCGGGTTAATAAAACATCAAAGTACAAGTCCAAAGTCTTTTTTCCAGACCCGGTTGTTTCAAAAAATATAATATAAATCCAAAGTCTTTTTTCCAGACCCGGTTGTGCAAAAAAATATAATAAAAGACCAGTCTTTTTTTCCAGACCCGGTTGTTTCAAAAATTGTGGTATAAGTCCAAAATCTTTTTTCCAGACCCGGTTGTTTCAAAAATTATAATATAAATCCAAAGTCTTTTTCCAGACCCAGTTATTTCAAAATTTATAATATAAGTCCAAACTAAGATACGATAATGATATTCCTGTGGAAAAAATGGGAATCGAGCTTAGTATTTTCTCCAGACCCAGTTGATTAAAACTGGTGGAATTAATGTCTTTGTTGTTGTTTCAACTTATACGGTGTATATTGTGAATATGTGCACTAAGAGTAAATTGAGAATCAAGCGTAGTCTTTTCTCCAGACCCGGTTACCTGTTATTTAAACATTATGAATAACAGTTTAAAAACAGTATAAAGACCCCATAATCTTATTAATGCTGGATATAGCGTAGTCTTTCAGCCCGACCATTTAAAAAAAAAAAAACGCTAATAGTAAGAATTAAAAAAATCAAAGTCTAAGACCAAACAAACCTTCAACCTAAGAACCTGTTTTAAAAGAGGTTAAGAGTGTTGTCTTTATTCCAGACCTAAAACAGTTACGAAAAAAAAATCTTCTAACATAAGACCTTATATTCTTATTCTCGTGGAATAACACGAGTTTTAAAACGTACTCTTTCCTCCAGACCCGGCTATTTAAAAAAGTAACTAAAAAACTTCAAATCTAAGACCAAATTTCCAAAGGTTTTTTTTTTTAAATAATACTACTACCCCTACAAAGCATTGTAATAACGCGTGGGTAAAGCAGACATCCTTTCTCCAGACTTGGTTACTATTTGAAAAATAAAATAGTTTTTACAAATATTCTAAAACGAATACCCAATAATCTAATTACTGTGGAACAACATGAAGACCGATTGTCGAAGATCGACTTTCCTCCAGACACAATTATTTCAGGAATAAAAAATCAATAAAACTCAACCCCCAACAACGAATCTAAGAACCAACAATCCTCCAAATTAAGACCATGCATGTAGAAAAGCACATGTTTAGAGCGTTGTCTTTATTCCAGACCCGGTGATTTAAAAATGATTTAAACTATCCTAAAAACAAAAGACTCATATTCTTATTCTTGTTGAATAACACGAGTATTATGCTTTGTCTTTCGTCTGGACCCAGTTATTTAAAACATAAAGAAAAAGAAATGACAGCTGAGACCAATCTTCAAAATTAAACCCACTTAAAATGCTTGGGCTTGAGTGTTGTCTTTACCCCTCACCGACGTATATTATAACTTTTGAAACGACCGGGTCTGAAAAAAAGACTTTGTTTAAAAAATTATAGTATAAGTTGAAATTCTTTTCCAGACCTGGTTAATTAAAAAATTGTAATATAAGTCGAAAGTCTTTTTTTCCAGACCCGGTTGTTTCCAAAATTATAGTATAAGTTGAAAGTCTTTTCCAGACCCGGTTAATTAAAAAATTGTAATATAAGTCCAAAGTCTTTTTTCCAGACCCTGTTGTTTCAAAAATTATAGTATAAGTTGAAAGTCTTTTTTCGCAATCTTACTGATGTTGAATAATATGGAAATATATCGTAGTCTTTCCTCCAGAACCATTTATTTCAAAATTACAAATCAGTTCTTCAAGAGTCAAAAAGTAGCAAAGATCCCCACTCTCTTATTAATGTTAAATAACATGGGAATATAACGTTGTCTTTCATCCAGTCCCAGATTTTTGAAATAAAAAATGAATAATATTAGTAATAAATTAGTAATAATGATAAAAAAAGACCCACGATCCTATTTATGTTGAATAACGTTGTTGTTGTTGTTGTTCGCTTGGGTTTTGAGGCGCGTGTCATTCAGATATGAATATTTACGCCTATATCAATTTGTCGTTTTTGTGGTTATAAAATTTTGACGCAGAATTGATTAGCGCTGCTTTCAGTAAATTTGAATGAGATCGTGAAAGGCGGCTCATCACAAATCCTTGATTGTTTGAATAGTATTTTCTGGCCAACCCGGATCAGTAATTTGAACGGGCTTCTCAGCATGCGCGTGGTTGCTATTAAAAACAAGCACTGCCTAGGCCCCCCCAATACCCAATCAAGACAGTGTGATGCCTGTCAACAGACCTCTCCTTCCGAAGTTTGAACAGAGAACAATAAAAGTGTTTAATATAAAATACATGTTGTATGGTATACCATAACCAAATATAAGGACACAATTAATTAATGCAGACATTCTGGGCTTGTGCTCGGTGCAATTAATGTCATGTGTTATTATTAAATGTTACATGTTTAACATGTTATCTGGAATACTCTATCGATTCATAGATGGGTGACACCCGTTTACATAGACTCAAGAGGAACTTCAAAATGCAGTAGCCAAATACAAGTAAATTTATACAGAGGAAAAGAAAATAACAAAACAAAATAAAACATATTACATACATATATGTACACATTATATACATTTATTTACAGGCGCTTTATCTTATAATAAGTTTTGCAGAGAGAACTTAAAAATAAGAGAGTCTATGTGTCCTTCTTACGAAAGACACAAGTGCTCTCTGGTGTGAAGCTTCTGATGAAGATAATGATTTCTCGAGATCTGCTGCCTCTTGGGAGTCTGTATCCACTAACAGCATTGTTCTTTCTATGATATATTTTGCGCATTCAGTTAAAAAATGTCTTGTTGTTTCGGGCACTCCACAAAAATCGCATAATCCAGTTAGGTGTGTTTTGAAAAGAAATAGGTTTTGGTTTAATCCAATATTATCCATTCTTAGACAGTGCAAAATGGATTCACTATTCTTGTGGTTCAAGGAACATTTAAAAGTTCCTGTTACGTTTTTTTGGATTCTTTTTAAGGGGGATACAGTTTCTTCCCATCTATTTTGCCATTTTTGCATATAATGAAATTTGATCAAACTATTTGATTCTCTTTTATTTAGTTTATTATGGATGTCAATTGTGGGATGTATTAACGCACCTTTGGCGGCCTTATCAACCACTTCATTACCAGTGATATTACAATGCCCAGGTATCCACTCATAACAAATATGTATTCCTTTTTGATGAAGTTGTGTCTGGAGCATCAACAACTCATAAATAAACTGTTCTTCATTGTTGTTTTTCAAAGCTTCTAGTGCTCCAAGAGAGTCGCAGAAAATAACCGCTCCTGTGAGTAACATGGACATATATTGTAGTCTTTCCTCCAGACCTAGTTAAAAAAAATCGTTAAAACACAACAACAACAAAACAAAGACCTTGCAATCTTATTAACATTGAATAGCAAGGAAATAAGGTGTAGTCTTTGCTCCAGACCCAGTTATTTCAAAATAGGAAATAATGAGAAACAATAAAAACAGTCAATATTAGCAAAGACCAAAAAATACAATAGATGTAGAATAAGGTTGTTGTTTTTATTTTTATCAAGGGTTTCAAGGCGCATATCATTCAGATATGAATATTTACGCCTATGAATAATTTGTCGTTTTCGTAGTGTGCGTTATGACATGTTTTTTATAGTTTGGAAGATGCTGGGGATTAAGTTTTAAGATTAAAATTTCGCTTATTTTGTATTTTTGAGAGAACTGGGTGTGGGATGAATAGAACACTCTAAACCCAAGCATTTTAACTGGGTTTAATTTTGAAGATTGGTCTTAGCTTTGATTTTTGTTTCAATATTTGTTTATCTTTTAAATAACCGGGTCTAGACGAAATACTAAGCATAATACTAAGATTGTTTAAATTATTATTTAAAGGACTAGGTGTGGAATAAAGACAACGATCTAAACACTTGCTTTTCTACGTGCTCTTAATTTGGGGGATTGTTGATTCTTAGATTCGTTTTTTGGGGTTGGGTATTTTTTTTTTTATTCTTGATATAACTGTGTCTGGAGGAAAGTCTACAATCGATCTTCATGTTATTCGACAGTAATTGGATTATTGGGTATTCGTTTTAGAATATTTGTAAAATTATTTTGTTTATGTTTTTTTCAAATAATAACAAAGTCTGGAAAAAGGATGTTTGCTTTACCCATGCATTATTACAATGTTTTGTAAGGGTCTTAGTATTATTTATAAAAAAAATTGGGTGTGGGGTAAATACATATTTTTACACCCAGTTACACCCATTAAAGGGGAAGTTCACCCTGAGAAAAAGTTTATTGTAAAAATAGCAGAAAAAATAATAAAAAATATTGCCGAAGGTTTGAGATAAATTCATCAAATAATTAAAAAGTTATTAGAATATCAATTATTTGATTTGTGACGTCATATGCGAGCAGCATTCCTACATAGCGAATGGTAAAAAATCGATGAGATGTCATTTTTCAGAAAATTGAGAATGGTTTTCACTGAACATTTTGTATATCAATAGACAAATCTTTTCACACCCGATCATGAATAGAAAACAAAATTAATTTATAACGAACCATACAAAAATTGAAATTCATGCATTTTATATTACATAACACATGGGGCAGCTGCTCGTTTATGACATCACAAATCCAAAACTTGGAACTCTAATAACCTTTTTTTACTCTTTAACGGATTTTCCTCAAACCTTCACCAATATTTTTTACTATTTTTTCTGCTATTTTTACAACAAAGTTTTTTTTCAGGGTGAACTTACCCTTTAAGTTTGTAACTTTTGAAGATTGGTCTTAGATTTGAATTTTTTAAATTCATTTTTTTTAAATAACAAGGTCTGTAGGAAAGAGTACGTTTTAAAAGTCGTGTTTTGCCACAAGAATAAGAATATGATATGGTTTTACATATTTTTTTTTCAAAAATTAGGCATAGAATAAAGACAACGCTCTTAACCTCTTTTAGAACCGGTTCATAAGTTTACGGATTATTTGGTCTTACATTTGGAGCTTTTCTTATTATTACTATTAGCGTTTTTTAAAAAAAAATAACTGGATCTGGCTGAAAGACTATGCTATATGTACAGGTTTAATAACATTATGGGGGTCTTTCTACTATTTTTGTTGTTGTTGTATTGTTATTTATAATTTTGGAATAACAGGGTTTGGAGACAAGACTAAGCTCGATTTTCATTTTTATTCCACTGGAATATCATTATCGAATCTTAGTTTGGAATTATATTATACTTTTTGAAACAACTGGGTCTCGAAAAAAGACTTTCAACTTACATCATAATTTTTTAAACAACTGGGTCAGGAAAAAGACTTTGAACTTATATTATAATTTTGGAAGCAACAGGGTCTGGAAAAAAGAGACTTTGGACTTATGTTTAGAATATTTGATTAATCGGGACTGAAAAAAAGACCCGGTTGTTTCAAAAATTACAATATAAGTTGAAAGTTTTTTTTCCAGATCAGGTTGTTTCAAAATGTATAACAAGGGTTTAAAAAGACTGGACTTATATTATAATTTTTTAAATAACCGGGTCTGGAAAAAAGACTTTCAACTTATATTACAATTTTTTAATCAACCGGGTCTGGAAAAAAGACTTTGCACATTTGTGCTATATGAACACATTAGTTTTTACTTACCGGGTCTGGAGAAAAGACTATGCTTGATTCTCAATTTACTCTTAGCGCGTATATTCACAATACGCGCCATATAAGTGAAAACAACAACAAAGACGTTTATTCCACCAGATTTAATTAACTGGGTCTGGAGAAAAGACTAAGCTCGATTCTCACTTTTATTCCACTGGAATATCATTATCGTATCTTAGTTTGGACTTATATTATGATTTTTGATTTAACTGGGTCTGGAAAAAGACTTTGGACTTATATTATAATTTTTGAAACAACTGGGTCTGGAAAAAAGACTTTGAACTTATGTTATATTTTTTTTAAAGAACCGGGTCTGGAAAAGACTTTGGACTTATATTATAATTTTTAAACAACCGGGTCTGGAATAAAGACTTTGAACTTATGTTATAATTTTTTAAAGAACCGGGTCTGGAAAAAAGACTTTGGACTTATATTATCATTTTTGAAAACATCCGGGTCTGGAAAAAAGACTTTCAACTTATATCATAATTTTTTAATCAACCGGGTCTGGAAAAATACTTTGCACATTTGTGCTATATGAACACATTATAGGGTTTTAGTTTTTACTTACCGGGTCTGGAGAAAAGACTATGCTTGATTCTCAATTTACTCTTAGCGCGTATATTCACAATACGCGCCATATAAGTGAAAACAACAACAAAGACGTTTATTCCACCAGTTTTAATTAACTGGGTCTGGAGAAAAGACTAAGCTCGATTCTCATTTTTATTCCACTGGAATATCATTATTGTAACTTAGTTTGGACTTATATTATATTTTTTTCAAGAACCGGGTCTGGAAAAAAGACTTTGGACTTATATTATAATATTTGAAACAACTGGGTCTGGAAAAAAGACTTTCAACTCATATTATAATTTTTTAAACAACCGGGTCTGGAAAAAAGACTTTGGACTTATATTATAATTTTCTTATTATCCGGGTCTGGAAATAAAGATTTTGGACTTTTGTGCTATATGAACGTCCCGGGATGAACGTATTACTATAGGATTTTAGTTGAGAACGGATTCGCCAAAAATCCCTTCAAATCTATTACATTTGTGGGTGAAATTATTACATTTGTGGGTAAGGTGTTACTACATTTGTGGGCGTTATTACATTTGTGGGTAAAGTGTTATTACATTTGTGGGTGCAATAGGGGAACACCGTTGTTTTTCAATTGTTATGAGGATGGGAAGGCAAGGGAGGCCGAACAAATTTTCGTTTTCAGGGCAAAGCCAAAAATGACACTCGTACGTCAAAATGGGTGATTTTCACCATGAGATTATCATCTGCGTGAAGTCATTCTGTGTTTTAAAGTAATTAAGTAGAGAAAAACCCTTTTGAAGTGCCTTCTGATTTTGGAAAGATGTAAATTTAGGCTTTATTTTTCACGAGAGTAAATGAGCGACCGGTTTAGAAAAAAAAGCTGAAGTTGTAAAACTCGTTTTCGAGGTAAATTTCTACTGAAATGGCATTATTGCGAGGAGTTGCGGGCGTGAATCACAAGTTCAAATCTTAGGGCATTTCAATAAGAAATGAAAATAAAAGGAAAAGAGCAGGTTTTTGCTATAAACTAAAAAAAGACCTGCGTCTAACCATGGACCCTAGGGTCCATGATCTAATTAAAGGATTAACACAAGCGCAAAGCGCGAGCTTAAATATATTGACCAAAAAAGGAACCAGTTAAAAACTGCTTTCAGTGACCTCTTTAGGATACACAATTATCTAACAAATCGAATAATGCGAGTGCGAAGCACGAGCTCAAAAATTGTTATATTCCAGCCTAAAAAGTAATCTAAAATGCATAATTTAAAAAAGAGTATTTATTTTGAAAAAAAGGGAATTTCCCATTTTTAGGGAATAGCATTTCTCTGTTATTTCTTTTGGGGGGCTGCAAGTACTCCTGGCGGATCCAACTTTCGCTAATGGGGGGGGGGGGGGGGGAGCGCGATTTTTTCCACCCAAAATTTCCCCGATCGGCAGCTCAAATTTTTTTTATGTAGGGGGATTCTTTGAAAGGGTATTCCTAACGGTTAATAATTAACTTTATTCTTATGAAATAAAGTAGAAAAAGGTAATAATATCATAATCCCCTTCTTAATAATGCGAGCGTGAAGCGCGAGCTATAATGTTTTGTTTGAAAAAATGATGGACAATATGTTTGTTATCTTCAAAAGAAGATGTCTGTGTAACTAGATAACAACTGCGAGCAACAAGCGCGAGAAGAAATTTGCAATACACTGTAAATTTTTTTTTTGTTGATTCTACTCAATTTAATTTCTTCAACAGATTGCATTATTTTTTTTTTAGTAGGAATAACTTTTTCCAAAATTAAGTTGTGATTATGAAACCTAATCACTTATTTTTTACTAATTTCATATAGGTAAAACTTATTAAAAATATTTCCTAAAATTGAAATCTACTTAAATTTACTTATTATCAAAGTTTGTTTGTTAATTTTACTAGGATGAATTAAGTAGAACCAGCCGGAGAATCACTTTCCATAGTAATTTTTATCAATATATCTTATGTTCCATATACAAGATGGTTTATTCTACGTTTGTCAATTGCAATAAGGTGGATTAAGTAGAATCTACACGGTGCACACCATAACTGTTCTCTAAATTTACTTGATTAATTTAAGTAAAGTTTACAGTGGTTCTCACATTTGTTTAATCATTTTCCACACATAAATTTGTCGTTGCATTTCCTTGATGGTTAAAATGCTTGGTGTAAGTCCTACTTGGCTTTAAGAAGTAGACTACACTTAATATCTTCATTGTTTATGTTGATCTTACAAAATTAAATTAAGTATAAATTACTGGATAATTTAGTATCTATTGTAATTGCTACTATGCATTTTACATATGATTTACGATGTCATTATCTTTATTAGTAAATTTCACGCACGTTGCAACTTAAAGCCTACGTATGTTAGGTTTAGCAGGTAAATTCTACAAAGATTATGGAGTAACATTTACCTGTTGCTTTCTCTTCTTCATAAATTAAACTAAGTATATTTAGTAGAACTGAATTAATATTTATACCTGAATATCCTTTTGTAATAAAAAGTTCAAGATTTTAAAAACGTAATCAAACAAAAACGGTAAATAAATTTCTCACGAGTGATCTAATGTTGATTGTGTGTTTTGTGTATTATGAATACTTGGTTCAATAACCATACTTAAAGTTGTGATTGTGAAAAAATACACATACATATTTATACAGTCTACTCATGTTATATGAGCACTAAAAAAAGTTTCTGTAAAACAATGCAGAAGTATCTTTCCTGTGTCCAGTCTCAGACATGTCCATGTATATAAATTATGTTCAAAAAGATTTAATTACAAGGTTATGTACTTGATCATGAATGTTCACTATAACAGGAGAAATGTACATCTACATTACAATAATGTCTCAACCAGTCAACTCTAATGTGATTACACATGCAGCAGCATCTTTTTGACATTATATATAAAGAACTTTTTTATTTATCTTCAAAAATGAACACATAAACTATACTACTAGTGATGTACATTATGATATTCATACAATTATTAAAACAAAACATACAAATAATTTGAAAGAGGCATCAGCCTTGATTACTGCATGCTTACGAAAAGTTTATATTTTGCAGGGCTCAGTTTGTTTCCCCAAATTTCTTTTCTGATTTTGATGAATCCAAATGTTGCTATGAAAATCATCTATAAGATAACCTGGACTATCCCTTCATAACGAAGTGAAAAGTTGTAATTTAACAATAATTTCAATACAGTAATTAAACATGAATATCACATCAGATTAAAAGCATTTTATGATACATATCCACTAGGGAAACACAGTAAGACAAACTCTGATCTTTTTATTTCCCCTTTTCTAATACTTCGATTGCTAGCAGGAACAATAATCTGTTCACTAATAACAGTCTTCTTGATGGGCAAACCAAAACAAACACAAAAAAAATGCTTCGAAAATAAGCATTCCAACAAGGTGTGTTCATTCACAATAATAAAGTACAACAGTGGCTTTTCCTCCTCATCTCTCTCCCTCTTCTTCCTTGCTTTCTACACAAAGCACTCTCCACTTTGAATAACTGAATTTAGGTAAACAGCATAAAATCTTAAACATACACTCTAAAAAAGGAATAGTCAAATATGACTGATATCTAGTCAAATCTGACTGGGCGAAAGGGTCAGCTGGAAGCAACTGATAATCAGTCATTTTGACTGATAATTATTAGTTATATTTATTTGACTAGATAATCAGTTAAAAATTCTTACTGAATTTCTAGTAATTTCCACTACTTTTCCGAGTCAGTTTTGACTACGTATATAGTTATCACACTTCCACTGATATTTCAGTCATTTCACTATTCATTTCTAGTCACTTTTCACTCTTTTTATCAGTCAGTATTGACAATAAATATAGTCATTCCACTTTCACTGATATTCTAGTAGATTTTCACCATTCAGACAGTCATAGCATACACTTGCATTCTTTCCTGCACCTCCTTAGTCTTTGGTGTTTGTGCCATCACAGTTCAATCATGCTGTAAGATCAAATCATAAGACATTGCAATCGCAAACCATCTTATACATACATTCAAGGCAACATGCAAATATACACTGTGTATTTGATTTAATAGTTTAATCAAAAAATTTTAATCAAAGTATTTTGAGAACATTTCATTTACATATATTACAGGAGCAAACCATCTTATACATACATTCAAGGCAACATGCAAATATACACTGTGTATTTGATTTAATAGTTTAATCAAAGTATTTTGAGAACAATTCATTTACATATATTACTGTGAAATATTGAAAATCATTATTTTCAACTCCCTTAACCGTAAAAATACTGAGCTATTTTGACCCCCTGTTGCACCCACAAATGTAATAACGCCCATAAATGTAATAACGCCCACAAATGTAATAACACTTTACCCACAAATGTAATAACGCCCACAAATGTAATAACACTTTACCCACAAATGTAATAATTTTTGATCGCCCACAAATGTAATAATGACTTTACCCACAAATGTAATAAATTTGAAGGGATTTTTTGCGAATCCGTTCTAAACTAAAATCCTATAGTAATGCGTTCATATAGCACAAAAGTGCAAAGTCTTTTTTTCAGACCGGGTTAATAAAACATCAAAGTACAAGTCCAAAGTCTTTTTTCCAGACCCGGTTGTTTAAAAAAATATAATAAAAGTCCAAAGTCTTTTTTTCCAGACCCGGTTGTTTCAAAAATTATAATATAAGTCCAAAGTCTTTTTCCAGACCCAGTTATTTCAAAATTTATAATATAAGTCCAAACTAAGATACGATAATGATATTCCTGTGGAAAAAAAGGGAATCGAGCTTAGTCTTTTCTCCAGACCCAGTTGATTAAAACTGGTGGAATTAATGTCTTTGTTGTTGTTTCAACTTATACGGTGTATATTGTGAATATGTGCACTAAGAGTAAATTGAGAATCAAGCGTAGTCTTTTCTCCAGACCCGGTTACCTGTTATTTAAACATTATGAATAACAGTTTAAAAACAGTATAAAAACCCCATAATCTTATTAATGCTGGATATAGCGTAGTCTTTCAGCCCGACCATTTTTTTCTTAAAAAAACGCTAATAGTAAGAATTAAAAAAATCAAAGTCTAAGACCAAACAAACCTTCAACCTAAGAACCTGTTTTAAAAGAGGTTTAGAGTGTTGTCTTTATTCCAGACCTAAAACAGTTACGAAAAATAATCTTCTAACATAAGACCTTATATTCTTATTCTCGTGGAATAACACGAGTTTTAAAACGTACTCTTTCCTCCAGACCCGGCTATTAAAAAAAAGTAACTGAAAAACTTCAAATCTAAGACCAAATTTCCAAAGTTTTTTTTAAATAATACTACTACCCCTACAAAACATTGTAATAACGCGTGGGTAAAGCAGACATCCTTTCTCCAGACTTGGTTACTATTTGAAAAATAAAATAGTTTTTACAAATATTCTAAAACGAATACCCAATAATCTAATTACTGTGGAACAACATGAAGACCGATTGTCGAAGATCGACTTTCCTCCAGACACAATTATTTCAGGAATAAAAAATCAATAAAACTCAACCCCCAACAACGAATCTAAGAACCAACAATCCTCCAAATTAAGACCATGTATGTAGAAAAGCACATGTTTAGAGCGTTGTCTTTATTCCAGACCCGGTGATTTAAAAATGATTTAAACAATCCTAAAAACAAAAGACTCATATTCTTATTCTTGTTGAATAACACGAGTATTATGCTTTGTCTTTCGTCTGGACCCAGTTATTTAAAACATAAAGAAAAAGAAATGACAGCTGAGACCAATCTTCAAAATTAAACCCACTTAAAATGCTTGGGCTTGAGTGTTGTCTTTACCCCTCACCGACGTATATTATAACTTTTGAAACGACCGGGTCTGAAAAAAAGACTTTGGACTTGCATTATAATTTTTGAATTAACCGGGTCTGGAAAAAAGACTTTGGACGTATATTATAATTTTGAAACAACCGGGTCTGGTAAAAAAACTTTGGACGTATATTATAATTTTGAAAAACCGGGTCTGGAAAAAGACTTGGACTTGTACTGTAATATTTCATTAACCGGGTCTGGAAAAAAGACTGAACTTTTGTGCTATATGAACGCATTACTATAGGATATTAGTTTAGAACGAATTCGCCAAAAATCACTTCAAATTTATTACATTTGTGGGTAAAGTCATTATTACATTTGTGGGTAAAGTGCATTATTACATTTGTGGGTAAAGTGTTATTACATTTGTGGGCGTTATTACATTTGTGGGTAAAGTGTTATTACATTTGTGGGCGATCAAAAATTATTACATTTGTGGGTAAAGTGTTATTACATTTGTGGGTAAAGTGTTATTACATTTGTGGGCGTTATTACATTTGTGGGCGATTATTACATTTGTGGGTGTAACACCCCCCCTCCAAGGCTTTTTAGAGTTGACCCTTATATACCGAGCATGAGATCTTGGCTGTAGAAAAATTGGCAATTATATCACCCATGACAAAACGTACAATAATATTAGTTACTTTTTCAAAAAATTATATAATTTCATTAATTATGCTAATTTACGCATAATATAAATTATGCTAATTTACGCATAATATAAATTATGCTGGAATCAAAGTTTTTGCTCCAAATCAATTAAGGAAGGTCAAAAACAGTATGATGTTCAGTTATAAACCTACTTTTGGCTGGTATCATTGTAAAGCCAGAAATATTTTTCAGAGGAATTGTTAAATGTGATTTGGGAACGTTGTTTGAGATATTAACATTTTTCTGCGCATTTGGGCAGTTTCTGTCATTTGTAATATACACATAGGTTGAAAAATCTCATAATTATGCTAATTTATACGTAAAATCAATGCTCTGATTAATTAAATAATGCTTCATTTTTTTATTCAGACTCTTTGTAGGATTCTGATTGGAAATTCAATATCGTAATTCTTTTCTTTTGTATTTTATGGTTTTTAAAATTTATTATGTATTTACTTTGTTTTTCAACTTTTAGTTTTCTATTGTTTTTTCTGGAAATCGCCCGCAACTTTATTGTGACCATAAACAAGATAAAACTGAGTTTGATTAGTAAAATGGGAAATAATGATACATTTATGAATTTTGGCTAAACCCACAATTTACATTGGATTTGTACAAAAATTCACTTTTTTCAGCGATTTTGGGTCAACATGCATTCATGAAATGTTGTGTGATTTCGGAAGTGCATACCCGGGAGTCACAAATTTGGTCTAAAAAATTGCACAAGACTTGCAAGAATAAAGACATGGAACTGCGCGGCACCAGCTACAGATTTATCGAGAAAAATGTTGAGGTCAGTCTTTTTATGGTTAAACCGCCTCATGGTTTGAAATTTTTTTTTGTGAATTCGGGCCATAGCGTTCGGCCATTGCTGGCATTGTATTCATGCAAAACTAGAGTACAATGAAAAAAAAAACCATATTCATGAGATGATCATGAATGTCGTTGACAATCTAATTCTGAATGTACCTAACGCTAAGAAACCACTCTTTTTATATTCATTTATCAAATTCTACTTACAGTGATCCTGTTTTTAAAAAATAATTTTTCAAAAATGCCACATGCCTACCAACCTGTAAACTTAAATATAGGACTGATTCATTTAAAAAAAAGGAGTCACAGCATATTTCACATGGATTAGTGTAAGATACCTGGACAATAGGATTTCTTTAACCATATGGTATAATGTATATCAAAATTTCTTAAAAGGAATAACTCCTTTTAAAAAGGAGAAGTTGGTAGGTCTGATGACAATCCGAGAAATTCAATTTTTTAAGAATTATGTTATTCCTCCAGATGTAGCCTGTTGTCATTGTTTAGACCATTTTCATGAATTTATTCAAGTAACAGCCAGTATGACCTTCTTACCAATTCCTATGTTAAATTGTGAAAGTGGCACAAAAAGGATTTTGCATCATCACACGTAACATAGAATAACTATAACCTGTATAAAGATCATCTGGAAAAATTATTTTGCGCTATTTAAATAAATTTAATTGGTCTACTTTTCAAAAAAGGTCACTTGTCTCTGAAACATATTTGACGCCTCATATCCCATTGACTTTGTACACAAAAGTTGCTGAGCTTTGTCGTGCCTTGTTTGAATAAGACTTTAAAGGTAGTAGCCCACATTTGCAAAATATGTCAAAACAAACAGTATAGTTTGCTTGGAGTTTTGATATGACTTCAGTAAACATGTACAAGATAGCATTTCAATCTGCATACTCCAGGAACAATTCCCCAAACAGCAGTTTGTTCTTCTTAGGGGGTGTTGCAAGAAAACATTTACAATCAATCACAAATTTTTGTTGAAAAATTTACAAGTGATACAACAATCTTAACTAAAGCAAATAATTTATATTTGTTGACCAGCAATCAATTGCAAATTTGAAATTGATTGTAAGATTAATGATTGATTAGGCCGGTACCTGAAAATGACTTGCAATCAATTGCAAGTTTCTTGCACCACTCCATGCCTAGGACTCTATGATGAAAAATTAGAGATGTAAGCCTAAGGGAAATGGTACTAGATGGCGTTGTGGTCTTGCAGTTGGGGTTTCCATCATCCATCTTGTAAATGACTTTCTGCAGAAAGTCATAAGTGTTGGCTGCCTCCCAAGGATAATTTACCCACAGAATATAGATGGCCTTAAAGCAAAGGTACACTCCACTCCACTTCCAAGGCAGAATCATCGCAAATAACGAACACTTGCTCTGGCTTGAGGATGTCCCCAAGGGCGAGCACAAAAGGTTGCTTTTGCTGGCAGTTCTCTAGGTACTCTGGAAGGTTTGTCCCCACCTGAAAGAAAGAAAAAATGATGGTGCTCTATCACTTTTCAAATCATATTATAGCAATTACAAATTCTTATAACATGACGAAGCAATTAAGAGTATTTGACAAATACAATATGAAATGTTATTCATTTTTCTTTTCGTTTTGCACATGTCATCCCAAGACAAAAAAATGTGTAAATTATTAATGTTGTTAAACTAATTTGAAGGTATTGAAAGAAAACAAATTTCATTCATTTGTGTGTTTGCAATGAGGCATGGGACAAAGTATCGTTAAATCTCGATCAGAGGCGCATAATTGTGAGATCTTTTTAAAGAGTTCCATTTAAACAATGAGTAAATATTAATAATACCTGTCTTGGGAACAACGCAATATATCTTCAAAGTTTGTTTGTAAAACGGGTTTGATCCATTTTTGTGACTTCAGAGAAAAATGCATTTGTTTGCCAGATTTTGTTCAGGCGTCTACATGTATGTAAGTAAAAGTGAAATTAGGAAATGCATTTCTTCTTAAGTGCTCTAAAAATTAGCTTAGAACTTTTGTTCAAAAGACAGGTACAGTTGAACAATGTTCTTTATATCAATAACTCAATTTCCATAAAAAGTGGATCTCACCCAATTTGCAAACTAAGTCTCCCAGAAATACAAAGATCCTTCAAGTCAATTCATGCCTGTTTGAAAGTTTACAGTAGGGACATTTCCAACAACACAGCAAAAATGCATATTTGAAAATGAACCATGCAGAGAATTAACACGTTATAGGTAGAGTAATTGATGCTTATTATTAAATGAATAATAAGGACAATTTAAAGGTATATAGGAATACTTGCGGTATAAAATAAACTCCAAAAAACTCCTTGCTAAAACCATTACTATACACATAAATTATCAATGTGCAAATAATTTAAGGCATGATACACATTGGATGTGCTGGAAATAGTAGAACATTGGTAATATAACAATTATCCAAATAAATTATAATAATTTATATTTTGATACAGAACACAGAAATTCATATATGGGACATCTGACTTTTTGACGTATCACGCATGTTTTAACTTACGATTCTAAAAATATTTTGTACATTTGTGTTGAAATGTTTCCATACTACAGTGCAAATATGAAGCATTGTTTCCTGATAATCAAACAAAGGCCAAGTAAACTTTATCAAAATGTTCCACCATTGACCAGTACTCCATGCTACTTTTAAAAGTGAAAAATTAACATGTTTAGAGAAATTTGCATTTCATTAAATTGATTTTCTTACTGGGCCGATGTTGATGAAGGCTTTGGATGATTCTGCCCTGCTGCATCTCATACTACGCTTCCCCCCTTCTTCATTCCTGGAGGCGAGATTTGAGGAAGCGCAAGAAGTGCCATGGTCTCCACTTCTGCTGCAGGACATGTCAAGTCAGAAGATGCTGTACAATTAGGAAGAAAACAAATTAAATAAGATTAGGTGATGCATAATATGGAATTCCCCAACCAATTTAAAACATGGTCCTTAATTGTGAGCTCTGCCCAGGCCAAAATCCTTCCAAATTTAGTATACCTGTTGTCCATGACCCATTGTTGTGCACCTCCAATTTCATTTTCCTAAATCCCTCATGCATGACCGTGCAGCCACCATTTTGTTTATTTCAAGTCCATTTGCATACCATTCTTTCTTCTTTCGTATCTCTGTTGTCCTGCATGCTACAGACTTCAAACAATTTGCTATAGATAGTCAGACAGTTGCTCTATCATTTAAGCCACATAACCTGCCCTTCAAAGTGCCATCTTCATGCAATAAATTTCAAATAGTCTTCCTTTAAAAACTTAATATTTATAGAAATGTAAAGTCAGAAAATCGTAAAATGGCCATAACTTCCTTGTTTCTATTCTTTCACATCTCAAATTTTCAGAGATTGATATTGCTTATTGATTGAAAAACCTGGGAAATCAAAGGCGTCGATGCATGCACATTGTTCTGATACGATTGCAGTTCTAGTTTACCTTTCTTTTTGTTCCTTCTGGAAATCTCTTCTTCTCTCCATTCCAAATATCATTTCTATATTTCCATCATTCCAGCTTCAATGTTGTAAATATTATTCAATTAAAAATGTTTTTTTTTTAATATTCTTACCGAGATGTGGAACAGTCAAAGATTCCCGCCATGTCGGGTTATGGAGGTCTGCATACTTCAGTACCAGGGGAGCTATTTTGGGCCACTCTAAGAACAGCTTATCTGCAACCTCTGGATAAAGAATCCTGAAGTCCTGCTGAATCTGGAATGAATGATAAAATGTTACTAGTATACACTTATTTACAATTTGAAAGGGAAAGAGCAATATGGGTAATTCCACAGAAAGAAAAATTGGCAAAACATGAACTCATTTTGTTACGATTACTAAAGGGGAAAAAAAGCAGCAGTTTTAAAATAACTACACATATATCACATGATTTCATCACAATGGCAATACAAACAAACATGCACTTTTATAAATTTCAGAACTTGGCAGCCAAAAACTACAGTATCTTACACAGTGGTGTAATAACTACTAAAACAGTGCCCTAGCTGAGCCAAGATCAAAATCTTTCTCAATCAAAATAGTTTCTAACCCCCCCCCCGGGCGCAGAAAGCAACATAAAAGAACCCCTACCCCTAGGTTGAAGAGTATGATCATGCCTTGGGGAAAATCATATGCACATTTCCCTCTGTAGCACCCCTCCAGTATTATCCTTACAGGGCCTAAGATTATACTGGTGCAGCCTGCACATGGTAATCGGTGGAGGTTCAACAGGCTCAGCGGTAACTGAACACTACTCAAATCGGTGTACACCCAGTAACATTTATACATGTTCTGAGCCTTTATTGCTCGCTAAAAATTACCTGTTAAGTCTCCCATGGAGGCTTTGGGTGTCTTCTTTGGCTCCGATGTAATTGGTGCACTTTTTTGTGCTCTCTTTCGTACATTTACAAGTCGGTATTCCAAATATCCAGATGCCTCCCGTTTCTCCCTAGCTGGAGAATACCATGCTTCCTGAAAAAAAATGAAAATCCCTTTAACTCTCATTACTCTTGTGATTGACAATTATGCAATCCTCATTATCATCCACACTTCCACGCAACTTAATTTCTGGAGAATCTGCCTATACAATTATACTACGAAGATAAAGCTACATGTATTTCTTGACTAGTAGCTTAGTTTTCATCACTCAACCTATAACCCTATCTGTCCCGGGCTATTTCAAGGCAATTAAATATGGAGGAGGGGGGCTCAGCCCCCCCCCCCCCCGTGGGACCTTACCAATTGCCACAAAATTGTGCACATACCTCAAGAATTGTGCAAAGAATACAAATCCATCGTTATTTCTATGTAGATCTACATCGTTTAATTTTATAAAATGCATAAATACATATTTTACTCACATGACCTACTCCTTCAAGGTCCTTTAGCTTGGGAAATTGCGACACCACTGCCTTGGCTAGAGCGACCTTGACATCTGTAGGTGGCCTGAATAATTAATAATGGAAAAAAAATTTGCTTATCTTAAATCAGTTCAGCGATTTTTGACCTGCATTCTCATCAATACCAACACTTGAAAATTTTCTACAATATGATTTTAAGACCTGGGGAGCGTTTCATGAAAGGACTTGTCGGACGTTTTATCCGACAAGTCCCATTTTATCCGACAGTTACCATAGGAACAGTGCCTCTCGGCTAATCATAATCAAGGAAAGATGTCAGGTCTGCCAACTTGTCAGACAAAAATGTTGATGAAACGGTCCCCTGGTCACACCGCCCGAGCGTTGTTGGAGCGGTAAAGGGAGAGAGGGTTGAATTTTGCTCTCAAAATTTTGGAAAAAAAACAAAAACAAAAAAACAATCGAAATCGAAAATGGTGAACGGTAGCGAGCGGTGATGATTTTTTTTTCTCTCCGCTCCAACAACGCTCGGGCGGTGTGACCAGGCCTTTAATTTTCCCAATTGTTTGTGGCTCGATTCCATATCACTTCAATTTTTTTCTCTTGTTTCTCTTGTTTTTAATATACATGTACACTGTACATTTCAAGTGGGTTTCATATGACTCTGTTGATTTAAAATAGCTAAATTTCTTAATATTTTATTAGTTTGATATTTCTATTATATTAATATACAGGCTGTATTTAATAAAGAAAAGTCATGAATTTCAAGGGTAAACACGAAAAATTAATTCTTTGGTGCAGCACGTAATTGAAACATAGTCTTCACATGATAGGTCAGTGAAGACTTGTCAAAAATGGTTTTTTACAATATGAAAATGTACCGGCATTTGTTTAGCCATTGACATTTTTGGTTTTTGTGTGGTTAAGTAACATATTGATGAACCGAAATCCATGTTATGTAATCAGTCCTTTTTTCATTAAGTGTAAATTTGTTTTGGAAGGTTTAATATGCCATAAAAAGGAAAGACACTTGAAGGACACTTACTTGCTTGTAAATTCTTGTATTAACCAAGACACCAGGATTCGCACAACCTTTATGCGAGATTGTACAGAAAGCATTCCATTATCCATTTCCTTCACGAAGTTCTCTCCGTTAAAAGAGTCCATCAGGATAGCTCTGACATCCTATAATAAAAACATATACCGGTATGTATATATGTAATATGAAATGTCATTTACTCAGAAAATGAAAAATGGTTTTTACTGTACCATTTGTATATCAATAGACAAATCATTTCATACCTAATCATGAATAGAATTTTAAATCAGGAACATAAAAATATTAAAATTCATGCATTTACAAAACTTTGAATTCTAAATAACATTCTTAATCTTTATTAGATTTTTCTCAAACCTTCACCAATATTTTCTCTGCTCTTTTACAAAACAATTGGAACGCCTTTGGCATGCTCGCCTGCATCACGCAATTCATTATAGCAGCAGTGCTGACTTTGATGGCTAATGTGTGTTCATTTACCCAAAATGACCTGTAACCTTGATCATGTGACCTGACACTGATGCAAGATACTTGAATAACCTTTTGTTCAAGTATCATGAAAAAGGCCTTAAAGACTTTTAAAGTTATAATGACATTTCAAAAAAAAAACCTCAGTCCAAGTTCATTGACCCTAAAAATGACTTTTGACGTTCATCATGTGATCTGGCCGATAACACAAACACACCCGGTGGGCACAGACGTATGTACACACAGAGTACCAACTACCATAATGCAATGCAACACAGGCCTAGATCGGCCTAGGCTATATATGTTTGGTCTAGCCTAGGATAGGCCTAAACCTATACTTAGCAGCTCTCCTATATTAGATTGATTTCTAGGCCTGGCCTAAGCCCTAAGTTAAATCTAGATCATCTGGAGTAGATTCTAGATCTAGAGTCTTAAACGTTAGAGTAGACCCTAAACTAGATCTAGATCTAAATCATATCGAATCCTACGGGACACAACTGCGCGTGCTTTCCGCGCGTGTCTACCACTCTATGGAAATACCATTGGAAATTTCATGTTTTGTTAACAGTTTTGTCATTCCTGAAAAAAGTTCCCACTTTTATCCCTAGTTCCAATGATATAATGCTGATGATATCATATTATTTCCATTAGATAATTGAAATTTTTGCAAAGATGTTAATTGCATTCGCGTTTTGGGGTCAAAAACACCCCTTTCATATCAAAATAGGATGAAACTCAACGTAAAATCCTACTTTATGTCACCACAAACGATTTCCCCCCGTTCAAATTTCGCTTGATGGTATCGTACAGCTTAGTCTTAGTTTAGTTCTCATGAGTCATTGTGCAGTTTTTTCCAAGCTTTACGATGATGTAAAACTAAAAATGATGTTCATTGGTCAAACTTTGCGTTCGCGTTTTAGCTTTAAATAAACATGTGTCGATCAGACCACAAGCCAATAATGGCAAAAGTTGTCATATTCGGGCCGGGCGAGTACTGTACCTAATAGTAATATGCAGTGCAGAAGGCAGGGGTCACGGCCGCCGTGCCCTAGCGTATAGCCCTAGCGCTAGCCGGCCCGGGCTGCGCTTGTGCGACTGTGCGTGCGCCGCTGGGCATTGACTTGATATGCTAGATCTAGAAGTCGAACTAGACTAGATCTAGAATAGATCTCTCTAGATCTAGACCTAGATTAGATCTAGATCCAGATTAGAACTAATACAGTTCAAACTCACCCTTGAAAGTGTGTATTAACTCCTCCATCCCCCATTCCAGCAGCATTTTCCTCACAAAATCATCCATCAAAATCCAGTTGGCCACAGCTACAGCAGCACAGTCAACTAGTGATCCGTACAAAACCGGTACTTTTTACTCGAACCATCGCGCGATCTCGATCTCGGAATCGACCAATAAGCGACCGCGCTTGTTCCCCTGAGCGCATTATAGGAAACCCGTCAAACGTAACTACTTCACTTAGTTATTTGTCAATGACAGACATTATAGTAAAAGGGAGCAAATTAACTAGAAATTGACTGATTTTCAAGTTAATTTCACTTGACTGGGAAATCTAGTTAATTATTTGACTAGACTGTTTTTAGAGTGTACATGTATTTAGTGTTACTCCAAATCATGCAACTAACTTGCTCACTAACAACTAGAAATATTACTAAAAGTGATTAATATCCCCCACCCAAAACGGCAGAGTAGGATGCTTCACACTCTTTCCCCCGATTTATTGCCAGACTGGTCCAGAACACAATGAAAAATTCTTGACCATTTCTTGGGAAAGTTCGAAAATGTTTTCTTTTTTAATGTCATTGCTACTTCTGAGTTTCCTATACTGTATTAAGAAAAATTGGCGATCAGTGGAAGAATCACCCAAGTACATACGCCCTTATAGTGCCATAACCCAAATGGAATTATTTTGTAAAGTGAACATAACCAATACAAAATGGCTTTGTGTAGTAAAGTACTTTCTTTCCAGCGGTGTTCAATTTCTATGTATCTGAATGTTTTAAGGAAACCATTCATGTGAAAACAGACAGAGGAAATTAACTCTTATTTTAAAGAGAATGCAATATATGTTTCACGGAGATCCCAAAATGTACTGTTGACCACTTTACAAAGAAAAAGTAATCCCAATATTAACTTCACTTTATTTATTTTTTTTTTTTGGGGGGGGGGATCAAAGGGGGAAACAGGGTAGCTTGATTTTTGTTAAGTGTCCCGACACCCAACCATCATCCTACTTTAGGCACAACTCCACTACAGCAACATGCTGACCAATTTCTTTTAAAGACCCCAGCCAACGAAATGTCATCCAATTTTCAACCAAGAGCTTAATAAAGTTACATTTAGAATAATAAGTTATAATAATAATAATAAATTGGTTCTTATAAAGCGCATAATCAATGGAAATTGCTCTATGCGCTAAATACAAATTGCTCTCCATTATTACAGTTACACTACGAAAAAAATAAATATGTTTTCAAATTTCTTTTTAAAGATTCAACAGAAGTACATGATCGAAGGTGAATTGGTAAACTATTCCATATTTTGGGACCGCAAAAATCAAAATTAGCTTCCCCCTTTTAAAACAACTCTAGGAATTTGTAAAATTGTAGTGTCTTCACAAGAACGAAGTTTATAATGTGGCCGGTGTGGGGATCTAAGTAAACTATAAAGGTATTCAGGTGCCATTTTATGCATACACTTAAATCTTTAAGCGCCATTGGCAGCTATTTGTGCCCAAGTAACTTTTTTTGTATAACCAATTTTACAGCCAGAAAATCAACACCATATTCCGTGTCTTTTATGTTGTTATACTGGCAAGGAATTCACAATTCATTTTATCATATAAAAAATAGTGGTTTACATAGACATTTTTTGAGTAAAATTGTATTTTTGCATCATTATTTTGAAGAGTTGATTTTGGATATTGCCGCGATCTGAATCAAGATTTCCCCTATTAGTCCAGTCAATCTAGCCAGAATAGGGGGGGGGGGTGACCCGCCGATAATTGCAACACTTGATTTTCCACTGCAATGCTTTCCATGAGGGTCCCCTTTACAACATACTAAAAGTCCCAAAAAATCCAAGCAGTGGAAATTTATGAAATTTGCATATTATGCAAATTAGCCATAAAAAATTAGAAAAATAAGGAAAATAGTCCAAAAATTACAAATTAAGTGTCCAAAACAATTTAATTTGAGCGAAAAGTAATGATAAATAACTGTATTCAATGTTTTTATTAAAAAGCGCCAGCGAATCTACCTAATTTGCATATTATGCAAATAAGCATCCTTATATGGAAAAAATGTCAAGATATTGTGCTTGTTCTCATATAGACTGCTTGAAAACATTTCATTTATGTAGACATTTTTTTTTTTTTTTTGTTTTGGACACTTGCTACTATCACTACAATTCATCACAATGCCTGAAAATTAATTTGCGTATTATGCAAATTAGATGTAAATTAAATGTCAAAAGCAAGCAATTTGAACAAACTTTCACGGTGAATAAATAAGTACAATGTTTTTATTTTAAAAAGCTAGCCAATCTGCCTCATTTGCATATTATGCAAATAAGTATCCATATATGGAAAATGTCAAGAAAATTTGATTTTCTCACATTGACTGTTGTTCAAATCAATATGCTGCTATCACTAAGCATGCATATTTATCCTAATGTAATTTGTATTTAAGGTAAAATACTGCAAATGTGTTCTTCACGTCCTAAAGCCATGTTGTTAGTCTGACAAGATGATGGGATTGGCAAGAACAAAGCAGTGTTTAAAATTGGTGAGTAGTTTGTTAGAGCTGACGTCCGTTTCTTATATGGATGTGAACGACAGAAGGAAGGCCAAGAAAAGCAAACTTATGGCAAGTGAGATCTGATGAGTAATTCAATTCAATTCAATTCATTTATTTATTCAACCATCAAAAGGATAAAAACAGTACAATATACAGTATCAACAAAGTATCAGAAAAACAAACAAATAGATGGTTCGGAGACCCCAGAGAAGCGATGCTTATGAAAGGGGTCACCACGCGATGCATTAATACATTACAAATGACAAAATTAAGGAGTAAAAATCCCAGATCAAAATTAAAAGAAACACTCCTGCAGCAAAAAAAAAAAGAATGAGCTAAAGGGGGGGGGGGGGCAGCACTAATGTAAGATGTGAGATCATATGCATTCGATCAATAAACGGAACATAACATTTTCCTGCATAAAGATCTAAATCTTGATAAAGTAGAACTATTTTTTATATCATTTAGAATTTCATTCCATAGTTTGGGGAAGTAAGTCTTAAATGAATTAAAAGCAATGGATGTTCGAACATATGGAGGGCGTAGGCATTTGCTGTGACGAGTATTGTGAGAATGGATTTGAGAATTTGAAACAAAAATGTCACTGAAGAGAGGTGGTAAGATTCTGGCATTAAGCTTGTACATAAAAACTAGTGAATTTAATGATATCAGATCTTTTAAAGTTAATAAATTTGATTGTAAAAACAAAGGCTTTGTATGACTATTAAAAGGAGCATTTGAGATAAGTCTTATTGCTTTCTTTTGTAAAATTGTTAATTTATCTAAGTGTGTTTTAAATCTATGACCCCATACAATGTTACAGTAATTTAAGTGAGGAAGTATGATACTGTTATAAAGAGTAATTAAAATTGAATGGGGAACAAAATGTCTAATTTTAGAAATAACTCCAATAGATCTTGAAACTTTGGTACAGATTGAATTGAGATGTGGTTTCCAAGAGAGGTGTTCATCAAAAATTACTCCTAAGAATTGAAAAAAAAAGAAAAATATTTAGAGAAGGAGGAGGGTCCCTCCTGCCTCGAGTTCGAAAAATGATATACTTTGTTTTGTCTAAATTCAGAAAAAGTTTGTTGCAAACGAACCAATTAGTAAATTTTCTTAATTCATTGTTTGCTGATGAGACAAGATTATTTATTTTTTTTGTGAGATAATGTGACCGTTGTGTCATCAGCAAACAATGAAAAGTTTAGAATTGGGGAGCTATTAATTATATCATTAATGTAAACAAGAAACAGGAGGGGACCCAACACAGAGCCCTTAATGAGAGTAGTCTCATTAAGAAGTGTAGCAGAGATTCCATCTGGCCTAGTAGCTTCATGCAGGTTGGTTTCTTTAACAATTTCTTCAGTAGTTTGGCTACACCCGCTTGACTAAAAAGTATGTTTTCTGGCCATGTCTGGGTCAGAACAGGGTTCCAGGACTTGCAGAGCAGAGTCATCATCATCATGATCAGTGGTAAATACTAAGACTAATAATCAGTTGTCTTCCAATGTAGTCATAGCATGATAACATGATATTAAGGGCTTTCAACATGCTAGTTGTTACAGCCTGGATCATTGCCAATCCGGTCAACAAATGGTGTATTGTAGGCTTGTCTAAAACCATTCTATGGTCCTAGTGTGGCAATTCTGAGCTTCACCGATGCTTTAGGAGCTCAACATGCGCAAGCCTTCCTATAAAACTCTTCTTCCGACACAACTTATGTCCAGTGTCTATTAAATTGAGGCATCTTGTGTCGGAAGAAGACATGGGGTAATGGTTTGGTTCTTGCCAAAGTCCTCTTGATTAACATTCAATCTCCTATGCTCGACTTGTCGGATTTCAGTACAGAGAGTTGTATGATTGTCCAAAGTACATGTGCATGACACTATGAATGTCAGCATTCCTCCAGACTAGCATCCTCAGTCGTACCATAATTTCTGACAGGTTTATTCCTCTGTATACTGACAGTATACCAATGAGTAACACAAAGTGGCAAACAAATCCTGGAATGGGTACACACTGTTTAATCATTGTTGGATGGTATTTGATGGGGATGTTAAGGGTGTTTTGTTTTGTTGTGCCCTCTTGTTGGAAAGGCAATCATCTGGTTTAGTCCTTCATCTGTTAACGTCTACTTGGTTGTTCATTGTCTCACTGAGGAATTTCCATTTGCCATAAATATCAGGAAATTGATATTATTTGCATATGATTTGCTTAGAAATTATAGCTACAATATTTGGAGATTGCCATTCTTAGGACATTCATCAAAGAGGAAAGAACAGAAAATGGATGCTTCATCCTGAAGCAGCAACTGGATTCAGCAAGAACGTCTAATCATGATTCCTGTATCTGGGAAAGATGTCTATATACACTTTAAGCCTTTATCATGACTTTATGAATGGCTTTCATGTTGCTCGTATTGGCAAATGCTCATTGGTACTCTTATAAACCATGCCAAGAGATTTCGTGATTCGAGCAAGTACTCATATTCACAACCACAAGTGGTGTGCTACAAGGACCAAATATTCGAAGCTAACAAGCTTCTATTTGTACTGGGTGTGACATCTTGTGCTGATCACTTGACAATCAAGGAGAATGCTAGCGTGGACTATACTAGCAAGAAATGCAAAGACTCTACCAAGTCAAGGAGAGAGCAAGACTTGGATGAAGCATTCAAGCATTCAAACAGTGGGACCCATGTAGAACTGACTCATCATTGCACAACATGAGTGGGGTATCTGCTCCGGTGGTAACTGCTCATGAAAAAAGTCAATATCAACCAAGCAAGGTCATCAAGGTTACACATAATCTACGTGGAATTTTAGAGGAAAATATCACAAGTTTCCTTTATTATTTATAACATGCCGGATGCTTATTTGCATAACATGTACATTCCACTTCAGATATAGATCCACAGAGGGGAGACCTTTGAAGGACCTTTCAAAGACCAAGAATTGGCAAGGTCTTAATTTGTACAGCAGTCTCCAATATCACTAAAATTTGTCATCTGTGTTGTGGAATGACTCAGAAAGACCCCTCAAAGAACTCTGAAAGACACCTGTCTTATAGAGATCTTTCAATGGTCTTTCAGAGATGTTTACGCTTTAAGTGATCTTTCAAATTTTTTTCCATAGACTTTGCCTGATCTTTCATTTATCTTTCGATGATATTTCAATGATCTCTCATGAGTCTTACAGTTATCTCCGTAAAAAGCTTGAGAGACTGCCGAAAGATCATAGAAAGACTAATAAGAACTTTTAAAGTTCATTGAAAGACCATTGAAAAATCATCAAAAAATAATTTTACTGTAAGACCACTGAAAGACTGTTTTGGCGTTTCAAAAGTTTTGGGACTCACGAGGAACATAAGGACCATTGAAAGATTTATCAGGAATCGTGAAAGACATTGAAGATCTTTGAAAGTTCATTGAAAGACCCTTGAAAGATCAAGCAAGTTTTATCGTCTTATAGCAGTCTTTCAGAGGTCTTGTTCTCTGTTGAATGGGGGTTTAACTGTTTGTGTGAGAAAAATCAAAATTTCTGGTTTTTTTTTTCATACAAGGATGCTCATAATTATATATGCAAATGATGTAGATTTATTTACAATTTTTATATTTGAAGAATTATTGAATTTGTAAAGATTACCATGAGCTTCCGTTCAATTTATATTGTTTTCCGCACTTGATTTCCAAATTTTTGATTATTTTCCTCATTTGCAAATTATTATGGCTAATTTGCATAAAATGCAAATTTTGTGATTTTCATATGATTGTCTATTTAATGACTTTTAATATGGTATTACTTTCCTGTAAGGCATTTCCATATTCAATTCAATTCAATTTTCAATTCAATTCAATTCAATTTTATTTATTTCACTTCCATCAAACAAAAACAAATTGTATACCATATATATAAAAAATAAGTATTTGTATCCATTGCAAAGAAACAAAAATAATAATACATATGTTGTGAAAAAAACTTACACGATTTGGGCAACACATTGGAGGTTTTAAATAAGTATACTATTTTTCAATAGAAATTAAATTAAGATGGAAATGGAGGGACCCACTAAAAAGCAATGCTTGTACAATGTGGGCCCCTCAAAAATAGATAACAAAACCATTAACAGAGTACAAATACAGACATATGTAATCAAATGAGAAAAAAAATAAATGAGAGAGAAATACTCACAAAATATAAAATACGAAGATATCAAAAAATATAGTTTGTATAGGACAAAACAAACCGTCCTAAAATATATCCAAAAATATATCCACCCTTCCCACCCCCCCCCAAAAAAAGAAAAGAGAAAGGGGAGAATGCCCTGAGAAGATGGATGGGTGCTGCTAAACGTAGGTAGAACACATGCCATCGTGGACTCAAGCAAACTGGATTCAATGTGTATAAAAGGAGAAAAAAATATATAAAATGACCTGGAAAGAATAAAATGCGCGAAAAATGTGATTGATGCCGTAAATAAGCGGTAGGAAGGCGGATAAGCGGACAGGAAAGAGAAAAAAGATGAGAGGATAGACACAAATAATATATGAGGTTAAAAACCGAGCACAATTGGGAAGGACTTGTGTCAGATTTTTTTTTTCAATAAAAAAAAAGGGATGATTTATGTTTTAATTATAGTCTTTATAGTAAAAATGATGACTAACCTCTTGACAGAGATGATGAATAAGATTTAATTTGAGGATACATTATAAGATTTTAATAGAGATAATTTGAATTTAGTCTTAAAAGAGTTCAAAGATTTTGCAGTTCTTATATCATTATGAAGTGAGTTCCATAACTTCGGTCCCTCATATATAAATGTGTTCTGAACCAGCAAAGTTCTTAGAAGTGGTAAATGGAATTCGCCCAATCGCCTTGTTGGATAGTTATGAATGGATTGATTTTTTGGAAACATTGAATGAAATACATTTGGGAGGTTGTTATTGTTATAATTGTACATAAACTGACCGAGATTGAACAAATACAAGTCTTTAATTTTCAATATTTTATGTTCCAAAAATAATGGGTCAGTATGAGACAAATATGCTTTGTGACATATGACACGAAGAGACTTCTTTTGTAATAGGAGTAATTTGTCTAAGAGTGTTTGATGTGTGTTGCCCCACGCTAAAATTCCATAATTTAAATACGGTAATATAAGGGATGAATATAATGTAAGCAGGGACGATAATGGTAAACAAAATTTAAGCTTGTTAATTATACCAATGTTGCGTGAAATAGTTTTACATATGATATCTATGTGGAATTTCCATGAGAGCTTATTATCGACTGTTATTCCAAGAAACTTAATATGGGATACTTTTTTCCAAGGGAGTTCCATCCAAAATAATATCAACAGGAAGTGTATTAATAGAGTTGCTAAACAACATATATTTTGTTTTTTTGTAAATTTATTGACAATTTATTTGCTCTTATCCATTGGGTGACATTTTTTAGTTCAGAGTTGATTGTATTAGCAAGGTGAAGAGGATTTTTATGTGAAAAAAATAAGTTAGAGTCGTCCGCAAAGAGAATGAAAGAAAGAACATCTGATGATCTACAAAAATCATTAATATAAACTATAAACAAAATCGGGCCTAAAAGACTACCCTGTGGAACTCCACAATTATTTTTTTTTCATTTGAGAATTGCATCCGTTTAAAAAGACATATTGCTTCCTATTCAAGAGGTAGCTCCTGAACCACTCCAAGGCCTTCCCACGCACTCCATAATGATGTAATTTGTTTAGTAAAATATCATGATTAATGGTGTCGAAGGCCTTGGAGAAGTCCAGGAACAAACCAATTAAATGAGAAGATTTATCGATTGAATGTGCCGCTTTTTCAATGAAACTCAATAATGCATGTGTAGTGCTATGCTTTTCCCTAAATCCAAATTGGGAATTTGAAAGTATATTATTTGATTTGAGAAAATTAATAGTTCTTTTATAAATAATCTTTTCTAGTATTTTCGACAATGTAGATAACAAAGAAATTGGGCGGTAATTATTAACATCTAATTTGTCACCCTTTTTAAACAAAGGAATGACTTTTGCTATTTTCATGCTCTCGGGAACAATGCCGTTGAGAAGTGACAGATTGAATATATGAGTTAGGGGATCCGCAATTGACGATATTACCCCCTTAAGAAGAAAATTATTGATGTCATCATGTCCTGTACTTTTTTTTAGAACTGAAATCAGAAACAATATTAATTATCTCCTGATTATAAGTTGGAGCGAGAAACATTGAACTAGAATTTGGTGGGCCTAAAAATTCAGAAAAGTGTTTTGCTGCGGGAGGAATATTACTTGCAAGATTTTCCCCAATTGAAGAAAAGTGATTATTCAGGATATTACAAATTTGGAGAGAATCTTCAAAAATGACATCGCCAGATCTAATTTTTGTAATATTGGATTTATTATTTGATATATTCATTGCTTGTTTTAAAATTTTCCATGTATTTTGCATATCACGCTTGTAAAGTTGTAACTGATTAGTAAAATATCTTTTCTTTTCTAAACGTATAATCTTTGTCAGTGTATTTTTATAACAAGTATATTTAAGTTTGGATTGCTCAGACCGTTTCATTTTGTATCTATAATATAAGTTATTTTTTTCTATTTATCGAACGCAAGAGCGATTTAGAAATCCATGGAAGCTTCGGTGATTTTTTGTAGTTAGATGGCTTATCTCTAAGTTTCGGAATATAAGTGTCAAAGTGTAGATTAAAAATATTCATAAAATTTTCAAAGGACAAGTTAACGTCATTACTATCAAAAACACAAGACCAATCAGCATCGTCAAAACTAGCACCCAGACGAGCTATATTTTCGTGTGTTATTCTTCGTTTTAGTGGACGGCTATTGTTATTGAATCTGTCTTTTAAAGAGAAATTAGTCGAAACAGGGAAGTGATCTGTGATATCAGAGAGTAATATGAAGGAATCGGGTGGGGGAAGAACATTACAGAAAATATTATCAATAAGAGAAGCGGATTCATTGACTATGCGTGTTGGTTTAGATATTAAAGGTAAGTAAGAAGCGGATAGAAATATTTCCAAAAAATCTTGTGTAACATTATTTTGTTTTAATAAATCAATATTAAAATCGCCCATTATAAAGCAATTTTTACTATCAAAAATTGTATTTTTAACCAAGTCAGAGAGATGATCTAGAAATGATTTGATATTCGAACTCGGAGGCCTGTATATAACACCTATGATAATGTTTTTGCTGTTGGGGATAGTAATTTCAATAAAAAGAGATTCAATTGTATCAGTCATGCTGTTAAGCTCGTCTCGAACTACATAATCATATGATTGTGAAACATATAACGCAACGCCCCCACCCACCCTATTTTGTCTGTTGTTAACTAAAAGATCATATCCATCGAGAGCCAATGGAAGGCTTGTATCATGAGAAAGCCATGTTTCGGTTAAACCTACTACTGAGAATGTTTGCATGGTGGGATTATTTAAAAGTAACCGTAATTCATCAAAGTGTTTGTTAATGCTCCTAATATTAAGGTGTATAAGATAAAAAGAAGAGTTATCATAATCCTTAACAACATTATTAAATTGGTTATGGGTGATGTATTCAGAATATGGACTTTGAAATTGGTTATCAGTGTCAAAATCATTATTCAACTCTTGTGACGAAGAATTAAATTTGTCTGTAACATGGTTTTCAAAGGAAGCAATATGAGGATTTATGTCTGATTCACTTTCTACTAAGGATGGCCTAAACAAGTCAAGAAAGTCATCATCGTTAATTGAATTGAATGGTGTATCTACCGAATTTGCCATATTAAAGAAAAATCAGAAAACACAATTTTTTTATTTGACATTAGAATGTCTATAACAGGAAGAGTGAAATCTGAAATACAAGTCCCGGTCAGGAACAGATATACAATAGTCACGTGCATGAATGAGAAGAGGTACTGAAGCAGAAACGAAAAGAAAGGGAACTTACAACATACAAAGCACGATACAGAAAGGCGGTTCAGGGAACTATTGAGCATGATGAGAGAAGAGGCAAAGGAAGTCCGCTTATTGTGTATTGAAGGGTGAACAAGCCGCAGTTTTGAGCATGTGTATTGTCCGTTGCTTGAGCCCACGAAGGCACCTGTAGAGGGCAGTAGAGAGCAAAATAATGGTAAATGAAAATGACGTATCATGTAAGGGAGGTTCAAGCGAGAACCCGATTTCACAAAAACGAAAATGTATACTTTTTTGAAATTACACCCTATTATAAGTATGGAGCAGAAATTAATTAATATAAATCATACGCATTCAATAGCAAAGTGTTTAATCATATCTTAAGAAAATGGAAAAAATAAGAACTCTGACTATTGATAACAAGTAGTTAAGGTCAGATGTAAATAGATAAAGTGGGAAAAAGTTTTGCATTTAAATAATCAAAATGTATCTCCTTGAAATTAAAGTAACATTTGTGTATATTTTGGTTCTAGCATTACTAAGAGTATGGAATCATGTGTGAAAAGGCTTACCCACACTGATAAGATGCTGTTTTGATGGGTACTGTATACATAATCGGGTGCGAGCGGAGGTCGTAATACTTCTAACTGGATGAGCGATTTGAATAATCGTTGAAGACTTCATTGAGAAGGAATTGGCAGATTTGATAGAACAATAAACTATAGGTCACGACCCAACAGGGTCGGCTAGTTCTCAATATCTAAATTATTTGGAAAGCGAGAACCAAACGACCATGATGGGTCATGACCAAGAATGAATGTATGAAGTACTGTGCGTAATAGGTTGCAGTGATGCGAGGGATCGTATGGAGGCTACCCTCTATTATAAGGAGGATTAAAGTCTTCTGCGCATTGGGCTCGAAATCAATTCCTCATGATAGGAGCGTTTAGAAAGAATAGTTTCAAAAGGAAGGATCATAAAATAACCAGTGAATGTGAAATGTAATGGTGTTAATCTCTTGGACCCGTCCCTAATATATTGTAAAAAAATAATCCTGAACGAATTCCAGATTGGTATGAGCCTGAGGGCAAAATATGTGGGAAGGAAAGAAGAGTTAATACAAATAATGTGAATACAGCAATGATACTAACTGCCTGAAGACCCTGGTTCACAATGGTCATGGTGTGCACGCACTGATCTATTTAGCGTTAATTGAAATATTTGGGAGGGAGAGAGTCCCTCCTTTATCATGTAGACAAATGACTTATCTAACCAAATGGTGCCAGTTTGAGGCGTGAATCGAAGCAAATTCTTCAAAGGAATATCGGGACAGTGTATTTGCATAAACAGAAAGGAAAAGATCGAGATTTTAGGTTAATCACGAGAAAATATTTGTATCGTAACTAATCGGTGCAAGGTGGTACCATTATTGACACAATAATACACTTCTGAATTACTCAGTGACTGTTTTAAATCAGGCCGTGCAAGCGTGACAGGAGACTGACGCCTGCAAGGAGATTAATTTGGCTAATTCGCGCGGGAAATTTGCGCGGGAAAATTAGCGCGGGAAATCCTCCGACATTGATACCCATATATCGGAGACAGCAGTGACGTCTGCAATACACAATATAATCACGTGTGACGTAGTCTCCAGTCCCGCACCTGTTCGGCCTGGGTAGCTAGAAGAAATGTCAAACTGAATGTAAAAAAAAAGAAAATTAGGAGCGTTGAACTATCTGTGCCATTCAGGACTTACAGCAATGGAATTTCCTTCATTGTTGTATTTATCTAACAATGCATGAAACAGATAGGTGACCAAAATCACCAAGAGATTACTTTTTAAAAAAGAGATTCAATTATCTTTGGTGAGCGAGACTTTCTAATGATCAAAATATTGTAAAATAGCCCAGAAGATGAATGAACCATGCTATACCAAATAATCAATATAGAAACGATGAATTATTACTAAACATGAGTTCAATTTTATGTAAAAAGGGGAGAAAAGAAAAAAAAATCATATATCTTGTACATTTAAGATTTACGACGAGGTTCATATGTTTCCATTATATAAAGTGTAAAGAATAATGTCGTGAAGTCTATTAAAGCCAAAATCTGTGTTCAAGGCTTACCAAACCAATGTGTTGCCATAAAGACAAAAGTCATAAGCACAATTAAAATTTTGCTTTACAAGTGATTATACGTATCCAGCTGTTCATAAAAATATATCAAAATTTGTCGCACTCAGAAGTACACCTATATACGTACAATATATCAATGTGCAAGTACAGTGAAAGGTGGAATTTACACTCTAAAAAACAGAAATGCTAACTCAACCTCTGAAAGGCAGGAGGAGCGACAACATTTTCCAAATGTTGCATTTACCACTTTAAATGGTTCTACCCAACATTTAAAATGTTGGATTTAGCTTTATACAAGGTTGGATGTAACTTCTGGAAGAGGCCGCTACTCCCCCAACCTTCCAAATGTTGATCCAACATTCGAATTATTAGTGTGTAGTCATGTTAGAGATACTAGTAGTTATAATTATACAGCATTAACCTCGCAGAAGATCAGAAATTGCCACCCGCAGCCAAAATTTCTTGCCTGGTTTAGTGCAAAATATGGGCCATTCAGGACTCACAGCATTGGAACTTCCTTAATTGTTGTCTACCAAAGCATGAAGCAGATAGGTGACAAAAATCACCAAGAGATAAAATATTAACAATGGAAATTGAATTAACTTTATAATGATCAATATAGTATAAAACAGCCCAGAAGATGAATGAATCAGGCTATACCAAATAATCAAAATAGAAACGATGAATTATTACTAAAAATAAGTTGAATTTTATGTAAAAGGGGAAAAAATCATATATCTTGTTTTCACCCTATAAGATGGAAAGAATAATGTCGTGAAGTCTATTAACGCCAAAATTTATGTTCAAGGCTTACCAAACCAATGTGTTGCCATATAAACAAAAGTAATGAGCACAATTCAAAATTTTGTTTTACAAGTGATTATCGTATCTAGCTGTCCATACAAAATATCATAATTTGTCACACTCCAGAGCAAGTAAACCTATGTACAAGATACCAATGTACAAGTAGAGTGAAAGGTGGAATTTATCCATGATAGAGATACTAGTAGTTAAAATTATATAGCAGTAACGTCGCAGGAGATCAGTGATTGTCACCCGCAGCCAACATTTCTTGTCTGGTTTAGTGCGAAATATTGAGAACCATATATTAACTTGAACAGTAACTTGTGGTCAAAATAGAAGTTAACCACAGACAATGTGAGTGCATGAATATCATGGCATGCACAAACTAGCATTTTGGTGAAGTATGGTGTTGTGAATATTTTTTTATTTGCAGAACATTAAAAATACAAAAGAGTTCAAAATTATGAAAGAACAATTAAAACTTCGCAAATTGGATATAAAACTTGCAAAACAACCACTTGGCTTGACTGTAAAGATAAGATGTGAGTGTATACATGAGTCCAACGTTATATAGGATAAATTAATAATATAAACAAAACTTTCGGGTTTAAATAAGAGTTCAAATGTAAATTTGCAGAAAACTGTAAAATGCCAGATATAATACTTAGTATTAAAGTTCACTGTTGTATGATTCTGATGAGTTATGAATGAGACCTATATTATAGTCCAAATAAACATCAGGAGAGTTTCTAATAACGATTAATTTGCTAGTAACTATTCAGTCCAGTTCACCCAATTTGGCTGAACACTGCTATTTGCCGTGCCTTGCCTAGTTTGTAAGAATATCTTGGTTCCAATCTGTCTTATTCTCGTTGCTAGTTTCTTTTCATGGCGGAGTTTGTATGCCAATGAAGCTAATCGGCCTCTTTCTTTTTTCATTTTAGCAGGTAAATCAGTACGGATAGTCACCCGATTGAAGCGTTGATTGGCGTTGGGCAAAGATTCCGATGCCACCTCGACGTAGCTCTGTTTGGCGGACTGTCCGGGCTGGGCGGGCTGTCCGGATTGGCCGTGCTGTCCAGGCTGTCTGGGCTGGGCGGGTACGGCGGGCTGTCCGGGCTGGGCGGGAACGGCGGGCTGTCCGGGTTGGGCGGGAACGGCGGGCTGTCCGGGTTGGGCGGGTACGGCGGGCTGTCCGGGTCGGGCGGGCCTTCCGGGCTGGGCGGGTACAGCGGGCTGTCCGGGCTGGGCGGGAACGGCGGGCTGTCCGGGCTGGGCGGGAACGGCGGGCTGTCCGGGTTGGGCGGGAACGGCGGGCTGTCCGGGTTGGGCGGGTACGGCGGGCTGTCCGGGTCGGGCGGGCCTTCCGGGCTGGGCGGGTCTGGCGGGCTGGGCGGCTTGTCCGGGCTGGGCTGACTGACCGGGCTGGGAGGCCTCGCCTGGCCGGGCGGGCTGGACTAACTGGCCGGGATGGGCGGGCTGGGCTGACTGGCCAGGTAAGGCAGGGTGTTGATTTCCCGGAAGACGCCGAGGCTGTTCGAAAGCTTGCAATAAGCGGTCTCTGTCAGCCATGCGAGAAAATCGTACGATGATGGGGCAGGGGCTGGCGGGCTGGTTACCGCGCTGTGCAGGTGCAGGTAACCGGTGGGCGTTAATTATCGGGATCATACTGGCCTTCTCACGATTAATGCCCCCAAAATGACAGAAAATATCACACACAGTGGAATAAATGTTTTCGTTTTTTACATCCGGGACTCCGTAGATTAGTAAATTTTGTTTCCTTTGATGAAGTTCAAGTGACAAAATCTTTTCTTCTAGTTCGTTATTCTTGTCATCAATTGATTCATTCATTTTGGGCACAATTTCCTTCTCCATGTTCAGTATTTATTCCGAATTGAAGTTGACTGCAGTTTCCACTTCTGTGACATACCTTTTTGTTTCAGCAATGTCCCGCTTAATGGCATTCATTTCCTCTATGACACGATCCAGCTTGGTGTTAACTTGTTGTGACAGTTTAGAAACCATCGCCTTCATCTCGCTGATATCACTGTCCACCTGCAGTGAATGTGGGTCCGGGCTCGGAAACGGCGGAACTAACAGGGGGCTATCAACGGGCACACCTGGAGAAGCAGCGCCGGGTTGGAGGCGCCCTGAGACACCCGATCCCGGTGCCGATATCTGACGACTTGATCTGGTCGCTGGGACCGAAGATTTGGCAGAACTCGTTGACATTTTTGGTGGATTTTTCACAGATTTGTTGAGTTTGTTGAATTTGGATGTTGATGTATGTCTCCTTAGGTTATATTCCTTGGGCTCATCTGACATGGCTTCATAGGTGGTTTGTCATCATGGGTGTATTTCTCACAAGAATGAAAAAATATCGGGAGCACGCCAAAAACGCGTCCGGTCACTACGATGTCATTTTAGATGATTAATAATTCAATAGATAATCTACTTGCAATTTTGAGGAATATGTCACCAGTGTGTTTTCTTGAATATTTATTACATGTTAGATACTTATTTGCATAATATGCAAATGACACTGAGCTTAATATTAATGTTTTCAACGTCCTTAGTGATAGCAGCATAGTAATTTCAACATTATTCAAATTTTCAAGCAGTCAATGAGAGAAAAATCACAATATCTTGACATTCTTTTCCATATATGGATGCTTATTTGCAAATTATGCAAATGAGGTAGATTTGTTTGCATTTTTGATTAAAAACATTGATTAAAGTTATTTACCATAAGTTTCCGCTCACATAAATTTGTTTTGGACACTTAATTTGTAATTTTTGGACTGTTTTCCTTATTTTTCTAACTTTTCATGGCTAATTTGCATGATATGCAAATTTCATAAATTTCCACACCTTGGATTTTTGGGGACTTTTTATATGTTGTTCAGGGGACCTTCCTGGAAAGCACTGCAGTTAAATATCAGGTGTTGCAATTAGTGGTGGGTCAAACCCTATATTGACAGGACTATATAGAAACGTGTGATATAACGGTTGTGTGTAGCAATACACGTACTTCTATGGGCAGAGCAAAGGCGAGTGTGCGAAGGCATTCAGCTCGGAATTGACCAACGACAGAGCGGTACGATGTTCCTCACCCAGAACTACTCGCCCATTCGCTATTGTTACATGAATATTCATGAGCTATCGATTGGGTCTTTTGCAGGCTGGGATGGTAGTATTCTCTTGTCAAGGCTTTTTTGTGCCTGCAAATGTGCACGGTTTGGGGGAGATTTTTTTTTTTTTTTTTTGGGGGGGTTATACTTTGTTTTTTTGAATTTTCACAAAATTGTTCTCGTTATGAATATATGAGTAAAGAAGGCTCTCATTTCCAACTCTCGTCGCACTGCAATCATCCCACTCATTGTTTATTCATTCATTTATTATTGTTATTATTAATATCATTATTAGTATGACTATTATCATTATCATTATTATCATTATTGTTATTTATCTATTATTATCATTTTCGATATTTTTCTCCTTCACCTTATTCTTATTATCATTAAAGGGATGGTCCGGGCTGATAGTATTTATAGTTTTATAAATAGGGCAGGATTCCCTGAGCCAAATACCGAAGAATTCATCAAAACCGGATAACAAATAACAAAGTTATTGAATTTTAAAAGTCAGTGCGACAAGGGTGAAATAAAAAGTATGATGTGTGTGATCTTTTATTTACAAAATTCTGTGAATGTCATGCATTTTCCGCAATGCGTTTTTTTTTATTCTTCCTCATTTGTTTTATTTGTTTGTTCATATTAATCAATGAATCATTTCTTCCGATGATCCGCTTTCTTTTGCCAGCAAAAAGATGATGGGTAAATACCCCTACACGCTGAGCTCATTTGTCAAATCTGATATCACATACTACTAAATGAAAAAAAATGAGTCAAGCAAAATAACAACACTAAATTACGAACCAAGTCTGGTAGAAAAAATAAACAAATTTGCATCGGTTACGGAAAGAAACCTAAATATTATTTTGATCATCAACAAAATATATGTTGTCAATGTGGCAAGGGCGAAATAAAAAATATGATGGGTGTAAGGAAGATAAAAAACAAAAGATAAATGTGAGTGAGCGAATCAAACGAGTAAACGCACTTTTCATGACCTTTCATATACAAAATTCTGTGAATGTCATGTATTTTCTGTAATGCGTTTTTTTATTCTTCCTCATTTGTTTTATTAGCAAGAAATAATTTATATCAATCAATGTATAATTTCTTCCAACGATACGCTTTCTTTTGTTTCTCCTTTTTTGCCAGCAAAAAGATAATGGGTATATATCCCTACACGCTGAGCTCATATGGCAAATCTGGTAGCATAAACTGGATTACTACTAAATGAAAAAAAAAAATAATATATCAAGCAAATTTGATAATTGAAAATGTTAAATGTACTAACATATCGAGTATGTTGATTGTGCATAAGTCCTAGCGCATGAATAAACTATTGACAATGCACGTTATAAAGACGTTTAGTGGTGTCACTTACATATAATATAATTTGAACAGCAAATGATGTCCATTTCATTTTTTTTTTCAGGAAAGGGGAAGTAAAATTGATACCAGATTAATATTTTCAATGACGGGGTAATTATCGATATCACAAATAAGAGGTGTAGTAAATATAATTTCTGATATTGTCGAAAGCAATATCTTACTTTTCCGATAGATGCTCCATTACAAACTTATTATTTGAATAAACAAAGGTTCAACAAATTATAAATATCTAATTTCTACAAATTGTTAGTAATTTCTACCTTCACACCCCATCGTTTCGTTATTTACTTTTCCTCTGTTATCTTTCAATTTTCTGTATGTTTGATTTGTCAAGAATTATATAGCCTATACATTTCTTCAATCTTAAATTTCATCTTTATCCTTTATTCCTAAATATGCAAAATAGGCTTCAGCTACAAGTTCATTTATTTATTTTGAACTATTTGTTTTTCTTTATGCTTTTGATAAGTGGAAGTAACGATGCCAGTGTTTGTGCTGGTGGTCGTGGTGGTGTAGGTGTGCTGCTTCCCCCTTGATTTCTTGTTATCATTATCGACACTATCCATGGCATCTTTACCATCATCTCTATCATCATCATCATCATTTGGATTACAGGAAATTTGACGCATATTGTTGATGCTAAATGTCCTGAAGTCGAAACAAATATTTGAATAAAAATTATGTATTTTAATGGCAATAAGTCAATGGAAGGTGTTGGGGAAAGAGACAGAGGAATTTTAATCTTGATCTCAACGGAGAGAAAAGCTATTGTTCGTATCGGAACCTTTGAAAGTATTCAATTGTCAAATCAAAAGACGCGGGCGTGGCCCGATTTCTATAAACATCCTGTGCTAAATTGCTTTCCTCGATAATAGGTCAGGAGGGAGCGCGGATTAGACATTCCTCATGAAAGGGAGTCTGGGCATCTATTGTTTATGACTTGGTGGCATGAACAATAAAATGTAGTCGCTATCAGACAGGTGGCTACTTTGGTCGAACATTATTCTTTTTAATGCCGAAACAGATATAATGAATATTTCACCCCCATCATTAAATGTCCACAGAGTGAATTTTACCTGTAATATTTATAGTTCTTCCACTGTTCAGCTTCGATTTTATATCAAATAGTGATCCCACTGGGCTTCCTGGCATGTCGACGAAGACCGTTGCCTTTTTTTTCAAACCGCTTGCTATGTATGCTCGCTCGCTGAATGAAATGAAGCCTAAAGTTTGAAAATAATCAATTATTCAAAGGCAAAATATGCAATGAGGCCCTTTTCTTGTCTCAGATTGTCATTATATTTTCATATTTATATTGCATTATATTTTCCACAAGAAAAAGAATATCCGGCATCTATTGTCCATTCCTTTGCATGTACGAGATGCATAGTTGGCTCAGATTAATATCATTTCATAGATGAGGCTACAAAGATCAGATATGATTATATTTAAGAATATTTTTTCCAGAGATCTTTATATCCTCTCTATACATATCTTTATTTCATAACAAAATATACAATTTACCCAGGTCCTTTGCCGGAAATAATGGGGCAAAGTCCGCTTCACTGCAATATGCAGGATTATGGAGTATATAAATATATATATATATATAAATATAGGTATATTGATATAAAACAAACACATAATGAGCTACGCGCAGTACATAAGAAATCGTAGTATGGGGAGATGTGTAACTATAAAAGGAATGAATTATGTGGACAGATGTCACGGGAAGAGAAAGTAAAATAAAAGTGAAAAAAAACACGAGATGAAAAAGAAAGGAGAGAGAGTCCAGAGATTACGAGAGATGGATGGATAGATAGAGAGAGATGTGAGATCAGTTACGTAATAATGATAACGTATGAATATTATGCTAGAATTATGTTTTGTAATAAATACATTTAATTTTGTATTCAACCTGGGTCATCACAAAAAAGGGCTAAAAATCAACATAAACACTTCCACCTGACCTCACATTTTTTTAAGGCGGGGGGGTCTGACCAGATATGCAGAGGTTTATTTTCATTTTGAAAATTTGTATTGATTTTTAGTTTTTAACTGATCTGCATTTCCTCTTCTTGATTCACGAAAAAAAAACCCTTTTTTTCTAGTTCTGTGTACTTTGCCAAGAACGCTCACATTATTTTGTGGGATTTTACACCCCAAACCTGTTATACCCCTTTCATAAACCCAATTATGCTGCTAATAGCAGCATTATTTGGTCGTAAAATCGGAAGAGGACCAGAGTTATCCGCATTATTTTGATGCTGCAATTATCGGCATAATAGCAGCATCGGGACCAGATTTTGACTTTATGAACGCATTTCGAAAGTAATGCGGGTAATTGCCATGGAGCGGTCACAAGGTCACCCTTTTCAAACGCAACCGCATCGGAGGGGGTGTGTGCGGTTTCCATGACGATTATCCTCCTTTTTCAGGACGGGCGCTCGTAAAAATAATGCGGATTATTTTCGGAGTTTATGAACGCAATTTTTATTGAATTATCCGCATAGGTTTATGAAAGGGGTATTAGTATTGAATCTGTCCGATCCCTCTTTATCTATATTTCAATATATCATCTTTAGTTTTCTATATTTTGTCTCCTTGTGACTGGCAATAACTTTGTTACAGTACGAAAGCTCGTAGGTACGACGAATAGACCCTGACAAAATATGACCAAACTTTACACTGATTCATGATTGAACGATAGTTGTCTGGGTCGCAAATATTTGTTGCCGACACTGGATAGAAATCGCCTACATTATCCAAAACAGTATATAGTTGAGTGCATCGAACACCAAAAATCGTATCCAGGTTACGATTTTTCCAAAGCATGTTTTGCATTACGACAATATTGACAATAATTGAACTGACATAACATTTATTCGGCACTAATAATTTTGTTGCGGAATACCACGCATTCTAAAAAAATACAGGGTCTTGTTTTGAAGACTACACGAATGTAAGGGTACGGTTGGCTGCACTGTGAAGATACATGGCTCTAATATATTATTGCGTGTGTTTGCGTGGGGATCGCAGCTGCGCTGTGATTGGTCACTGGATCGACGACAATGCCTTTTTTTGGAAAAGGACGGTTTCAATTGTGTGTGTATAAACCCTCTCGTATTTCAGAGGAAATAACCTGAATAGCAAAATAGTATTTCATTCAAAAGAACATTATTTTTCACATTTTTGTTTGTTCAGTTACATCAATAGATACGTCATTTGAAAGAGTAAACATTGAACTTTTATTTCATCTTCTTAATTTCTTGGTATCTCTAAAATTCCTTAGGTTATTTACTCTTGGAAATGTTCATGAAATCATAATTTTCTAGGTTTTACTTATTGAAAAAAAAATGTAAAATATTTCATCTTTTCTCAATATTTCCAAACGCAAATTTGAAAGGTCATAACATGATCATAAATTCCATGAACCATGCATCATTTCATGTGTAGAAGTTTTCATTATACAACGTACGGGTAAAGAGTTATTACCGTTTTAAAATCAGTCTTTGCTTACGTTTCGGTCAATTTAGGATTCCTCAAATATCCCTGGCACTAGAGGGGTATTGGACCTGGCATAGTAAGAGTTAAAATCTAACAGTGCAACTTTGTAAGATATTCTTTTGTCAACTGGTAACCAGTGCAAATGCTTTAACAAGGGAGTTGCCCGCTCATACTTCTGAGCTTTCAAGATAATCCTAGCGGCGCGATTTTGAATGCGTTGCAACCTTTCACGACCTGTTTTATTGATATTGATCAATAGGGAATTTGAGTCATCTAGCCTACTAAGCACAAGAGATCGGATAGCATGGTTACAAGCTTCATCAGTAAGCATTTTTCGTATTCTGCGTATATTATAAAGGTGGAAATTAAGAGATTTGCAAAGTGATGTCACTTGATAAGACATGGACAAGGAGGAATCAATGTAAATGCCAAGAGTTTTGACAGAACTGGAGGGGACAATGTCAGTATTACCAACAGACAGTGACAACGAGTGTGGAAGATGATGACGAAGTTTAGGAGAAACAAGTAACAGTGCCTCTGTTTTGATTCATTTAGCTGTAACTTATTCATCACCATCCACTGATTCACATCATGAATGCAGTTTTCAATTGTTGAAATTACATCGTGTAAACAATATAGATGACTGGAATTCATATCACACTTCGTTATTGCTCAAATGCCGGCTAAAATTGACTGTCCAACCTCTCTCAAGTACAGCCGTGATAGACAAAACAATGCCACTGTATTGGCTGACATGTTGTGTAGAGCAAACTTTATTCCCTTCAAAGATTAAACGTATTGCCAATGTACTTAATAAACATTTAAACTTTGTGAAGTGAAAATTGTTAATTTGGAAATTGAAGCTCATATCAGGCTGAAAAAAGATACACCATAAATCAAGATAATACAGTATTCACCTTGATTTTAATAATTCTATGAAGTTTTCTCTGAATCCTCGTTTCTAAATAAAGAATTAATTTTATGTTCATTTTTAACAGAATTTGTTGATGTCACTAATTTCTTCTGAACACAATGCCATTCTGCATCACCCCAGTCACCCTGAAGTCTTTTATGATTCTATACATGGTGCTGGGTTGTAAGAGGTGCTCCACATTTTTGCCTGTGACAAACAGTATATTTGTGCCCTGAATATCAACATCATCATTTTTTTATTTTTATTTCCATGTTAAAATTTCAAGAGATTACATTGAACAGTATTTGAAGAAACTGCATGGAAATCAATCCCATATCTTTCACAATCTGAGCTTATAACAATCTATTTTCCAGTCCAATACAATTTATATTTCCATGTAATTGATTTTAATGATCAAAGTATATACATTTTACCAAGTACATTGGCAACATGTGTAAGAAGTGTAGGAGGTGAAGATTAATCTGCACAACATGTCATCAAATGTAGACATACGGTCTGGTCTATCGTGGCCCTTCTACTGAATGATTGGACAGTCAAAATTAAGCCAGCGTTTGTGCAATGATAACAGTTAAACGTAACATTCAGTCATCTAAATTTGCATTCTACCTCTACTTAGCTATTGATCAAAGCGTGTTGAAGAAACAGGTGAATTTTCTCTTGCTGGGGTCTTAAAAAAAAGATGCGAACTTTGTGAAAATTGTTAATTCAACTTGGATTAAAAAAGAGCAGTTCACCCTTATTCTGTCCTCATACCCACTATCTAAGAGTTTTACCACCATCTTATTGACATTATATTTATTATAAGATTAGACTATTAGATTTTACTCTATTCCAACTGGGCTTTTTGACCCCCTCTTTTCATGGAAGGGGGGGGGGGGTCAATCTCAATCCCCTTCAGATCTCGGCCGATAAGTTTTGAAAAAGTCATGTAACAGCGGGCGGGATCATCTTGCTTTCGGATTTATGACGTGAAATGTCGAGGAAGACAATTTACATCGCAATTAGACCCCCCCCCCCTCCTGTTGGAATAGGGTTAAAGCCGAAATTCTAAATTGACATTATCTTTGCAAACGCAATATTGCAATTGTAGCAAAATGTTTCATGCAATATTTTACCAAACATAAGTTTTAAAAAGGAAATCAGGAGATAAAAAAATACAATTCAGGCTAAAGGAGATGGAAGATAAGTTCTTTTATACCAATATCTTCACAAATGGAAAAAAATATTTTCAAAGATATGGTACATCTTAAGATTTGGACAACGGACAATTTGTGTGGAATTTCCAAAATGAATGTTATCTTTTGCTTCCACCAGAATCCACCGACAGAACCTGATACAAAGCCAGTTGTTTTGAAGGGTACCTTAAGTGTTGAATTCACCCAAAGTAGATTTGGGACAACACACAATTTGTGTGGAATTTCCAAAATGAATGTTAACGTTTGCTTCCACCTCAGAGGCGGCGGAACGTCAGGCTCATACAAATAGGCGGCGGAAGCGGGGGGGGGGGGGGGGACGTGTCCCCCCTCTAAATTTTAGGTAGAGGGAGGTTCCCCCCTAAATTTTTTTTTATTCCCTTTTTATTCTTGTCACCTTCTTTCTGCGTCCCCCCCCCTAAATTAACGTGGACCCCTGTTACACCCACAAATGTAATAATCGCCCACAAATGTAATAACACTTTACCCACAAATGTAATAACGCCCACAAATGTAATAACACTTTACCCACAAATGTAATAATTTTTGATCGCCCACAAATGTAATAACACTTTACCCAAAAATGTAATAACGCCCACAAATGTAATAACACTTTACCCACAAATGTAATAATGCACTTTACCCACAAATGTAATAATGGCTTTACCTACAAATGTAATAAATTTGAAGTGATTTTGGGCGAATTCGTTCTAAACTAATATCCTGTAGTAATGCGTTCACATAGCACAAAAGTTCAAAGTCTTTTTTCCAGACCCGGTTTTTCAAAATTATAATATACGTCCAAAGTCTTTTTACCAGACCCGGTTGTTTCAAAATTATAATATACGTCCAAAGTCTTTTTTCCAGACCCGGTTAATTCAAAAATTATAATGCAAGTCCAATGACTTTTTTTCAGACCCGGTCGTTTCAAAAGTTATAATATACGTCGGTGAGGGGTAAAGACAACACTCTAAGCCCAAGCATTTTAAATGGGTTTAATTTTGAAGATTGGTCTCAGCTGTCATTTTTTTCAATATTTCTTTATCTTTTAAATAACCGGGTCTAGACGAAAGACTAAGCATAATACTCGTGTTATTCCACAAGAATAAGAATATGAGTCTTTTGTTTTTAGGATCGTTTAAATCATTTTTAAATCACCGGGTCTGGAATAAAGACAACGCTCTAAACGTGTGCTTTTCTACATGCATGGTCTTAATTTGGAGGATTGTTGGTTCTTAGATTCGTTGTTGGGGGTTGAGTTTTATTGATTTTTTATTCCTGAAATAATTGTGTCTGGAGGAAAGTCGATCTTCGACAATCGGTCTTCATGTTGTTCCACGGTAATTAGATTATTGGGTATTCGTTTTAGAATATTTGTAAAAACTATTTTATTTTTCAAATAGTAACCAAGTCTGGAGAAAGGATGTCTGCTTTACCCACGCGTTATTACAATGTTTTGTAGGGGTAGTAGTATTATTTAAAAAAAAGACATATTTTTACTGGGTGAAACTTTGGAAATTTGGTCTTAGATTTGAAGTTTTTCAGTTACTTTTTTTAATAGCCGGGTCTGGAGGAAAGAGTACGTTTTAAAACTCGTGTTATTCCACGAGAATAAGAATATAAGGTCTTATGTTAGATTTTTTTTTTCGTAACTGTTTTAGGTCTGGAATAAAGACAACACTCTAAACCTCTTTTAAAACAGGTTCTTAGGTTGAAGGTTTGTTTGGTCTTAAACTTTGATTTTTTTTAATTCTTACTAATAGCGTTTTTTTTAAAGAGAAAAATGGTCGGGCTGAAAGACTACGCTATATATCCAGCATTAATAAGATTATGGGGGTAAATTGCCAATTCGTCTACTGCCATCCCGTCCACTCACCACATGGTCTACATTCATTTCGTCTAATGCCATTTCGTCCATCAACATTTCGTCTACCACCCATTTCGTCCAATCACCATTTCGTCTAATAGCCATTTAGTCTAATAGCCAGTTAGTCTATAGCCAATTCGTCTACAACCATTTCGTCTACCAACCATTTCGTCTAAATCCATTTGGTCTAATGCCAAATCGTCCATTAACCAGTTCGTCCACCGTTCATTTGGTCCAATAGCCATGTCGGCTAATTTCAGTTGGTCCAATATCCACATCAACTACTTATCAACTCGTCCAATTGCCATTTCGTCTAATAGTCATTTCGTCCATCAACCATTAGGTCCAATAATCAGTTCGTCTACCAACCAAATCGTCTACTAACCATTTCGTCCAATTCCCAAATCGTCCAATAGTCATTTAGTCTAATAGCCATTCGGTCCAATAGCCATTTCGTCTAATACAAATAATTTGCGTTATCCGAGGAGGGAGCGAAATGACTTTAATACCTTGAAATTATTGATGATATTAGTTTTAAAAAAAAACCCTAAAAACTATGATGATAACTACTATCGCAAGGGTCGATTCAGTGGGTACAGCAATTCAGGCATCCCCACCCCCCCCCCTAAAGCGCGCACACACACACACACATATAAAATGGGGAACTAAGATGGGGAAAATGGAAAAGGGTCCTTTTATTTTAATTTGTCGCTCAATTTTTATTTAAAAAAAAGAAAGGAGAATATTGTATTCCGATATCAAAATACGATAAACAGATGAAAGACAATATAGCCTTTTAAAGAAATATTATTGATCAATATACCCCCCACCCGCAAAAAAGAGCTCTTCCCGATCTGTCCTATCTTCTTTCCTTGTACTATCCTCTCCTTTTTGTTCGTTTCCCTTCGCTAGAAGCCCGCCTGCGCCTAAAATAAATGTAGGCCTAGTAGTATTGACAATAACGATGAGTATAATGTTTGTGATATACTCATGCTGTAGCAATTAATGGATATAATAATAAGAATGATAATCATCATAATGATACTAATAAATAATAATAATAATAATAAAATTCACAATAATACTACTACTAATAATAATTATGATGATCATATTACTAATATTAACAAAAATGATAATATAAATCATAATAGAAATAATATACATAATTAAAAACACTTCCATAATGCAAAGTAATCAATGACGAACAACACTAGTCAACAGTGATAAAATAAATCAAGAGCAATGACTAACGTTGTAGACATGTAATTTAAAAAAAATCAAGTGAGAGATGAAACATGTATATGAATGCCTTTCTATCAACCTAAAAACTCTGAAACCAACAAAAACATCGAAAGAAATGCTTTTGATAGGTTATAATTGAAGATTTTGTATAATTTCTATCGTGCCGATAATAATTCAAAACTGTTCCAACGGCTTAATTTAAAAATCGTTGTCTGTCTCCCTCTGTGTTAAGAGACCGTGTAGGTCTGCCAATCAAACTCGCAGTTCGTCCATATATGGGCATGCATGATACATGCGATTGCGACGTGATCGCTCTGTGCCTGTGTGAAACTGTGGAACAGCTGCAGCACATGCAGTCAATGGATTACGCAACTATATACTGCCACGTTTATAGTACCGGCGTGTATTTGTACATCGTACATAACAGTCTACCGTACGTGAGATATGCGCTATAGTTGGTTCATTGGTTTGCTGCAGTGTTGTGTGCTCAACTCGAAAGGTAGAAAGTTAAAAAATAAACCCGAAATGGACGAAGGTAGGGAGAAGGGAGGTACCAGTCGCGGTCGTGGAAGACCTCGAAGCTAAAAAGAAGACGGAAGAAGGAAGCAGACATGAAGTTTTTTTTTAAACCGAGTATAAAAGACGTAGAAACAACCATCTGATGTTTTTTTTTGCATGGTCCGGCCACCGCACTTTTTTTTTCTAGACGTAAAAACCAATCTGACTCTTGGCATGGTCAGCCCCCCCCCCCCCCCCTCTCCACTTTCAAAACCATTCCACGGCCCCTGTATACAATTTGATGGTTATAATCAATACTATAAATGGTCTTCATTTATATGTCTAAAAGACCCCTTGGTGAATTACGTCGACCACTTGTTCAAATCACCGATTTGTCTATCATGCATGCAGTCTGAGTATTAGGTCGAATAAGAAATGAACAAAATGGTAGTTAATCCTCTAATGTAGAAAAAAAGGGAAGGGTAATTTGATAGCATTGCAGACGAATGGAATTAGACCAATTGAAACAAGTCAAAGTGGGGTTGACCAAGTAGCAGCGCCCATGTAATTACATTCAACTTATTCTTCTAAAATTGAGTCCCGGAATTGAGTACAACTGTGCTTGTCGAAAACGTCTGATCAACACGGTTTAGATGCATGGACTCAGCTCTGCTCCATGTGTTGCTCCATTCTACTGTAATGCGCATGTTCCATCAATTATTTTGCTCTAATTGAATTATATAATAAAAACGAGATAATTACCACCGCTTCATCTTCGGAGGGACAAAAATAACGAGGCAAATAAGCGTTGATCCCTTCTTCATCACTCGAACTTGAATCAAAGTCCATGATGTCCTGCTCCTCAAACTTTGAACGATGACGAAAAAAACTTTCTTTAGATGTGTGGTTTCATTGATCTGACCAATGCCACTGGAAGAAGGAAAGTGCCGCACAGATACTTCCGATAATGCACTTCAGATACCCTTCCTTATGTAAGCATGGCTATCCAAAAGACGCATGTTTCGCACTTTGGGACTGATAGGCATAGGCGGATCCAGGGGGGGCGAGGGGCCCGGCCCCCCCCCCCCCTATTGGCGGAGCAAAAAGAAGAAAAAAAGGGAAAAAGAAAGCAAAAAAGAGAAGGAAGGAAAAAGAGAGGAGAAAATAAGAAAGGCAAACATAAGAGGAGGAACATGATTGAATAAAATAACATGAGGGGAAGAATTTGAAAATATTTTTTTGAAAAATCTATTTGTTAGGATATAAAATTTTCGCTCGCGCTTTGCGCTCGCATTGTCTTTTAGGGGATTTGCATATTTTGCTCAATATGAAGCATGAAATATCAAACTTTGAAGTCAATATACAAAACATATTTCAGCTGGGAAATTGAACTCTCATTATTTTGTTTGATTTACGAATTGATTTTTAAAAAGTGCTCTGTAAAAATGTCTGTGTTATGGTCTGAATATTATCATTTTGATTTGTCAGGTACCTATTATTTTCCTGTATTCCATAAAGTTATCAAAATATCCCGCTGTTCAGGTCAGATTGTCAAAACGTATCAGCTAGCGCTGCACGCTAGCATTTTTAATTAGTGAGTTATGTACATCCCAATGATAATTCTAAATCAAACTACTTTGATGACAGTTTATCAAAAATTTCGGCTCGCGATTTCCGCTAGCATTGATAGATATTGTCATGTATCTTATGCATAATTACAAAAGTGTTTTAAATGTCCAGTTTTCAGGCCATAATATTAACAGATTTCGCGCTCTCATGCTTAGGAGGAGAAATAGGAAGATAGTCATCATTTTTATGATGACATAATGCCCTTATAGAATATGTCCCGGTCCTACGTAAAAACTCAAAGTAATAATAATAAAATACATCAGCTCTTTTTTAACTGTGATCCATCACAATTCAAAATTTTCCCACAAAGTGTTTGCAATACAGAGCTTAAATTGACCGTTTGTTAGATCGGAATATATATATTTTTAGCTCGCGCTTTGCGCTCGCTTTATTGATTTTCATGATAAGAAAAGTACTTAGAATACCCAAATTCTAGTTGGAAATCTAAAACACACGTTTATTCAGATACGCAGATTGTTCTCTCTTTAAATCATTATCCAGTTTCAGATCACGATATCAAAAAGTGTCTGCTCGCATTATTAATGTATGAAAATTGATAATAACTTATCCTTTTCATGATTTACAAAACATGATTAGAGTGTCCAGAATTTTTCCGCTCGCGCTTCGCGCTCGTATCAATAAAGTTTAGTTTATATACATAGAGTCCTTCCAAGATTACAAAAAGTGCTTAGAATTTCCATTATTTAGGTAAAAAAGGTCAAAAATTTTCAGCTCGCGCTTCGCGCTCGCAATGGCTAAAAGCAAGCAGTCCATAACAGGTACAATTTCAAGCAGTTCAAAACGTATACAAAAATTTTCTGCTCGCGCTCTGCGCTCGCATTATTAATGTAAGATCCCCACTTACTCATCCTTTTCATGATTTACAAAACTAATTTAAGAGTGTCTTGTTCAGTAGGTCTAAATATCGACATTTTTTGCTTACGCTTCGTGCTCGCATGTTTAATTATATACCTATTCTGTTAAGTTACAAAAAGTGCTAAGAATTCCCAATCCTTCGGTAAAAATGTCAAAAACTTTCGGCTCGCACTTCGCGCTCGCATTATTTGATTTTTAAAAATATGTAACGTCTTCATGGCTAATTGCAAGCAAGTATTTAACAGTACCTTTTCCATCACTTCATTTCTGCTCACTCTTTACGTTCGTATATGCATACACATTTTTTTCCAGGAAAACAAACATTTCTGAGAATATTCAAAATTTTATGAAAAAGTACATAAGATTCCCCAAAAATTTAGCTCGCGCTTCTCGCTCGCATTATATAGATAAGGGTTATTGTATTACATATTTATGTTTCATAAGAATAAAGCTAAAAAGTGACCATTAGGACTACCTCTTCAAAGAAACAAAAATCCCGGCAAAAATCATATTCGAGCGGCCGATCAGGGAAAATAAGGCTGAAAAAATTCCGGGCCCCCCCCTATTGGCGAAGGCTGGATCCGCCCCTGCTGATAGGTATGCAAATAAGGGATGCACATACATTAATCCCTCCAATCCCCTAACCCTACCATACGCGCCGCGTTTAGGAGGGGGGGGGGTGTTGCCACTGTTTTTTACAATATAGACCTACTACAATCTGGCTTTATTTGTCGATCGAACGAAATCAACAATTATATTTCTTCAAAAGCATATTTACAAAATATGTTATAATTTCGGCCTCTGTTACAGCATTGTTTCCCTATTGTAGGTCTACATATTTTTGTGAGTTTTTTTGTTCTGTAAACATTCATGATAAAACTTGCCTGATATTTGCAATCTGCAATTGTAATACATTTTATTTAGAGGGTACTTCAATCTGAAATTCATATGATTTGAAGAGATAAAGGAAAATCAGAAAAACAAAACACTGAAAATCTGATCAAAATCGGCCAGGACAAGGTATAACATAGTTACGACATTTTAAAGATTGCATTATCTGGTGAAACACATCTTCATTTATTTTGTATTTTATTGCATGTAATTATGTTTATTCACATTTTTCCCTCCAAGAACTAAAAGAAAATGGATTGCCAACTGATTTAGTATGCCATTAGATATTGCGGCAAGAAGAAAAGATCATAATAAAAGAGCAAGTGGGGATCTGACATGAGACCAGCTAATGCATATTCATGACGACTAGTTTCACAAAATATTGCTAAACTTTCAAATTTAATAATTTTGCTGTTATCAGAATTTATAAAATTTTAGTGAATTCTACTGTAGAGATTTTCAGCCCGCTGTAACGTCTGCAGCCATAAAACTAATATCTATATCTGGTCGCTGCGTTTTCCTCGTTTTGACAAACACTTTTTGGCACAAAAGCATATAAAGCCTTTTTTTTTAAATATATGGTTTCATAAAGTCGTTCAGTGACGGGGTCTGATCACTAGGTGATGTAAGAATCTTCTCCTTTAAAATAGATATATTAGACAACTCTTCGGTTGTGAAATCTATATAATATAGGCAGCAGGGGCGTCGATCCATTTTTCTGATTGGGGGGGGGGAGGGCGAAATCATTAATCAACGTTCCAAAGGCGCATCACACAAAACAAGCAAACTCACACCACACACACACACATATGCCTATATATATATATATATATATATATATATATATATATATATATATATATATATATATATAATTATATGTATAATTATATATACATATGAGAAAGAGACACATATCTCACCAACAAATTAATGCGAGTGCGAAGCGCGAGCTGAAATACTATACTGACCTGAAAACAGGAAAAGGGTACCTGTTTAGGACTGTTTTTAGTAACTCATGAGGATCCAAATCTCACTACACAGATAATGCGAGTGCCGAGAGCGAGCTGAATTTTTTTTATATATTCTGAAGAGCATTTTTGGTACCAATGATTAAGGTGGGTATCTAAAATAACAATAGATGCGAGCCGAAAAAATTGATATTTTGATCTGAAAAAAAATTTAATGGACGTTTTTGATAAATAACAGGATTGATATCCAACAAAAGATTATTGCAAATCGAAGCGGGAGTTCTTTTAAGGTTTAGAACTGAAAACGAGACATTCTTTTCATCTATTTAATCATGAAAAGTATGGGTTTTTGCTACAGAAATGATGCGAGCGCGAAGTGCGAGCTGAAAATTTTTAAATTCCAATCTGAAAAGAGGACATTCTGAGCACGATTTTAAATAAAATACGAGTTGTGTATCTCAATCTCGCTTGCTGATTTCTGTATAACATATTACAATCTTATTTTATTTTTGCACATGCGGAATTATTGGGGGGGTGCAAAACGATATGTTTGCCCCCCCCCAATATTTTCATTACGGTGGGGCGATCGCCCCCCCCCCCCAGGATCGACGCCTCTGATAGGCAGTGGCGTACCGTGGGTCACGGCATTGGGGGGCACCAGCAAAATTTTTGAGTCACTAAGTGAGCGCGCTTCGCTAAGTTGCTTAATATACTGACCTAATAGAGACATCTTTAAACGGATATATATGTCACTGATCAAATAATGCGAGCGTGAAGCGCGAGCTGAAAACTTTTGATATTCAGACCTAAAAAGGACATTATAAGCAAATTTTTGGAATCATGAGACATAACTGCCTCGCTAAACCAACAATGCGAGCACGAATCGCGAGCTGAAATTTTTGCCAAAATTGAACCCAAACATAGACATTTTAAGGGCTATATTTTAGTAATCCATTAAGAGTATACATATCTCACCAAGGTCATCTAATGCGAGTGCCAAGCGCTTGCTGATTTTGTTAGAATTATATCTAAGCACATGAAGCACTTGAAGTGATAATGATCATGATTAACATACGCATCTCACTAATCCAATGTTGCGAGCGCGAAGCGCGAGCTGAAAATGTAGGAAATTCAGATCTGAAGAGCGGCATTCTAAGGCTTGTTTGTAGGAATTCACTAAGACCGTATAGGTATAATTTCACTAACCAAATGATGCGAGCGCGAAGCGCGAGCTAAAAATTTTTTATATTCAGATCAGAAAAAGAGATTTTCGAAATTCATGAAGAGCAGACGTATATAGCAACTAATCTACTAATGCGAACGTAAGCACGGACAGGAAATGTTTTATATCAAAACCTTAAAATGTCATGAAAAAGAAGCATATGTCATTACTTAAATTAAAACAAGAATAACACTAAGTGCGAGGAAATCATTTGGTGTATAATGACTTGAAACCAGAGGTTTTGGTACAACAGGATTATATATCTCGTTAAACAGACAATGTGAGCACCGGGAACAATGAAGACATATATTGTAGGCCCTGAGCAAATTATGTTTCATAAAGTTATGAAAAAAACTTCTCTTATGTAATATAACATAATTATAATTAAAACTATAATGAACAATGATTTCTTCTTTCCCACTGCGTCTCTATTCTTTCTCCCTCTTTTTCTCCTTTTCCCGTTTTTTTTTGCCAGCTGATGGGGGGCACGCACGTGCCCCCCCCCCCCCGTAGTTACGCCACTGAATATAGGCTAGGCCTGTAAATCATGTCAAGTGCGCTGGGCAAGACTATATACCTAACACCCCAGAAAAAAGTTGTTTGATAGAGAAATCAAACAAACAAAACTAACGCTGAAAACTTCATCAAAATCGGATGTAAAATAAGAAATTTATGACTAAAAAAAAGTTATATGCTCAATACTATGATATGCAAAATGAGAATCAATTATGTCACTCACTAATTTCATTTTTTTTTTTTGTTTTTATTGCTTGAATTATATATCATTTTAGCTTTTACAGATTTGAAAATTAGGACCCTATATTGTTTGAACCAGATAATGATAAAACAATATAGTAGGAGAGCAACTTTATTTCAAATGAAAATGGGGAGAAAATGAGAATATTTCATATTTCATAATAATAAAGTGACTGGTTTGTGTCATCAGTCACCCCATTTGCATGCCAACTAAGATGTGCATAAAACTGTTTTGTGAAATTTAGCGAAACTTTAAAGTATCATAATTATGTTAGCTCCGATTTTGCTGAACTTTTTTAGTGATATGCTTGTTTGATTTTTCTCTTTCTAATCAATCAGTTTTTTGTTTGGGTGGACTTGTTCTTGAACGGTGCATGGCTCAGGGGAAGTTGTGCAATGAATTCAGAAAAAGAATCAGTGGCTACATGATCCATATTGGGCGCAATGCTGCTCCATACCGGGCCCCCTGCATAGGCAATTTGCACACTTGGGATATAATTACATACCATTTTGATAGGGGTGCATGGACACGGGCAAGATGTGCCCCCTGGATCCGCCAGTGATTCGTAAGCTCCAACCACAATATAATAAATCACACACAAACCAGAATAGGGGTACAAAATTCAATCATTATAGGATTACACAATTCATAAAATGAAAGATATAATCCAAGGCTATAATGAATACTATTGTAGACTCATAAGTAGACCTAAGCTGTAAGCCCATGAAAAACTACCGCGTCTTGTCGTATAAGCGAAAAAAAATCATAAGCATAAAACAAAGTCATAATTACATAAATTACAATTGTTTGGACAATAAAAGGCCTAGGCATAGGCCTATACAAACTATAACAGTCCCGTTGAGTAAACAAATTCAATTGCAAATTTTACACTTCTAACATGCAGGGGCCGCGGAACCGAGTTGGCTTCATCACATCAGCCCCCCCCCTCCAAAACCGTGTACAAATACGTAAAATTGACCATAATATTGTCATTATGATTGTGATTTTTAGCCAATGATGGTCAGCCCCCCCCACAAGTTGTCTCAGCTAGCCACCCCCCCCCCTTTGAAAAACGTTCTGCGGCCCCTGGTACTTTGATTGTTGCAAAAATACTTGGGGATTTCAGAATCATTCATTTTGGTCTTATCATGGACCTAAAAACATGCAAACATAATGAAAAACAAAGTCATCATTACAAAAAAGTTCTGTTTGTTTTACATAAATTTACAGTTGGTATACTAAAAAATAACCATTACCGTTTGTAACAATTTTGTAGAATAAATACTCGAGAGCAAACCAAAGAACTCACACTCCGCACCCACTCCCCCCCCCCCCCCTTCATCAGTTTGAGTATAGCCAAAAAAAAGAGAGTAGAAAACGATACATGGAGCAGCGACACGGCATGAGAAAAAGCATTGACCTACAGTGTACATAGGTTATGCACGGAGGGAGTTAGAACATACAGGCATGCTACGTAATAAATCCAAATGGTGTTGGGATTTCTATAAATAGTCACACAGACACACTAGACTGGCCTTTGACCTCTGCGACCACATGACCGTATCATAACACAATCAGCGCTCACTATCAGTGCGAGGACATGGCGGCAGTGGAAACGTGGGGATTCTTTGTAAACACAAGACACGCTGGTCGGCCGAACTGCAGCGGCACTTCGCAAACGCCGATGTGTATATGGGAACGTACTTCCTAGAAGCAAAACACTTGTTCCTCATCGCTCGTTGCCCCGCCTCCACACATCAGTGCACCAATCAACGATCATGTATGAGCATTGCACACTCTCATCGAAAGAGGGCGCTACTAATAAATACATGGCACAATTTTGAAATGCAACGAACTCTCTGTAACAACGGACTCCTGCAACTGAAAGAAGGTCACTTATATTTCATATTTTTATAATACATCCAATGATTTTTGTGTTGTGAGATTTTCATGACGGCATTTTAATACTGTAACTTTTATATCCATACTATTTTCAGGTATCAACATTGATTTTTTTTAAACAGGGAGCGATCGTAGAGGGCGCTAGTGCAGCATAGTAGACCAGTATGCGTATTAGACGAAATGAATATTAGACGAAATGGTGATTAGCCAAAATGGCAATTGGACATATTGGTTATTAGACCAAATGGCAATTAGACCAAATGATTGTTAGCCGAAATGAGTTTAGACCAAGTGATAGTAGACCAAATGCAGTTAGACCAAATGGAACATGGACGAAATGAAAGTAGACCAAGTGGTTATTAGACCATTTGCCTTTAGACCATTTGGCTATTAGACCAAATGGGAATAGACGTAATGATAGTGGACAAAGTGGCTATTGGACCAATTGGCAAAAAAATACCATTAGACCAAATGGCTATTAGACCAAATGATAATAGACGAAATGGCTATTAGACGAAATGGCTATTAGACGAAATGGTGATTGGACGAAATGGTAATTGGACCATGTGGATAGTGGACCAACTGATGGTAGACGAAATGATATTAGACCATGTGGGTAGTGGACAAAATGGCAGTGGACGAAATGGCAATAAACCATTATGGGGTCTTTATACTGTTTTTAAACTGTTATTCATAATGTTTAAATAACAGGTAACCGGGTCTGGAGAAAAGACTACGCCTGATTCTCAATTTACTCTTAATGCATATATTCACAATATACACCGTATTAGTTGAAACAACAACAAAGACATTAATTCCACCAGTTTTAATTAACTGGGTCTGGAGAAAAGACTAAGCTCGATTCCCATTTTTTCCACAGGAATATCATTATCGTATCTTAGTTTGGACTTATATTATAAATTTTGAAATAACTGGGTCAGGAAAAAGACTTTGGATTTATATTATAATTTTTGAAACAACCGGGTCTGGAAAAAAGACTTTGGATTTATATTATAATTTTTGAAACAACCGGGTCTGGAAAAAAAGACTTTGGACTTATATCACAATTTTTTAAACAACCGGGTCTGGAAAAAAAGACTTTGGACTTTTATTATATTTTTTTAAACAACCGGGTCTGGAAAAAAGACTTTGGATTTATATTATAATTTTTTAAACAACCGGGTCTGGAAGAAAGAAAAAATACTTTGCACTTTTGTGCTATATGAACGCATTACTATAGGATATTAGTTTAGAACGGATTCGCCAAAAATCCCTTCAAATTTATTACATTTGTGGGTAAAGTCATTATTACATTTGTGGGCGATCAAAAATTATTACATTTGTGGGTAAAGTGTTATTACATTTGTGGGCGTTATTACATTTGTGGGTAAAGTGTTATTACATTTGTGGGCGTTATTACATTTGTGGGTGCAACAACCCCCCCCCCCCCTTCAAACGTGTGATGACCTGTTTTTTTTTTTTGCTTGTCAAAAATTTTTTGGTTAGCAACTCATAACATTTAGGTTCAAAATCTTTTCTGGTGGCGCTTGTCAAATTTTTTACCTGTGTCCATCCCAACATTTCAGGTGGACACCCCTAACTATTCTGACTTCCGCCGCCAATGCTCATAACAATGAAAGTAGGGGTGCACCTATTGATTGGTAGACAAAAGGTGCACCCCACTTTTTTGTCCTGGCCTGATGTTCCACCGCCTCTGTTCCACCTACACAACCTGATACAAAGCCAGTTATTTTGAAGGGTACCATTAGTTTTCAATTCACCCAAAGAAGATTTGGGACAACACACAATTTGTGTGGAATTTCCAAAATGAATGTTAACTGTTGCTTCCACCTCAGAGGCGGCGGAACGTCAGGCTCATACAATGAAAGTGGGGGTGCACCTATTGTTTGGTAGACAAAAGGTGCACCCCCACTTTCTTTGTCCTGGGCTGATGTTCCGACGCCTCTGTTCCACCTACACAACTTGATACAAAGCCAGTTATTTTGAAGCGTATCTTTAGTTTCCAATTCACCCAAAGTAGATTTGGGACAACACACAATTTGTGTGGAATTTCCTAAATGAATGTTAACTTTTGCTTCTACCTCAGAGGCGGCGGAATGTCAGGCTCATACAATGAAAGTGAGGGTACACCTATTGTTTGGTAGACAAAAGGTGCACCCCCACTTTCTTTGTCCTGGCCTGATGTTCCGCCTCCTCTCTTCCACCTACACAACCTGATACAAAGCCAGTTATTTTGAAAGGTACCTTTAGTTTCCAATTCACCCAAAGTAGATTTGGGACAACACACAATTTGTGTGGAATTTCCAAAATGAATGTTAACTTTTGCTTTTACCTCAGAGGCGGCGGAACGTCAGGCTCATACAATGAAATTTGGGGTGCACCTATTGTTTGGTAGACAAAAGGTGCACCCCCACTTTCTTTGTCCTGGCCTGATGTTCTGCCGCCTCTGTTCAACCTACACAACCAGATACAAAGCCAGATATTTTGAAGCGTACCTTTAGTTTCCAATTCACCAAAATTAGTTAAAACTTACAGCCTTCTATCACAAACTGATGAATGATCGCAAGTGTTGTTGTCTTTATCTTCTTCTTCGTATGAAACCTAGGAGAGTAATTTATTTTTCAGCGTATGCAGTTTTGACGACATCTTCCCTGAATCTAAATTGAGGAATATATTCTGATTCGCTTCGAAGAAGTACTTCAGAGTAGGTGGGTAACTTAAGTCTATGGCATAAATCAAACCCATTAGCAAAACACACGCTTTGTCAACACTGTCAATTCCATCCATCACTTTGTGTCCCTAAAGCACAATCACGACATCCCTCCTCACCACGAAGATTTTCATAGGACACTGGCAGGGTGACCAGACGTCCCGTATTTCCCGGGATTGTCCCGTATTTTGCTTCTTTGTCCCGGCGTCCCGACAAACCCTCCCGGGACTCCTAATTGTCCCGTATTTCAGAATATTGAACAAAAATACATTTGAAAGTGACAAATTTTTATTAGATTATAAATAACCAACATAATTATGACGAAGCAGAGAGAACAATTAAATCGATAACTGTAAACTTTTGCAAGTTCTGCGGTGATTTTCTTGCACACGAACTGGCCTCCTGGCTATGTGTGTGTGGCAGGCTACTAAATATAGGCATGTATGATCAGAGAAAAATTCTCAATGGTGCTAACAATCTAACATGATAAACAATTTTCCACCAAAATAGTCACAAAGTCGGCAGGAAATTTTTGTAATTATTCTCAGATTAATGATTCGGAGATGTAATCGGTGCAAGAAGTTATTCACTTTTCATAGATCTATTTTTTCAGCTTTCGTTTTGAGTCTTGGTGTGTACGATGCGGGGTACGATGCCGCGATGTTTCATCTAATTATTAAGTTTGACAATATGTTTCACTTTGAAATTTTATTCATTTCTAAAATATTTTACTTTTTGAAACTTTTAAAATACATTAAGAAAAACACCAAATAACATTATGATTTTTATTAGATGATTAAATTTGTTTGTTTACTTGAAGTTTGAACTTTTTTCCTTTTTCTTTCTTTTCTACCCTATCCTTCCTGCATGCCCCTTTTCGTTCCATCTATCTTTTTTTCCTGAACATTTTTTTCTCTCTCTGTTCATTTTTCTTCCTTTACTTCTTTCTCTTACTTTCCTCAAATCTCCCTTTTTTATTTCCTTCATTCTTTCTCTCCTTAAAATTACATTGACTTCTTTCTTCCTCTCCTGTTTCTTTTCGTTCTTTCTCTCCTTCCCTCATTTTCTCTTTTTCGTTCTCTAATCCCTTCATTCTTCCCTCCCTCTCTTTTTTCCTTTTTTTTCATTTTTTTCCTCGTATTCTTTTCAATTTTTCTTCCCTTCCTTCCTTTCTCCTTCCCTTCCCGTTTTCTTCTTTCTTTCAAAGAATGAAGGAAATATATTTATTTCCTTCATTCTTTCTTTCCTCCCCATTTTCTTACTTTTTCCCTTTAATTCTCTCCTTTATTTTGTCTTTCACACATCATTCATCTTCCCTTCCTTTCCTTCCTTCCTTCCTTCCTTTCTTTCTTTCTTTCTATATTCATTTTTTAAAGAATGACGGGAACCCCTTTTTTCTCTTTTATTCTTTCTTTCATCCTTCTTCTGTTTTAACTATTTGTTATTTTATATTTTTCCTTAATTTTCTTTCCTTCTCAATTCATCTCTTTTCTTTCATTCTTTCGTTCACCCTCCCTTCCAATTCTTTATATTTTTTCACAAGTCTATAACACTGCGCGTGGGCTTCTTTGTTGATCTTTATTAGTCAATTGTCCCGTATTTCATTTTGTAAAATCTGGTCACCCTGGACACTGGCCAAGTTCTTCAATCAGGTTCTCATAGTCCTCAGCATCCTATAATGAAAATTATAATGTATAAATGAAACAAAACATATAATGATAGAAAAAGTAGAAAAGAATGCTGTGCACAATGACAGTATGTGTTCAATTGTTACAAGCAGTTGAGCAGAGCAGGTAAACAAAGGGGATTAAAAACTCTTTTTGGTCACAGTGGCAGAACTAGGGTGCCGTTATAAACCTGATAAGGCCAGGGGAGTGTTTCATGAAAGGACTTGTCGGACGTTCTATCCGACTAGTCTTGCTTTATCCGACAGTTATGTAGGAACTGTGCTTCTCAACCAATCAAAATTAAGAAAGTTGTCAGATCTGACATCTTGACGGACAAAAAATGTTGATGAAACGCTCCACAGGGCTCCGTAACACAAAGATTTGCAATCAATCGCAGAATATTAATGACCAATCAAGATCATCTTTGTATGTACACTCGGTTTGAAATAATGACCGGGAGCCAATCAGTGTGGTTCTTTCATATTTGCAATTCATCACAAACCTTTGTGTTACGGAGCCCAGAAGTGGAATCTGTTCGTGCAAGAAGACTGCATTATGGAAAGATCCCATAATGACATTCCATCTTTATATGTATAATAATATATGCATGTTGGCCCCCAAAATGATTAAAACAAACATTTTCTCAAGTGAAATGTGTAAAAGTGCAACCGAACCACCTTTTTTAGGGGGCAATTTCAAGACGCATAGCCTTAATGCCGCACTGGCTGAACAACAATGAATTATTTTTTTTTTTAGTTTTTGTAAAAAACTAATGGGAAATGGCTACACATGGTAAAATCACATTTCAGGAGTTCAAATTAGGCTATTAATCATTATTGCAGTTTGATATTAGTGTTATATGAAGAGATAATCAATGACTAAACTCCCCCCCCAAAAAAAAAAAAATACAATACAATTCATAAGAAAATACAATTAAACTCGCATAAGTCAACGTCACATGTCCAAAATCGCCCAAGTCGATGTGCTTTCCTCAGTCCCATGAAGATCGACATCTAAATCCAAGGTTATCTGTAGTTTTGATACCATTTTTTTTCCAGTGAACTCATAAAGAATACAAAAAGTATCATTTTTTTTTTGGGGGGGGGAGCTTTTGAAGCTTCATTCATTAGATTAAGACATTTCATACCACGTCAAATTCTGTTATATATTTATAATGCAACAATTTTACCACATTTATCTTACTGCACAATGACATGGGGCAGCTGTGCTCAAACACATTTAAATAGAGTCTTTATCTTACAGAAGAGAGCATTACGAGCAATTAATAAATCCAACCCTAGAACACCATCTGGACCTTTGTTCTATAAGTTTAAAGTACTTAAGATTTTTGATATTTATAATTTACAAATAGCATCTTTTATGTATATGTTTGAGCACCAGTTGCTTCCTCCCATATTTACAAAATATTTTAAATTAACTGCAAATGTCCATTCATATTCAACAAGACAATCCAGTGATTTATATTTACCTTTGTTAAATTATGAATCTTCTCGAAATTCTGTTAAATATGCTGGAGTTATGTTATGGAACAAAATACCCAAAGAAATAAAAAGATGCCCATCTCTTGCCTCCTTCAAAAACAGCTATAAAAAATTTCTTATTGATGCCTATATATAAATCTGAAAGTTATAGGTTATAATTGCCTCATTTACTCCCACACACTTTACATTCTCTCTCTCTCTCCCATCTACGATTATTATGATTTTATTATGGTCTCGGGAGCCCAGCCTTAGAAAGGCCTTTGGCCTATGCTGGCTCCCTCATATTCTCATTTATTCTGTTGTTATTCTATTTTTGTATCCTTATCTGTATATACATGTAGTACTATTCGCCATGACAGGGCAATGACTCCTTCGAATCCATAGTATCCTCCGTACCACTGTTCAGGGGAAACAATGAAACAAATGCAGGGAAACTAAAAAATGCTTACGGGTGCTTGTTCCAAGAACTTGAGAGCAGAACGAATTTTTGCTCCCTGGGCTCCACCGTTAAGCCTCGTGATGGCGATCATCCTGTCTAGGCTCTTGTCGAGGTTAAGGAAGAAGACATGCTGTAAGTGCATTGAAGTCAGCCTTCTGAATTCAGCGTTCACCTGTGAGTGTGAAAAGGAAAAAAGTTTGCAGAAAATAATATATTAGTTAACATAAAACTTTAAAAAACGCAAAAAAAAAAAAAAACATGAGCTCGCTAGTAAAGTGATCTTTTCGTAAATTTATCCAAATATCATGCACATACTACATCAATAAAAGACTTGTTATTCATAATTTCTTTTAATATCCTTCTCGATTCTTATCACTGAATCTTCCTCTACTTTTTGCTCCGGTACAAGATTTATGTATGTCCAAGTACAATCAGGGACAGATCCAGGATTTATCAGATGCAGGGAGGGGGTATTTAATCTTCAAAGGGGGGGGGGGGAGAAAAACACTCTCTCCTTATAGTAAAAGGAACAGGTCTATAAAAAGGCACCCGTCTACTTAGAGCACAAGACCAGGAAATTAACCATTTTTTTTTTTTTTAGTTCTGTAACATTTACAAAATTTTACATTACTTGCTTTTTCCAGCTGTCCGGGGCGCGAAATTATTTTTCCCACCATATTTCTGGACCAAAATACGAACTCATTTGCATACAGCCAATCAGAGACGATTTTTTTTTTTTCCTCTCGATCTTTCGGTCGACATGATATGAATATTCATGCATGCGTCTTCGGAGTAAGAGTACGCATGCTCATGGACTTACTTTTCCTCAGTTCTCTTTTTTAGCTCTGGAATGAATAAGAGTGCGCATGAGTACAAGCAAAGATGCATTCAATATCAACCAGCACCAGAGCTCGTCTCTCGCGCTATCAAACTAAAAAGGAATCAAAATTGTATTGAGACAATACTGACACAGAAATTGTTATTTCTAATCTAGAGATTTGGGAGAGTGGGTAGATAAGGCCACATGTTAGTTTTTAGCTCAAATGGTTTTCTGATTGAGTAGTAGGTTTTTAGGCAGTTCCTTAGCACAGATTTTCAGCAGAGCCAAAGGTGTCACAGTCCAGTGGAATGCACGTGTCAATCATAGTTAACTTGTATAAAGTATTATTGTCATGTGCATGCCATAACTGTAGTAAATTTCACCACTTTCCCTTTTTTTCTGACTGGATGCCTGTGAACTCAACATGTCCAATGGGGTATATGAGGCTAATACATAATTAAAATTCTATGGTTACATCTGTTGAAACTTTAAAATGCATGTGGTGTAGACATCGCAACACTGTCTTGAATAGGATAAAGTATGTGTCCACTACCAATAAAAACACGTAGATACACAATAATATAACTGACAGTAGAAAATACAATCCAATATTTTCCCCCCATAATATTGGATGGGATTAATTAATCTATAATAAAATGGGGGAGTTTTGGTAAATAACTAAATTGCAACAATATAATTGTTACTAAATGTTTAGTTATCGTTTCAAACCAATTGATTTAACACATCTAATGAATAATTTCGGTCTACTCTAGATCTAGTCATAGACATCTAACATATCTACTGCTTTACATTAAAAAGATATAATTGGAATTATACAAAAAAGGTGGCCTATTTATCCCACTCTTCCCTGTTTAATTTAGGAGTGATTTTTAGTTACGTTCTTTAAAGCTCCATAGGTTATTACAAAATTATCAGTATGCCATTGGTGTTTTTGGATTTGACAATTCATAAGACATTGACGTTTAAGTGATGGTAGTGGTAGTCATCGATTGTGATTACGAAGATGACTGATAATTCATCTGACAATGATATTCTAAAGATCATTAAAATCATCATATACATGTAGTCATCATTATAATCCACATCATTCATCAAAGTAATATAATGTAGAAGCACCAGCATCTTGAAGGTCAAGTCCACCCCAGAATATTGTTTATTCAAACAAGCAAAATGCTGAAAATTTCATCGCTGAAAATCGGATGTAAATAAGAAAGTTATGACATTCCTAATTTCGCTTATTTTTTTTAACAGAACAGTTATATGCACAACTCATTATGCAAATAAGAGAGTTGATGATGTCCCTCACTCACTATTTTTGGGTGTTTTTTTTTAATTTAAATTACATACAATATTTCAATTTTTACAGATTTGACAAGTATCAACTTAACTTAATCATGATGGTCATTCCACATGTTCAGGGAGAATTACAATTTGCTTCACATGACAATGACAAGAAAATTAGATTTTTTTCATATAATAAAATACAAAACAAATAGTGAGTGATTGACGTCATCAATCTGCTCATCGGCATACTGACCAGCATGCACATACAGTATAACTGTTATGCGAAAATAAGCGAAACTTTAAAATGTCATAACCTTTTTTTTATTTTACATCCGATTGTGATGATGAAATTTTCGTTGTTCTGCTTGTTGGATTTTTCTCCTTTTATTCAAATCAACTTTTTATTGGGGTGGTCTTTTCCTTTACCATCATAATTAGCACCATCATCACAATCATCAATACAGCTATCGACATAAAACCATCAAAATCAACATTAACAAAGAACATCAACTTTAACATATAGTACATCATCACGATTATCATTTAATCATAATTCCTCATCACTAGAAGAATCATCAGCATCAATTTCGTCAGCATTATCATCACCGCTATCATCATCATCATGAAAGAGAAAATGAGCATATAATTGCACAATTTATGCATTGAATCATTTGTAAGCCAGTCAGTAATCAGCTGACCAATAGTGTGCACCCTTGCATTTAATGATTTAATGTAAACTATATTTCGCACGTTTAAGAAACAAAAACTTTAATTGTATAAACTTATCCTCTCATGAAGACGATTAAACCAAAGTCCACTAGTGTTTCACTCTTAAACAAAATACTAAAGCAGTTTCCAGCTCAGTTACTTATCAAAACCTGCACATGAATATAAATACTTAACACAAGACCACATATAATATTTCCATCATATAGACTGGTAGATAGAAATATTAGGACACTATACCAATGTTTACTATCGCTAAAGCATTTTCCCAACTGGGTTTCAACTAGGACCAACAAACCTCTTTTGTCCATGAATTTAGAATATATATCTACATAAACAAAAATGTTACTTCCCAAAGTTCAGTTTAATTCCTCAACTTGATAACATTACATGATATTTAGTCAGAATCCTTTTTAAAAAAATCAAACTCTGCAGGTCCAAAAATTCTCAACATAAATAATTATTATTCGTTACAATTTTGTGGCATCCATGGTCCACCCATAAATATTTGTGAACAAGTGTGACTTGTGAAAATGCTAAAAGATAAAATAATTCGAGAAAAAATCATAAGTATTCAAAGAGGATTTCAGTAGTGGGATAGAGGGTGCTTAAAATCTTAACTGCTGGTTTGAGAAATGTATGTTTATAATCAGCTAAACATCAAGACAAAATTTGGAGTGTCCTTGAATTTTAATCGAATTCAAAATTGACCATTATGTGCGATGCTGTCACTGATTGGGCTATTCTTGGGTAATGATATATCTAGTCACTTATGTCACCATTCATTGCCTGCCATATACTAACATGTTTAAATGAACTTTTTTCCACATTTGGGGGATATAAAAAATGAATTAATCTATTTAAAAATTTCATTATTATTTCAACAAATTTTAATACTAATTTTTGTGGGCAAAAGCAGTCTATAGTTTTTTTTTTTTAATATTTTCCTAAACTGCTGATATAAGAGCTTGTAACATACATGCATATAGATTTTTGGCAAAATATTTGAATATCATTTGAAAATCAAATACCACCACTGAACTATATATACATTAGATTTAAGCTCTAAATTACTTTGGTGTCTACTGTCACATGAAATAAAACAGACGTGTATGCCACTATGCCTTAACTTCAATGTAGCAAATGTTTCCTAAACTGTTGCAGCTAGTCCATAAAATACAAAAACTGTTCATAGATAATTTTGAATTTTATTGAAAGGAATGACATTAAAGATAAGATTGAATTTTAAATTTTGAGTTTTAAAATTAAAGTATGTGCATTAGTAAATTTTACAAGTGTCCCTAAATCCGCTTACCATTTATTCAGGGATCATACTTTAGTAATAATGAGATTTATGTGAAGGGAGAATAAAAAGATAAAAATGAGCATGAAAGTTTGAAGGAAATTTCGACAAGGAATGAGAAGTACATGTATTAAAGGGCACTTTGAAAAATAAGAACACGACATGTATACAAATCTCAAATTGGCAACTTGGTTTCTCAATGTTAAAAATTTACCGCTACCTGGACAATACAACATGCATGCTGTGTTCCAAAATTACTTTAATTTCTCTGAATCACCTTACTGAAATAAACTTCTAAAAAAAGTTTTGAAATCTCATTTTGTTCAACTATATTGATCTGGCTCTAAAGGCCTGGTCACACCGCCCGAGCGTTGTTGGAGCGGTCGTGGAGCGGAGAGAAAAAATCATCACTGCTCGCTACCGTTCACCATTTTCGATTTCGATTGTTTTCTTTTTTTGTTTTCAATTTTTCCCCAATTTTGTGAGCGAAATTCGACCCTCTCCCCCTACCGCTCAACAACCGCTCCAACAACGCTCGGGCGGTGTGACCAGGCCTATACACGTATGTCGGGTAAGATCACAAGTCAAAAGCTGAAAAACCTGCAATATGTCTGAAGTTTCATAAATCATCTACGGTTTGGAAATCCGAGTTTGATTATTGCTCTCTTATCCCAGCAATAATCCATGCATGTTTGATTCTAATTAAGATTGTGAACATTTTTTATAACTTTTTTCTATGATTATATCTTATACAAGTGCAGTGCTTTGAAACATGGGAAATATTGAATAGATGCAAAATGGCTTACATTTCAGCCACGCAGCTGAGAGACAAAATGACATTACGCCAAACAAAAGAACCTGTTCTTAATCTCTTCTCCATGACTACCAGATTTCATGCCACACTTTGAAATATTGTTCTTTGGCATACTCATAAAAAAGTAGGGTATGGGTAAAAAAAAGTATTTCCGCTGTTACCAAGCATGTCAATTATTATACTAACACGCAAGAGTAAATATCAAACTCAAATAAAAAAAACAATATTTGTATCATAAATAGCATATAAAAGTGAAGTACATCTCGAGACATGACACTTTAATAGTTATTTAATAAAACTGCATGTTAGATGAAGGGGGGGGGGGGTGTCCAAGACTTCATCATAATGACATGACAAACATGTACATGTACAGTATGTACTTGCCAATTCATTCTTTTAACAATTAAAAACAAAAACATTCTTAGAAGTCATGAAAGGAAAATATCACTAAGGGTAGTTATTTCAATAGAGCTCGGCCATTACTTTGTAGAATGTGCTTTACCAAGAGATTGATTATTTTTTAACACATTCACTAATGTTATGCTTTGCGTCTAGGAATACGCTGAGAACTGAACGGCAGTTTCTTTCCTGGTTTTCAAACAATCCTTTGACGGTCTGCCAGCACCAATGCGGTTTCTGCCACCACCAACCATCTTTCTCCTAGATCATGCAGTTGGCTGAACACCAATCGTCTGCATACTGACTAGAGATTTTTTTTTCTTGCCAAGAGCAACTGCCACCCCAGAGTAAGGCCCCCATTCCACAGAATGGAGACCATTGAAAGACCACTGAACCGGGCCACTGAAAGACATAATATTGTTGAGGTCTTACAGCGGTCTTGTTCTCTATGGAATGGGGGTTCAAGCATGGAAGCTAACCCAGTATTCGTTCCAGAATTTAGTTTCAGAAGTTTCTTGGTAAATGTATGTACTGGTCCTCTAAGGAATTCTTAGTCTCCTATGTAGCTTTGCTGTAAAGCAAGAAATCCCTTGTTTAGCTCATTGAGTATTGGGTCACTTCCGTTCTCAGCACTTCATTTTGATGTGCAACCGCGTGTATCAAATTGGTTTTGAAGAGAGCATTGCAAGTGTAAACTTGCTAGCCATGGATTCGTAACAGCATCGTGTCCATTGTCTGAAATCTCAACATCTGTGCAGACAGCTCCTTCATTTCTGTTTTCCCCATTGTTCATCGAGTTTATGCTGTGTTCATCAATACCATCATTTTCATAAGTTGTATTGCTTATGGACTCCATTATCAAGTTGGTTTCTGCTTGTTTTGGTCCACTTTGATGGTTCAAAGAGATAAACCATTCATCTGGGGCATTTGCACGGCCTGTGGCCACCTTGTACAACAGTTTCCTCACTGGTACATCATTGGCAGAAATGAAGTTCCAGCAGCAATGGATGTTGAACTTCTTGACAACTACATGTAGGTATTGATGTTTACATGTACATGGGCTACCTGTAGAGACAGAGAGAAAGAATGCCATGAAGTAGACATATATAATATCAGATGAGACTCATGCAGAGCTATGGAGACCCATCAGTTCATATTTATGTGATTGAGAGGATGACTCTAATTCATGTAAAGTTTCCACCAGGGCTTGGGTTCCTTGCTGCAAAATACTGCCCCAACCCATTCCTTAATTAAGCTCGCGCATGTTTTATTTACCAATTACAGTGTAGGCCTACTCTCATTACAAAGAACACTGATATAACTCCCACTATATAAACAAAGTAATTCTTCTGATCTTAAATTTCAAATTTTGTTTGCATAAGTTTTGCAACCCTGATTTATGTATAACAATATTTCGATATAAATAATTTATTTGGTCGCAAGGATTTTTTTCTTAGGAGAGTCAACTGCACTAACTAGCGACAACATGACAATACCGGGTATTCAAAGTTACAAATTCTTCAATTTTAAATATTAATGCCAACGCTTTGTTTTACTCATAATCAAGCAAAACCTAAAAATCGTAAACAAGTGGAATGCCTCTGGCCGTCTCACCTGCATCACGCGGTTCAATATAGCAGCAGTGCTGACTTTGAATACTACTCTAACTCGCACAAGATGTTCAGTGATACATGGTTACTCTTATGTCCACTTTTTATGAACTAGACCAATAAACTTACAGAGATATGATGGTTATTCAACAAAAAACCCCAACATGGCCAAAGTTCATTGACCTTTCATGACCTTTGACCTTGATCATGTGAACTGAAACTCGAACAGGATGTTTAGTAATACTTGATTACTCTTATGTACAAGTTTCATGAATCAGATCCATAAACTTTCAAAGTTATGATGGTAATTAAACAGATACACCCAATTCGGCCAAAGTTCATTGACCTTTGACCTTGGTCATGTGACCTGAAATGCGCACAGGATGTTCAGTGATACTTAACTCTAAAGTCTCTAATGTCCAAGTTTAACGAACTAAACCAATAAATTTTCAAAGTTATGATGGTAATTCAACAGATACCCCCAAATCGGCCAAAGTTCATTGACCCTAAATGACCTTTCACCTTAATCATGAGACCTGAAACTTGCACAAAATGTTCAGTGATGCTTGATTACTATTATGTCCATGTTTCATGAATCAGATCCATAAACTTTCAAAGTTCTGATGGGAATTCAACAGATACCCCCAATTCGGCAAAAGTTCATTGACCCTAAATGACCTTGGTCATGTGACATAAAACTCACGCAGGATGTTTAGTGATACTTGATTAACCTTATGTCCAAGTTTCATGAACTAGGTCCATATATTTTCTAAGTTATGATGTCATTTCAAAAACTTAACCTCAGGTTAAGATTTGATGTTGACGCCGCCGCCGTCGGAAAAGCGGCGCCTACAGTCTCACTCTGCTACGCAGGTGAGACAAAAACTCCTCGAAACAGAGACAGCTGTCAGCCATCGAGGTACATGCGCACGTTGTGTGTGCATAAAGCAGCAGGAAAAAAGTTTCACACGCGATTCGCATTCATTGTCAAGAACAATTGCATACGTAAGACTAGTCTAGGACTAGGGACTCACTTGTTCACTGCAACCATCCTGCCTGTAGGGAATCTACAGGTAGGACTATGTCTATGGCATGCCAATGCTGTACATACCACACACTTAAAAAATCATTAAAATATCACTTTTGTGACCAAAATTACTAATTTCCTTACATAGTTGCAATTGATTTATCATTAGTAACTTGGGAATAATTTTTGTATTCACCAGAGCACTCAAAAACTTGAATTTTGGGCATATTTTTGTGTACGCCCTCTATTGGTGGAAAGTAATATGGCAAGAAAATTTTAATTTTTCAATCTCTGTTTTTAATTAAGAAAAATTATTTTAAAGAACTAAATTTACATAAGAGCCAAGGTATATGATAGCTGTAGGGCCTAATGAAAACTGACAGTGTAAAATAATCAAGCATCTGATTAGTCTAATCATACTCATAGATAGAAAAATAGAAAATAAGCCAAACATTGCCACCCTCATTTTGCCACACATGGAGATGTAAATGAGAACAAGGTTATATATAACCTTGTTCATTGAATGAGTGGGGTCTATATTCAATAAACTAGTAATAGTAGGCCTATAACTACCTCGAGCGAAGTTCGTGCAACACTGCAGGCTCCACGCCACGCTTCACTACCGCTGCACTTCGCTCCACCTCGGCCTAGCCCTAGTGTAGTGGAGTGGAGCGAGCCTGCACGAACTTCGAGGTACCGTAGGTTTTACGACTAAGTCCTTAACTTGTTTCTTTAGACGGTATCTTATCACAAATATGAACTTACCTCTAACCAGCGTACTTGTTCAGGATCTGGCTCTGCCTCTGTCGAATGCGAGCACAACACAATGTTGGACATTTTGTCCAGAAGGAAGATCTATTCAACTTCAAGTTGATTTCTGAACTACATGTAGCTCGTCGCTGCCCAAAACTTTTTAGTTCACAATTATAACAAGTTTAAGTCCATGCGCATGCGTACTCCGAAGACGAAAAATCGAGAGGAAAACACAATCGTCTCTGATTGGCTGTATGCAAATGAGTTCGTATTTTGGTCCAGAAATATGGTGGGAAAAATAATTTCGCGTCCGGCCCAGTGGCCGGCTGGTTTAACCCCTAAACCCAATGGGGGGGGGGGGGCATTTTGGTTGTGTTTTTGCAATTAACTCATATCAGAATGAATATTTTACTTTCAATGGCTGATGAATTCTTTAGCCTTCTTATGCTTTAAAAAGTTTCTAGGACAAAATGACAACCCCCCCCAAAAAAAAAAGTACCCCCTCCCCAAATACGTAATTAAAAAGCATTAGGTAAAATACGTAATAAATAATCATGAAGCCAAATTTTTACGTCAATATTGTTGAGGATAGTAGAGAGAATATGTTCAACCCAAAATTAAAAGTGTTGGAGCTTTATTTTAGGCTAAAATTTATTTTTGCATAAATTAGCATAAATCGATAAAAAGTTATTAAATTAAAATTTGAAAAATCTAACTATGCAGTCTCGTAGTTTACACTGGTCTCTACTTTTGTGCAAATTTTGTGCCATACCCCCCCCGTGTGGTTTCAAGTCCCTCAAATAACCCAGTGGGATAAGGATTAACATGTACCATTTTTCAACCACAAAAAAATTGACCTCACCGAACCCCCCCCCCCCATCTTTAGGCCAGAGAGATATTTATTGATATTATACAGTAACACACATGTTACCTACAAATGACATATGGATGTCATTGCTTTCAATACATTGCCATAAATTTGCTCAATAAAAAAAGAGGTTATCCATTCACAACTTCCTGCCTCCGTGCAGAGTAAGTCTTTTCCATCTTTTGAGCAACCTCTTCTTCACTGCCCGTTTTCCTGAAGTCAGTTATCAGGCTCACCCTCTCTTTCTCCAGTGATTCTGAGGTCTCCCCTAATGGAAGATTAGGTAAATAGTTGACTTCTGCTTTCTTGGGTTTCTTTACTGCCTTTGCTGGTTTTTCTTCTCCTGGCCTCTTGTTTATGGGGCGCCAAGTGTCCGCCAGTGTATTTCGTCCAAATCAAGTCATTTCGTACACAAAATATGTTTTTATTCAGACGAAAATCATTTCGTCATGACGCTGTTTTATTTCGTAGACGAAATTTATTTTTTGTCTCATAAAATTAATTTCGTCTCGACGAAATGCACGAAATAAATTTTGTCTCGACAAAATGTAATTACGTCCACAAACTTTATTTGGCGTGCCATACGAAATGAATTTTGATCAAACGAAATGGCGCACCAAATGTCCGATGTTGAATTCCGTCCAATTCACGCCATTCCGTACACAAAATGTGTTTTTGTTCATATGAAAATAATTTCGTCATGACGCTGTTTTATTTCGTAGACGAAATTTATTTTTTGTCACATAAAATTAATTTCGTCCGACGAAATCAATTTTCGTTGAGACGAAATGTAATTGCGTCCACAAAATTTATTTCGTATGTACAAAATGAATTTTGATCTAACGAAATGGCGCCCAAAGTGTCCAATGGAAAATTCTGTATGCACACTTTGTTTTTTCACTCAAACGAAAATCATTTCGTCATGATGCAGTGTGATTTCGTATACGAAATTTATTCTGTGTCACCCTTAATCAATTTCGTCCACAAAATTCATTTCGTCCCGATGCGAAATGACTTTGTGTCAAAACACGAAAAAAAATCGTCTCCCCTGTCTATTCATTTCGTTCCGATGCGATATCTATTCCGTGGACGAAATGATTTTGTGTCAAAACACAAAAAAAATTCGTCTCCTCTGTCTATTCATTTCGTTCAGATGCGATATCTATTCCGTCGACGAAATGATTTTGTGTCAAAACACACAAAAAAATTCGTCTCTGTCTATTCATTTCGTTCCGTTGCGAAATTATTCCGTCGACGAAATGATTTTGTGTCAAAACACAAAAAAAAATTTCGTCTCCTCTGTCTGCTATGGGTCGCTGATTGCCAGCGCCTGCAGCTAGCTGTTAAAGCTCCGGGCCGGTCACGTAGTTGTTGACGAGTTGGTGAACTTAGCTTAGATTTCACGTTATTCATGCCTACATGAGCTGCATACAACTGCTCTAATCGCTAGGATGTGGATGGACATTGATTTCGTAAGTTCAGCTTAAAAGTTTTCGACTCAAAAATTACGTTAAAAAAGGGAAATTTGCGAATTCGTTAATCGTTACCAAACTTGCATTTGCAAAAACAATGCTAGTCCCGTGTATTCAAGTTTATGAACTGTTGTCAGTACAGCATGCCATGGGGCCGGGGAGGGTGATTTGTCTTTTCTGCACATCTGAAATGGTAATGAATTATACAGGCTGAAGATATTCCGGCCTAGATCTTAATATATAATGTAAAAACGGCATTATTATTGTCGATTGACAGATCACCTAATTAAAGAAACTGCTGTTTTCGACTCACCGTACGCCCGCCGTAGCCGTAGGACAAATGTGACCAAGCCAGGTATTATTAGAGAGAGGAAGGGAGAGAAATAAAAACTTGAGAAAGCGGGGAGGATGCGATGGAGTCCATTAATTTATGTACAAGAGTGTGCTCGTCCATTTGTTCATGTACAAATTGATAAAGCTAGAGAACTATATTGCCAAGTCCATGCGCCTGCACACTTCATTTTTTTAAATCAACGTATGAATTATTCATATTCCATAGCGTTTCCATATGCAGAAAAATATTCGCTGCCCGGCCAGAGGTAAGACTCCCAGAATGATGCTCTTTCTAGAATTAATTTACATCCTGGATAGAAATAATCTTGTAATGGTTTGGGATGAAGAAATCAGTCTAGTGGCGTAGCTAGGATATTTTTCCGGGGGGGGGGGGGGCACTGGGTATCCTTGCCTTTTCAGTGGCAGGGGGCACCATTTCTTCTGTGTGTGTGTGTGTGTCACAAGGGTGGATCCGACTTTCGCCAATAGGGGATGATGGCCCGGGATGGGGCCCAAAATTATCTGTATTTTCCCTGATCAGTCACTTCTTAGCATTATTCTTATAAAATAACATCAATATGAAATAATCTCATAGGCCCTATGTGCGAGCCAATATTTTTTTCTTTCTTTTTTTGAATTTCATGTATTTTGTCCTGAAAATTTAACATTTTGGGTACTGTTTGTGATCCTGAAAAAGATGCATATGTAACTAGATAATTACTAAAAATGCCAAGCATGAGCAGAATTGTTTTAAATAAGTGTTCGAGCATTATCGAAAAAGGGACCTGTTAAGGACTGTTTACCCTAGAGGACAGTACATATTTCAATAGTGAGAACGCAAAGTGCGAGCTAAAAATTGTTGAGATTCCGACCCGAAAAATTGTCATTCTAAGCATTTTTTGTAATCATAAATGGGATAGGTATGTGGGTCAATCCACGTCAAATCAACCAATTTTCAGACAATTTGTCACCCGACCCTCTTCGATTTTCTTTAAACTCGCACCAAATGTTGCCCCAAGTGTCTGACGCAAAAACTGAAATATTTTGCCCCAAGGTCGGTTGCTAAGATACGGCCTCCCATAGCAACCAATGCGCACACAACAAAATTATTTTAAATCAAATTGCCTATTTTTGATTGACTACTGCAGCAAAGTTTGATTGATTACAGTCGTCATTTTCAGTAAATTGGAAGAACTTTTTAGTCTAAACATGCAGAGTATACTGTAGCGCGGACCTGTCAACCGGATTTCGCATCCGTGTCAATGATTTCAGAAGCATGTTTAGAGGCTAATAAATCCAAAACTAAATTAGCTTAGAACCAAATATTATGCACATTAATGTACTTTCAGATACTCGACAGAATTACAAAAAATTGACCCAAGAGTATAGTACTACCATGAACCATGATACATGGTAAATTGGTTACGGTATTACCATGGTATACTGTACCGTATCTTAACACTACGGTACTGTAATGTACCATGGTACACTACCGTACCATTGAATGTACCATAGTTCTGTACCGTGGTACTGTACCACGGTTTTACCATACCATGGGCTGTACCATGGTTCTGTACCGTGGTATTGTACTATGGTTTTACCATACCATGGACTGTACCGTGGTACTTTACCATGGTACAGTACCATGGTATTACCATACCATGGTACTGTACCATGGTTTTACCATCCCATGGTAGTGTACCATGGTACAGTACCATGATTTTACCATCCCAAGGTACTTTACCATGGTACAGTACCATGGTACTATACCATGGTTTTACCATCCCAAGGTACTGTACCATGGTACTATACCATGGTTTTACCATGGTAGTATACCATGATTTTACCATCCCAATGGTACTGCACCATGGTACTATACCATAATTTTACCATCCCATGGTACTGTACCATGGTATAGTACCATGGTAGTATACCATAGTTTTACCTTCCCATGGTACTGTGCCATGGTACTGTACAGTGGACTGTACCATGGTACTATATGGTACTGTACCGTTGTAATGTACCGTAGTACTGTATCATGGTACATGTAACATTACCATGGTAATACATATATCTTACAAATAAGAAAAAATAAATCAAAATTTTATGTAAACAAAATAATTAAACTGCACTACGCACTGCAAGAAAACAAGTTAAATGCACATAACATATAAATTATCAGTCCTCAATAGATTTTATTTCTTTGGTGGCAGCATATATGTTTACATTTGAAGACTCAGAATTGACAAATAGGATTCTTGAAGTAGCAGTGGTCATTGCAACGACCACCTGTGAATACCTTGAGTTTTGAATACTGAAACTAAAGCATAAAATCACAACACATACATGGTATATCTACTTTCTAAATTACTACTAATGTCTTAATTTACAAACGACTGAAAAAATATATGTAATGGCTCAAAGATATAACATGGTTTATAAAATACTGCTCATAAAATTTTTGAATATAGTACCTACAAAAATCATGTATATAATGAATGCAAACATACATAAAGGCAAGTAGGATTCTTGAAGTAGCACTGGTCATTGCAACGACCACCTGTGAATACTTTGAGTTTTGAATACTGAAACTAAAGCATAAAATCACAACACATACATGGTATATCTACTTTCTAAATTACTACTAATGTCTTAATTTACAAACGACTGAAAAAATGCATGTAATGGCTCAAAGATATAACATGTTTATAACAAACTGCTCAAAAATTTTTTGAATATAGCACCTACAAAAATCATGTATATAATGAATGCAAACATACAAGTGTGCTAATGCTTGATAAAAAAGGCACAGAATTAGCAGGAAAAAAATGGTGTTTTCTGGTGGCAGTATAGTTTGGTTCTTTAAGTGTTATTTCAAGTTATATAAAAAAGGCAAGAACTTATATTTAGAAATGAGCAATCATTATGTAAGGCAAATATATTTTCAATGTTGCTATTGCACAGAACAGATAACACCTTGTGATATGTGTATCTTTGAGTTGTGAATATTTTAGAAGGCAAAATGTGATGTCAGAGTCGTACTGCAAAGGGGGTGGGTGATTTTGGTGTTCAAATATAAACATCCCTGTTCACCAAAGATACCCCTTCATTCAGAAAATACATGTACATTAATTACTTTTATGTTGAAAGTCTAAAAAAAAAACACTTCCCTTTTAGCTGGAAAAAGAAAATTTGGATGAAGGATTTGGCATCATAAAAAAAAACACCCTGCTTTGAAAAATCCTGAATAACCCTGTGTACACAACTGAGTATTCTCTTGAAACATCTACTTTCAACTCTTACTAGAAAATTATACTGAAGACTAAGATTTGTAAAATTATACACATTAACTTAAAAATAACATATATTACCCAGTAATATACAATAACATTGCCTGCATATAGACCAATTAGGAGTCACCTTGTGGGCAAGTTTGTACAAATTACCTTTCTTTTCTTTCATTAGGATAGGAAATTTGAAAGCAAGTTATTGGATAAGGCTGTAAACACGCCTGGCATACCAAGATAAAGAAATTGTATAGACCAGGTCCCCGTAGTACAAAGGTTTGCGATGAATCGCTAATTTAAAATAAAAGGTCTGATCGGTTACTGGTCAGTCTGTTGAACAAAATGTGAATGCAATTGAGATCTTGATTGGCAAACATTATCCAGCAATTAATCGCACACCTTTGTAATAGGGGGCCCAGGTGACTTTAATAGCACATCAAATGGACTCTTTATGAAGGTACATTGTTGCATTTCTATTTTGAATGCATTAGCATGTTGCTATTGATAATGTACTTGGCCAACAGTCGCTTATGGATGTATTGTTGTTTTCCAGTGGAGCTACTGAAAAGCACAATTCGAAAGAAGGCATGAATAATAAAAAGTTGGTGTTTATCTCATTGAATATTAAACCACAATGCAATGTGGGTTCAAATAACCTCCTGATCATGCACAGCATGCAACTTAAAATTGATCTTTTGACACTTTGTTATTACATAAATGAAACAATGCCTTGTTTTGACTATTTTTTTTTTAAGTAGTCCCAATGAGACCAATAATATGCACTAGAAACAGGCAGACTACCATCAAGATGTAAAGAGATCTTGAATACTCTGAAAACTGAACTATAAAACCATACTACAGACTCTAAGTTTAGGGACGGTGATTTTCCGTTTAAAAAAAATATGTCTTTTCCGTTTCTGAAAATCATGAATTCTGTTTGAACATGGAGGAAAAATGGAAATTCTGTTTCCCCATAGGTACATGTATTATACACCCAAAAATGGCAAATTCTGTTTACATATGTGTGTATGTGAAAAATATTTGGCTATAATGTTGGGCTGAGTAAAAAAGTTTAAACGCAGTTCAATTCAAACGGTCAATGAAAGCATAGGGGGCCTAAACGTTTTCCTACTTTGACCACCGTTTGGCCCTATGTAGGAAAAAAAGTTACCTTCCAAAAAAGTTGTTGAAATGTCACATTTTACTCCTCTACATCAATGAAATGGACATCAATTTTCCATAATTCCGTAAGATTGTTTTGATTTGGTGGGAAACTATCAAGAAAATGAAGGATATTCCCTTCTTTCTGAACTCTGAAAGATCGTTTTCAGTTGATGTTACACTCAATCTCCATGTACATACATGAAAATCTCAATGTGGGACAACATATTAAACATAAGATTGTTTTGATTTGGTTGGAAACCAAACCTTTCATGTGTGTAGAATGAGTGTGACTGAAAACAATCTTTCAGAGTCGAGAAAAAAGGGAATATCCTTCATTTTCTTGACATTTTTCAACTAAATTAAAACAATTTCAAGGAAAGATGGAAAAAAGATGGTCATTTCATGGATGTAAATATTTGAAATGTGACATTTTAGCAACTTTTTGGAAGGTTTTCTTTAAGAAGTGATTTTCCATTTGAAATTGGCTTTTCCATTTCCAATGGCCAATTCTGTGTTTTCTGTCCGCAAAAAATCACAGTCCCTACAAGTTTTAACACAACACAGAATAATTGAAAACCTGTAATACATAATAATACATATGGCTTTATAAAGAAAATGTATACACAAGAGGCAGCAAAATATACCTAGTGTTATCTCGCCTACACACCCAATCAGCCTTTTCATTACAAAAGTTCACTTTAAGTATGTTGAATATAAACACACCATCAATAAATCCCAAAACCTGACAGGAAGCAATGTAGACCACAATGTTAAAGGTAGCTAGAAGATCCCAAAACACAACTTACCTTCATAGCCTGTCATATGATAAAGACATTCTCTTGAAAAACTAAGCTGTTAACTTCTTCGTTTTTGGAGAAAAATAAAATCTGAATTTCAATTTTATACGAGCCTCACCTCTAAATAAAAATATATTAAAAATAAAGCAACTGTTTTATTTTGAAAATAGCAATTTAGCTCTCTCTGCAGTGGCATGCCCCCAGCCAAAAGCAAAGGAAGTTCAGTGGAGAAACAAAAGGAAGTTCAAGAAACCATTTGAAATTACACTGAAAATAAAGAGTCAGCAAGATTTCCAAAGGTCGGTCAAAAATGCCCCAAATTCACAATGGTAGTTTCAATTGAATACATTTTCATGACTTTAATATGGAGATTTTTAGTGTCAAGTGCACTTAATTTAGGGTGTACAATGAGAAAGGTCCAATAATGAAAGCACATTTTGTCACAGGCTGCTAAAACTATGCTTAATTGTTACCATGCTTTCATACCATTGTATATTGGGCTGCGAATGGAATCTTCTACCTGTAGGTGATATGGCTCGTTTCACAGTTACATGTAGGCCACAAATGTAATGAAATTAGTGTTGTTACATTTCAACCTAATGTTGTGTTGGGATCGTTTATATCTTAGTTGGGAGCATCAATGACCACGAAGGAACGTTCGATGTACATTTCAATCAAGAAACTTTATTAATCATCAATCTTCAGCAATATTACATGTAGAGTTGAAAAGCATATCACAACGTACGACGATGTAGATCTTAACTCTGTGATGATCTTAACTTATCTAACCTCAACCCTTGGGTGTACACTCAATATATACATGTCTTAAAGCTTCTACACAAATCATAATCCAAGGGTTTGGATATAGGACTAAAGGGGTTTAATTATTGGGAAGGGGAAGGCAGTTCTTTGTTCTCTGATTGGAGTTTGTTTGACTATGAACAATAAGGGTTTTAATGGCTTGGATTAAATTAATAAATAAGGGTTCTGAGAAGGGGGTTGAAAAGGATGGTTCTGAGAAGGGGGCATATACATTATGAAGTCTAGACTGTGTATATGTAGTGATTCATACAATCACTACATTACATCCCCTTTCTTTGGAAAATTGAGGCTCCCCTCCTTGTGGAAAAAAATTATCAAAGAAAGCAAAATCAGAGGAATAGATACCATGGGGTCAATGAACTATATACATTATAAAGTCAATACAAAGAAATAGAAATGAAAATATATACAACATAGAGTAAATACAGAAAAATAGAAAAGAAAACGATAAGTGAAACATTGACCATTGTTCCGTGTTCTCTTACGCTCATTCTCTCTCCCAAACAAATACTTCAAACCTATATACATATTTACAGTAAATTCATAGTAAATAATTAGCATAAATCTTTCCATTATTGTGGTAACGATAAACTGAGACATAATGCTAACCTTACTCAAAAATTCACAACATAAATTTCATTTTTCAGAAACCAGTGCAGGTTTATGCACTTAAACTAAACAAAATTAATCACAAATTGTGCAGACTTATGCACTTAAAAGACAAAGTAAAATGCAGAGAAAAAGAAAAATTAGAATAACAATCAAGTATCAATAACATAATGTACATGTTTCAAATATCCTTATTACTAGCCAAGGAAATTCAGCAATCGATAACAATGTTTTTATAATGTAAGTGAAACAAATCTGGTACAGTTGTAGGTTTAAGTTATGTAGATACCAATGTCCTGTATATGTAATAATTTACAATCAATATATAAGCCAAGTTTGCTAGTGTGTCTCTCTTTACACCGCTATCGACCATTAATTAATAAATTCCCATCATACTCTGATGATAGACAAAACCAAAGATACAAATGTGATATTCCAACATGATTATATATAAGAAAAACAGGTGCGCTCTAGGTATTGAAAGTGTGTCTATGTCCAAATAGGCCATATTATACTTCATACGAAGCATCAACATAGAAACCTGAGTCACTAACAACCTAACCTGTCAAATATCTCTTTTTACAATCATATTTAATGAAAAAAAAAGTTTAACAAGTAATTCAAACTTGTTTAGTATCACTAACAAGAGTATGTTTAAACCTTGTTATGTCATTAAAATGATGATCTATGATATATAACTTTGTTCATGAACAAATTGCATTCTAACACGTGTTCAATTCAACACAACAACAAACATACCATCATCAAGATTTTGACTACAAATTGCTTATTCAAACCATTGTAACTTAAAACATTATCTAGGAAGTAAACTCTTCCAGGAATAACAAAGGTACAATATATCTATAAAATTACAATAGGGTATGCACTATTATAAAGAGATTAAAGCTTACCGTCTTACGCATACAAAAACTTGTAAAATCTTGCTGGGGACCCTGTTATTGGTATTTGTCTATTAGTCAATATGTCATTAATTAAATCGTCCGTGCCCCTATACAAATCGACATTCCACCAAAATCTTACTTGTTTGGTGGTGTTATTAAGGCTTTGGTCGAATGAGGTCAGTAATTGTAAATGTCCATTCTTAAAACGTCCTCTATGTAGAGTCATGTTCTTATCAATGGGGGCATTCACAAGCATTTCAAACTGTTTTTCCAGGTCGGTCTTTGTCAAAGGTCTGGGGGCAGCTATACCATTGTTGTCCGCTAATGCATGCAAGTAATCTGAATCATGGATTGGGTCTGATAATTGGGTACACATAATTTGCTCAGCATTGAACTCTGGAAGTTTCTCATCATTCTCATTGATGAAGTTCACTGATGGTTTTTCAGTGTTTTGTTTCCCTTGTTCTTGAGCAGTTGTGTTCTTCCCTAAAGCTTCCTTAAGTTTTGTATGTGTGTAATATGTTTCCTCTCATCAGATGCTTTCATGAAGCAAGGTTTTAATCTATTGAAATTAAACACATCTCGCAAGACTTCTCCCTTTAATGTAGCCAAAATGTAATGTGTTCGATCTAGCACATCATGAACAACTAATGGCCCAACCCATTCAGCTGCAATCTTTTTAGAGTTTGCAGTCAATGAAGATGAGGTAGGCTTATGCAAATAGACTAATTGTCCTCTGGAGTAAATGGGTGATTTTCCCAGTTTGTTTCCAATTTCTGCACTTTGTTTATCTTGCTGCTTTCTCTGTAAAGAGAGCATTGTCTTCGAGATATGGTCAAATTTCTTTTTCAAATGGTCAACATATTCACTGTATGACCGTGATAGACCAGACATAGGATTGAAAGACAAAGCAGTCAAGTTTGGGGGCTCCCTACCAAAAAACAAGCTGATATGGACTGTGGTCACCGAGGTGTGGGGAAGAAAATGAATTGTAGGCATATGATGTAGTAGAAATGTATCGAACCCAATCGGTGCCAAACTGATTTAAGTTGACCTTGAGGAAATTCGAAAGGGTGCGAATGTGCCGTTCTACGTGCAAACTCCCATGATTCTCTACACTAATGACCTTCTGGTCAATATTCAAAGCTGAACACAAAGTCGTCAGTAGTTTGCTAGTCAGTGAGGATGCTGCGTCAATCACTAGACGTGATGGTGGTCCAAAAATGCAAACCACTTTCTGGATCAATGCCTCACATATCGTCTCTGCGTCAAGAGATTTCAGAGGCGCACAGATGACAAAGCGAGATATTTCATCGCATATCACCATCAGATGTCTAAATCCAGTCCCAGAAGTCGGCATAGTCTTAAAGTCGAGACTAATGCGGTCAAATGGTCTGTACGAGTCTGGTACCCTTGCATGAAATGGTCTAGTTTTATCAGGCTTGCCGCGGAATTGTTGGCAACGTAGGCATGCCTTAACGTAGTTATTGATTCGTTCGAACATATTTGGCATAAAGAAGTTGCGTCTTATTGTCAAGTATGTACGTTGGGTCCCTTGGTGATTACTTAGTAGGTTGTCATGGTATTGAGATATAATAGTGTCAGTCAAAGTCTCAGGTATTGCAAGTTGCAGTCTAAAGTCCTCATCCTTAACAAAGAATAACCTAAAAAGAACATTATTACATATACAGGACATTGGTATCTACATAACTTAAACCTACAACTGTACCAGATTTGTTTCACTTACATTATAAAAACATTTGTTATCCATTGCTGAATTTCCTTGGATAGTAATGAGGATATTTGATACATGTACATTATGTTATTGATACTTGATTTTTATTCTAATTTCTCTCTTTCTCTGCATTTTACTGTGTCTTTTAAGTGCATAAGTCTGCACAATTTGAGATTAATTTTGTTTAGTTTAAGTGCATAAACCTGCACTGGTTTCTGAAAAATGAAATTTATGTTGTGAATTTTTGAGTAAGGTTAGCATTATGTCTCAGTTTATCGTTACCACAATAATGGAAAGATTTATGCTAATTATTTACTATGAATTTGCTGTAAATATGTATATAGGTTTGAAGTATTTGTTTGGGAGAGAGAATGAGCGTAAGAGAACACGGAACAATGGTCAATGTTTCACTTATCGTTTTCTTTTCTATTTTTCTGTATTTACTCTATGTTGTATATATTTTCATTTCTATTTCTTTGTATTGACTTTATAATGTATATAGTTCATTGACCCCATGGTATCTATTCCTCTGAATTTGCTTTCTTTGATAATTTTTTTTTCCACAAGGAGGGGAGCCTCAATTTTCCAAAGAAAGGGGATGTAATGTAGTGATTGTATAAATCACTAAGACTTCATAATGTATATGCCCCCTTCTCAGAACCATCCTTTTCAACCCCCTTCTCAGAACCCTTATTCATTAATTTAATCCAAGCCATTAAAACCCTTATTGTTCATAGTCAAACAAACTCCAATCAGAGAACAAAGTACTGCCTTCCCCTTCCCAATAATTAAACCCCCTTTAGTCCTATATCCAAACCTTGGATTATAATTGTGTAGAAGCTTTAAGACATGTATATATTGAGTGTACACCCAAGGGTTGAGGTTAGATAAGTTAAGATCATCACAGAGTTAAGATCTACATCGTCGTACATTGTGGCATGCTTTTCAACTCTACATGTAATATTGCTGAAGATTGATTATTAATAAAGTTTCTTGATTGAAATGTACATCGAACGTTCCTGCGTGGTTATTGATGCTCCCAACTAAGATATAAACGATCCCAACACAACACTAATTCATGTTAAAGATGGACTGATATTGATATGGGTTCATTCCATCTGGATTCACCCAGTGGTTGCACCCGACCATCTTAGAATTTGTTGTAATTTGGTATACATAAAATTCAACATGGCCCAAGCACAAAACAAAATAAAATTAGTCCAGTCGGTCCGTCGCGCTACGGCCCGCCCTTTTCTCCTTGTTTTGACAAAAATGGGCGTGACCTTCAACTTTCAATGGCCACTGCGTCGTTAGGTGTTGACTAATTTTCATGAAACCTTTTTTTCCAATTTCTTTTTCACCCACAGTAGGGTGTTTTATTCAATATATAATCAGTTTACATGTAGATCTGCTTGCACAATCAATATGGCTTCAGTTTACATTTGTTTTCAGTCAATGTACAAAAATAATCAGAAAGTGAGTGTTTAACAGTATAAAAAGCTGATAATACAGTCTTATTACAAAATGAATCATTTACGGTACCAAAAGCAAAAACATAGCTTTAATTTATGTAGATAACGAAAGAAAAAGATGCAAAATTGTATCTCGCAAACCGTTGAAAATCTTTTCGACATTAGTTGACAATCTTTTCGACATTAGTCGAAAAGATAAATAAAATTTGACCAACACTTTTCAAAAGATGCTTGCTGCATATTTTCACATGAAATAGCTTTTTCGTACAAAAAATAATTCTTTAACTCGTTGAGGATTTTCTGTGGCATAAGACGAATTCCAGCTAATTTGATTTTATATATCATCCATTTTATCCAAATAATCAGTGTATTTAAGGCTCTATTATATTTAATGGGAGTAATTCCAAAAAGAACATTTTCCATGGTTAATTTTAATACTAATTTGCATCTTTCAAACAGTCTCCTTTCAAAGTATGCCCATACTTTTTTTTAACTAAGTGGCATTCAAAGAACAGATGTTCAATAGTTTCAACTTGGGAGGTACAGAAAGTACAAGTACTACTTGCTTTAGCTTGGATTTTGCACAAATACAAATTCGTTGGAATAATACAGTTAATTAAGCAATATTGAAACCACCTGATTGAAACATCTGTCATTACTTGAAACGGTATAGAATTAAAACAACGCCATTTCTCCAGTGAGAATTGTTTTCCGATTCTCTCTTCCCATTTTTTTTTTCTTTGAAAGTTATTACATACCTTTTTTTCACCAATGGAACATAAATATTTTTACAACCTTTATTTTGCTTCATCAATACAGTAATGACATTTGGTCTCAATGGAGTGGTTAACTTCACAAAATCGTTATCAGGTTGCGAAAAACTCTCTAACTTTTCACTGATCTCTTGTTTTATAATGAAATATGTAAGGTAATCAATGGAAACATTGTACACTTCAATAATTCTTTGTCTACTTAAAACCCGACCATCTGTTCCTATTAAGTCGTTGACAAATCTTAAACCCTTTTGACTCCAGTGCCTAAAGTTAACTAGATTTCTGTTAATAACTATGTCTTCATTATGACATAGGAGTTCAGAAAAGAATTCTCTTCTACTGGAACATCTATTTGCTTTCCGAAAAATACACCATGAGGAAAGTACATCTTTCCAAAAAGGGTTTGTTATTGTATTAACAAACTTTTCTAAATAGCCATGACTATAAAGTAAAAAATTGGAGTCTGAAAAAGGGATGGCATGCAAAAAAGAATTGAAACATATATTATCCATGAATCCATTATGCATTCTTCGTATCCAGGTTAATTTCAACGACATAAAGAAACATTCAATATTTACCATTTTCACACCACCTTCCATATAGGAATTACAAATCTGAATTCTTTTGATACGATCAGGTTTTTTATTCCACAAAAAACTGAACAGAACCCTTTCCAGCTCTTTTATAAACACAGGTGATGGATTTGGTAAAGACAAAATTAAATAATTAAATTGTGACAGAAAAAGAGTTTTAACAAGAGTTACTTTACCTAGTGGGGTTATGTTTCTATTTGACCAGACTTGAATTAGGCGCTTCACCCTGTTTAGGGCAGGTATGTAATTAATAGATACAATGTTATCTAAATTTAAAGAAAAGTTTATACCTAAACAAGTGAAACAGCCATCATCGACCCACGAGAGTTTCATTTTTGTTTTAATTCTGTATGGGCTATATTTTTTCGATCCAATCCAAACAATTTTAGTTTTACCTTCATTAATTTTCAATCCTGAAAGTGAATAAAAAATCGCAATAACAGAAAGGGCACTGTTCAGAGATTCAACCGAACCATCTAAAAAGAGGGTTGTATCATCTGCATACTGAGTAATTTTCCGAATATTTCCTTTAATATCAATTCCTTTAATACAATCATTTTGACGAAGCATAACTGCTAAAATTTCAGCACATAACAGAAATAAATAAGAGGAAAGGGGATCACCCTGCCTACAGCCTCTATTTATAAAGAAACGTTCTGACAAATGACCATTTATGTATACTGAAGACATATTTTCATTATAAAACGTTTGAATCCACTGATGAATGGAAGGCCCCAAATTAAATGTTTCTAAGACTTTGTATAAAAAATTATGTGAAACTGAATCAAAAGCTTTCTCGAAATCGAGTAATAACAACATCCCAGGAGTATTCAATTCTTCAGTTTCATGGAGAGTATCATAAATAATACGAATATTTTCTCCAATATATCTATTCTTCATGAACCCTTTTTGATCTTCATGGATAATTTCATGCAATATATTTTTAATTCTATTGGCTATAGCAGAAGATGCAATTTTATATGACGTGTTCAAAAGAGTTATAGGTCTCCAGTTTTGTAAATATTGTCTAGGTTTCTCTCCTTTGGGTATTAAAGAAATAATTCCCAATCTTTGTGAATTTGAGAGCTTCTTTGTCTTATAAGAATAGTTAATTGCTCTGACATAAAAATGTCCCAATTCTTTCCAAAAACACTTGAAGAATTCTACTGTAAATCCGTCCGAACCAGGGGCCTTCCCATTCTTCATTTTTTTAAGACTTTCAGTCACTTCTTCATAGGTTAAAGGACCACCTAGTCTTTTCATGTTATGGTCTTTTAATTTGTTTATCTCCAAATTCTTTAACCTGTCATAAAAACTTTCTGTGTCTAAAGTATGATCTTTGTTACAATATAATTTTGAATAAAATTTTTTACATTCATCTGTTATTTCTTTTGGGTTGTCAACAACTGATCCATTGCTCAAAGTTATAGACGACATAGTTTTCTCAACATTTCTTTTCTTCTCCAAATTTAAAAAGAATTTGGAAGGTTTTTCTCCATATGCAATGGCGTTTATACGTGCTCTTATCATTTGACCTTTCAATTTCACATTTCTTATTTCTTGAAGTAGAATACGTTTTTCTAATACTTGTCTTTCTAGATCACTGTTGGGATTAAAGCTCAGTTCACTTTCTAATCTTTGTATATTCTTTGTATATCCTCTTCTTCAATCATGTCTTTTTTCTTCTTCACAGAATAAGATATTGTTGAACCTCTTATTTCCATTAGTAAGACTTCAAAAAACAACTGGTCATTTATAGTCAGCTGCAGGTCTTGACTTGGTATATCTTGAATTTTCTCTTTTATGTATGGAGATACAGCATATTGTTTTTTAAGATCAATAATTTTTTCAACTACTAAGTTTGCATACGCTTGATCTTCTAAGAGGGAGTTGTTAAATTTCCAGTATCCCTTACCTCTTGCAAAATCAGAGCATCTAAGACTTAAAGTGACCATTGAGTGATCTGTTCGATAACCAGGCAATATATCTGTTTCTTTTAAAATAGACAAAAGCTCTTTTGAACACAAAAAGAAATCTAAACGGGATTGTTTTACTGGAGATGTTCTCCTCCATGTAAAACGTTTAACATATGGATTTTGTTGTCTCCATGGATCAATTAATTCAAATTTATTTTTTAATTCTTCAACCACTCCCTTAGCTCTGGGGTTGTTTATGTTTACATAATTATAGTTATCCATATTTTGATCCTGTGTTAAGTTCCAGTCACCACATATAATGATATGTGGATTATCAAAATCAGTTACAATTTTCCCTATCTTTTCATAAAAATCAGGATTATCTTCGTTTGGTCCGTACAATGATATCAATGTGAATTTCAGTGAAACCATTACCAAATCCAAAATTACCCAGTTTCCTTCAGGATCTATTTTTGTTTGATTTACTGTAAAATCAAGTTTAGGATTGAATAGAATGGCAGTTCCTCTTGATTGTGTATTTCCAAAACTGAAAAATCCTTTTCCATTCCATTCTTGTTTGATTATGTCAGATAATCCTGCATCAAAATGAGTATCTTGTAAACAATAGATTGAGCCATTTTTACGGCATAAGTAATCAAACACATCCTTCCTTTTATTCTTATCACCTAGTCCTCTACAATTTACCGTTATTATTTTGACATCAGCCATAATAAAACAACATTCTTGTTTCCTTATACAAAACACTCGATAGCTTAACATAAAATGTTTTCTGCAAGACATTTCTTCCTAAAGTTGTAACACATCTACTGTGGGTTTTTTCTTTATACGAACATAGAACAAAGACATCTACAAATTCATGTACGTAGACAATATATCGAACATACATGTGAAATCCTTCCATAAAACTTGACATTGTGACAAGGTATCCAACCCACTTAAAGTCACAACTTTTCATAATACTTTACAGCTGAAATAATAAGTAACTTTCTTAACTTCTCAATTCATAAGACTTTTCCAATTTCATACTGGCCTTCACATTGCAATATGCAGCAAGGAGAAGAAAATGGTATGCATGTGTAGATAGACATGTCTAGAGTAGTTTACGTTTTGTCACTGCACAAGACATGTCATTAGTAATTTCAAATAATGTAAATTACATTAAAAACAGGTGAGGCCTGAAAAAGAATTTGCAAATATAGTATAGTCTCTAATGTCAGACCTGAAATATATTGAATACTTTTCACTGCATGCGTATACCTGTAGGTACTCCTTACCCATGCACCCATGGTTACTCCAATGCATAAGCAAAATAAATGAATAAATTAAAGCTAAAAATAAATTTTTAAACCATTGTTTTTCTTAACTGAAAACATGAAGTTATTTACTTCATACATATTACTTTAATCCTTTCACTAGTTTTAACAACTTGCTTCATACATGACATTGTTACTTTGGTCCTTTGACTAGCTTTAACAATTTTCTTACTTCATGCATGTTACTTTGGTCCTTTGACTAGTTTTAACACTTTTTTCTTTTCATCTACATGCAGGCACACTGAGATGTACATGAACAGCAATAAGCAAATTTCAGTTTATTTGCATAAGTTTGTATAAAATCCCAGTTTGCTTTATTTTTTACCAAAGAAAGTTGTAATAAACCAGAATACACCATGCATGAGTCACATTTACCCGACCCACCATTAACTGCCCCAGCCAGAGCTTTATACTCTCCGGCCGAAAAGCCAACAGTGAATCAGAAAAAAACATGACCGATTTTTGATGTAATATCAAATAAAAGCAAAATATTATTGATATGGTTTAGAAATAATAAGTTCTTTCACTTTAAAGTGAATAATAGCTGACTTTGAAATTCAACTCAAAAGATATCAATAAATCTTGGTATAGTCTATAAAAAAGCGTCACGAAAATACTATTTATCCAGATGTAGTATGTCAGCTTATCGGTAGGCACAGGCTTGCCATAATTTAGTCAACATGTTTAACCCATGGTGCTTCTTTTTGGCCTTTGTTACGCGTTTCAAGAGAAAGATCAGTTCCTACTAGTCGAATTCTGGTAGATTTTCCTTGTTCTTTCCTAAGCCTATAAGCACTAATCTCCAACTTGTAACGCTTCTCTTTCAATTTGGGAGGAAGATCTGTGCGAAGAGTGAAAGGCATCTTGGTTCCAGGGGGAAGCTTTCGCTGCTGTTCGTAGTATGCTTGGAGTATGGAGTCACGGTCGAACATCGTTACGAATCTTGCGATGATCGGATCCGGTGTTGACGGTGTCGCATCAGATCGAGCCTTCTCAGCTTGAATTCTTCGGGGTATGCGGTGGGCGTTCACTATCGGGATATCCTCCGCTTGCTGGGGCGAAAATCCAAGCTTGGAAATGGCGCTGCGTAATTCGGTGACTGCTTTCCTCTGGGACTTGTTGGTGCTTGTGGTGGGGATTCCGTAAAACAATAGATTCTGTTTACGGTCATGTATTTCCAATGCTGTAATGGCATCAGTCAGTCTCTTGGCAACATCCTTTCCCTCTTTCTCAACATTTGGTATTTTCACTTGCTCTATTTCAGTCACTCTATCTGCTGTATCTTGTACTGAGATTTGTAAATCGGCTAGGGTTGAGTTAATGGTCTTAATCTGCTGTTGAATACTCAAAATGCCGCTACTCAATGTATCTAACTTACTTAGTACTTGCTGAGCGAAACCATCAAGATCTGTACGTAGACTCTTAAGCGCCTCCTCAGTTGTGTTCGTCGACGTTGAAGACATAGTGGTTGAATCTTCAGAACCAGAATCCGACACAACCGCACGATTTCTGAGCAAATATTGTTTACCATGTGAAGGTTGAGAAGAAGCCATTGCTATTATTCATCTTTACAAAATATTATCAGCTGAAATAAATACGATTCGGGTGGATTTTGTCCCGGGTTTGAGGGCCGAAATCAAAACAAGTCCATGCTGCTCTATGGTCGCGAAAAAAAAAAAAAAAAAAAAAAACTGGTACCATTTGATAGGAAATTCAGAGAGAAATCCAAAACATGCATCGAATAATGTATTGGAGCAATTTATAAGGTCATGACCTTTGACCTTGAGTTTGACCCCCGGACAAATAATTTTTCAACTTGATTTTCGTGTATGTTAATTATTGGTATGATATTGACAAAATATGTTAAAATCAATGATGATATTTTATTTCTTCACCTTTAAAAACTCTTCCAAAGATACCATGAAATTTCACTCTAGTCCCACACACTGATATTCATGTTAGTAAAGTGTTTACCAGTTACATGATTTCTTCCAATCTTAAGTTACAGTATGCAAGCACATGAAAAGAAATTAAGCTTAATCAGTTCACAAATAAAAGATTAAACCTTAATGCTTATGAATAGGTATCTGTTTAGGCATTTTGATGTTCATCAATATATATTCATTTTGATGTTCGGCAATATATATCATATATATTCATGGTAGTAAAGTCTTCACTTTTATCATCAAAATATATACATGTATATATATATGTATATGATATATATTGCTGAATCATAAAATGCCTAAACAGATACCTATTCATGAGCATAAAGGTTTAATCTTTTATTTGTAAACTGATTAAGCTTAATTTCTTTTCATGTGTTTGCATGCTGTAACTGAAGATTGGAAGAAATCATGTAACTGGTAAACACTTTACTAACATGAATATCAGTGTGTGGGACTAGAGTGAAATTTCATGGTATCTTTGGAAGAGTTTTTAAAGGTGAAGAAATAAAATATCATCATTGATTTTAACATATTTTGTCAATATCATACCAATAATTAACATATACGAAAATCAAGTTAAAAAATTATTTGTCCGGGGGTCAAACTCAAGGTCAAAGGTAAATAAATGACTCCAATACATTATTCGATGCATGTTTTGGATTCCTCTCTGAATTTCCTATCAAATGGTACCAGTTTCATGAAAATTGGTCAACACGTAACGACGCAGTGGCCATTGAAAGTTGAAGGTCACGCCCATTTTTGTCAAAACAAGGAGAAAAGGGCGGGCCGTAGCGCGAGAACCGACGGACCGATTGGACTAGTTTTTTTGTTTTGTGCTTGGGCCATGGTGAATTTTATGTATACCAAATTACAACGAATTCTGAGACGGTCGGGTGCAAAATTGCACATTCATTGGGTGAATTGGCATGGAATGACCCTATGATATAAAAATGTTCTTTTAAGAGACTCATACAGATTGACATGATATGCTTATTGTACAATGAAAATTTTATGTAAAATGTAGAGTATATAAAGTACAACTATTTTTTTTCCTGATACCATATACAAGATGGGTCATCTTGAAGTGTAAACATTTTTTTGTGCCCAAAATAACAAAATATCAAAAGTACTCTGAAATGTTTATTGAAAAGTCCGTTCACATCTGAAAATGTCACATCCACAGGGCAAGCTTTTTCAAAGGTTCTTATTTTTAAAAGAAATCAAGTCTAGCAGTTATCTTCTCATATTATGTACATGCCAATTACAAAGGCTAAAACATATTGATATTCCAAGTGAATCAGCTTCAATTTGTAAAGATACAGGCCATAATCTGTTTCTGAAAAAAAAACAGGTGTGCGGATTTGACAGTTGTGAACAGACACCATGTATTATAACATAAAATAAAAAATTCTGAATTGTTTTACACCATTACACATCTCACATGTTCTTTTCAATATACATGTATGTCCATTATTTAAAGGCCAAGTCCACACCAAAAAAAGAGGGTTGTTTCAATAGAAAAATCTAACAAGCATGATGAAAATTTGATCAAAATCGGATGTAAAATAAGAAAGTAATGAATTTTTTAAATTTTGCTTAATTTCACAAAACAGTTATATGCACATCTCGGTCAGTATTCCATTGATGGGACTTATGACCTCATCCACTCACCGTTTCTTTTGTATTTTATTATGTGAAATATGAAATATTTCAATTTTTACAGTTTCGATATTAGGAAGATCATATTTTGAGCCACAATACGTTGCAAAAATGAATTTTCCACTTGTTCAGGGAAGAATCCATCCTTGTTTCAAATTTTAATGAGGAACATACAGTGGAACCTCGCTATAACAAGGTCCTTGGGACCAGACAAATTACCTCTTTATATCGAACCTTGTTATATCAGGGAAAAAACACAATAGAATTCAAAGAAATGGGACCAGGAAAATCACCTTGTTATAACGAGAGTTTGTTATATCAGTGCTCTTTATAACGAGGTTCCACTGTATTAGGATTTTTCATATTTCATACAGATGAGGGCATGTTGATATTTAATATAGTAAAGCTCCTGTCTAGTTTTGGTAAATCTGTGAATCATCAACGTTTGAATCCATTGCCAGATAAAATGAAATGTTATATCATAAGAAAACACATATTGCGCACAAGATGCAACCTAAAAACTTACGTGGGTAAAGTTAACAATTAAAATGTCAAATTAAAAAAAGTCGGAATCCCCGACTATTTGCTTCTTTCTTCTTTTTTTTTGCTATTTAACCATTTCGCAACCATGGAACGGGAAGAAAACTTCAGGGTAAAATCCTCATATATAGCTCCGTGATATACATTCACTTAATTAAACTAAGATTTGAGATGAAGGCCTATATTAAGAAAAATAATAAAATTGCCAATAAAGGGTGCTAAATTTGATTTAACGGTGGAATTTAAAATCTTTAAGAGGAATGATTCATTTATGAATGCATAAAATTGATTTAACAGTCACTACACCTTTGTACGGTATAAATAATTGAATAACAGCCTAATTCACATTAAAAAAAATCTTTACCAAAACTAGACAGGACCTCTAAAGGGGTGACTTAGCTTCAACTGTCTTTTTTTTGCAGCCTCATTGTCCCTCCTCCTTTTCATTTTCACCTCATTGCTCAATTTATTTGTGATGACTGCCCTTAGTGTTGATGTCTGGGCCTGTGGGAATTTCTTCTGGACATACACTGCAATAGAAAAAGATAAATGTCAAATAATAAGTAATGCTTTCATTTCAAAAGAGGAATCCCAACTGCAAGCCTCCTCCCAAACACCAAAAGGTCATTCAGGACCAGTGCTGTAGTCAAAAGGTTAAACCGAAACCAACCGACCTTAGTCAAAACAGTTTTACAATGGAAAACTGTTTTAGGTTTTTGCTCAAGATAAAGCTGAAGTATTGTCTAGGATTTTTAAGAAATTGGTAAAACTGATCATGACTTCTAAATCAAACTTATGAAAAATATCATTATTCTGCCACACTTTCAAAGATAATGAATAAAAATAAACTTAATGCATGTAGTAATACAAAATCCTTAGACAATGGAAGAAATGAACACTGTAGTGCATAATTCATGCAAATTCACACATATTGGTTGAAAAATGTGTCTCACAACTGGAATACAGGTTATACCAAAATCAACCGGATTTGGAGGTAAGATACCCATTTTTGAAAATAACTGAATTACAGCAGACACTATTCATTACTTTACGCAGCATAGGAAATACATGGGGGTGATGGACAATTCTGCCTAATGACAGCTGAAATTGCTCCTACATTTCCCCTAAAACTAATGCTTTGGTGTGAATTTATTTCAGAGTCGCCCCAATATAAATCACCAACAATATTTCAAGTTACATTATACATACACATCCACTTAAGAAGTTATTTTACATTATAGCGATGACAGCTAAGTCACAGCTTGCCCTTCTTTCACTCAACTATTGTTGCACAATATGCATGCTTTATTCATGTTACCAGAAATCCAAACATTGTTGTAAATGTTGTTCTGTATTTTTAGGCGTTATTGTGAGGCTACAATTCCTGTAGGATCGTGCACATAACTGCACAAAAAGTAGCTCCTAAAATAAGAAAAATAGCCCCAAGATATTCAGTGATAGCCCCTATGTAAAAACATACGTAGCCCCTAAAAAGAATAATTTCTATGCTAACCTTATGTTTACACTATCAGAATGAAAATGTCTATGAATTTTAAGATCAGTAATTTATAGTTTGAAAATATCACCAACACCTACTTCCAGCTTAGTGCAAGTTCAATGTAACAGTTTCTTTTTTTTCTCTGAGACAGTAATTCAGATCAATGTCTGTCAATCACTGAAACTGTGTGCCTTGCTCCTATAAATGTTCTTGAATGTATTTTTCCCCCTTATACATAGTGTATATATTTAGGCACACAAAAGAGATGCCTTGAAATGAAAGTGCAGTCAAATTATTTCAGATTATTGCATATATATATACTTATATGTATATATATATATATATATATATATATATATATATATATATATATATATTTGCCTACAAGTGGCTTAGGGCGGAATATTTAACTAAGCACGTGGCCATTAGGGAGAAGTCGTCATTAGGATGAAATATACACTTCGCCCTAATGGTTCCCGACCTTGTGTAGTGGCTATTATTTGAATCATAAAAATGATAAATGCTCTCCCACCAGTGGAAAACAAAGCTTTTTAACTGTCAATTCAGTTTGACAATTATATTTTCATATCTTTCGAGTAATTTTAGTTTGAATATGTGAGGGTTCATATCAGCCATACTAAAACTACGGTCATAAGGGCAAAGTGGGTTTTTTGTCTTTTTTTATCCTTTATCGAGTTTATATCTTCATTATCTCTCAGAATACTAAATTGAATAACAAAAGTGGATCCATCAATTAAAATTTTAGAAAGCATAATTTGCATTTTCAATTAATTTTACTAAGTACTGAAAAAAAAAGCTATTTCTTTTTGGCTGGTGCAGTGCACGGGCCCGGCCGCGCGTACGTTGGAGAAAAATCTGCAAGCGAGCTCGCGCTCGCGGATATAAGTCGACGAATCAAGAACGATGAATTGTTTGAATCGAGCGAGTAATTCTTGATCTGCGTAGCCGGCCATGGAGGAAAACCACTAACAGGTAAATTTCAGATTATTGGAATTTCAATTGATCTAGGCTGCAAATGAGTTATAACGAGTTACCGTATTTAGATCTAACGTGTTCCGTATTCTAAACTGTCGTAATGAATCCGAATGTGTAAACGTTATTTCCGTACGTGTCAGTGCAGACCTATACGGTACCGTACCCAGGCCAGGGAGCTGCGGCCCGGCCCGCTTTGCGCCGCGGGCTGGAGCCCAGGAGTATAGTATACCGTGCGAAACGAGGGAGACAATGATTATATGATAGGGGTGGATTGGATATTGGGTCTCAATAGTAATGTTAATAAAACGTGGAAACAGAAATTATGCATTTACCACGATTTTTTTGTGAAGGTCTATCGTGACACACAAATCCTGACATCGAGGCACACACTGCACTGACACAGACTGGAACCTCAATCAAAAAAATGAAAAGTTCTGTTGCGATTTCATGTATGTATATAGGCCTACACATGATACACATGTAGGCCCAGGCCGGAGCCCAGGATCGTACGTGCAACTTGGCCTTTGGCATACTCACCTGACAAGCGTGAAGTATGGTCAAAATAATTCTCTGAATAAGTAGTTAAAACAGAAATCAAGCACTTACCCACTCATGGTTTCAAATCGTCTCGTGTGAAGGATTCATAGACATATGCACCTGGTGCACTCGAATCTTTCACACCATTTTTACTAAAATAACTATGTATGACTTTACATCATAGCTATGAATTCAACTTTTTCTATAATACTTACCGAACCATATGGATCGTTTGTTGAATTCTCTTTGCTGTTATTTTTAATAAAATAAGAGCATTTTTCGTGATCTTCATTGGTTTTGATTTGCAATTATCAGCTTGAAATCATCATTTGTGTTGTAATGACACATACAGTACCAGTCAGCAATCTTTGAGTACACTCGGTCACGCGGCGAGCCATTTCCGGCCGTCGCAGCGTATTGACACGCAAATGTCACGCTAGAGCACACTCTGTCATGTATTCGAGTGTTCTGATTTTTGACACGAGAGGTGCGTCCATTGTTTACCGAGTGACAAGTGTAGAACTGACACTCGGTCGGCGCTTGTGTGTCCGCTCGCTCTAGCCGAGTGTCAAGTGTAAAAATGACACTCCGCGCGAATGATATCATGTTATGGCGCACAGCATATGAACCGCTCGATTCCGCTCTTGATCATGAAGCGGATAGCCCGGTCCGCCGCATGATACGGGCCGCGCTAGCGGTGCGCGGCGACTGGCAGCTCCGCTCCACTACTGACACGGTAACTGTTAACCGGCCGGCCGGTCGTATACTGCATGAATATTTATGATAATCGACCCAGAATTGAATAAATCTACTTACAAACTATTCCCAGTGCACCTACAGAATGTATATATTGTGTAGAGTTCTGCACTACTTTATAATTTCGTCTTCACGAGACATGACTTGCGCCTCGGCTATACCTGTACAGTACTCATGTATTGTATGTCATGTCGACTGATAAATCCAAGATTTTACTTGTGTTTGGATCGGAGTACTTAGTTTTTTTTTGTCCTCTGCGCCGGGTTCCTTAATTGGCGATCTTACCGAGTTTGTATCAATAAGGCATCTACATTTATGCATGTATGTATCTACAACTGTAGTACATCAACATGCATGTACTGATTTACAATCCGTATACATTTATGCATAAGTTGAATTGATTTTTATTATAATCTCACATTGGCGGCGGAAGCCAAAAAATTTGAGGGGGTGTCCACCTGAAATTTTGGGATGGACACAGGTAAAAAATTGGACAAGCGCCCCCCAAAAAATTAGGAGTGGCTAACCAAAATTTTTTGACAAGCCAAAAAAAAAGTTCATCAACCGAAATTTTAGGGGGGACAACACACATTTCAGGGGGGGCCCACTTCAAGGGGGGATGCTGGAAAAAAATGACAAGCAAAAAAAAAAAAAAAAATGCTTTAGGGGGGGACCGTCCCACCCCCGCTTCCGCCGCCTATGAATCTCTAGGATATTGAAGTAAGGTACATGTACATTTAAAACTTCCAGAGTGTTTAAGTTACACCTTTTATTGAACTCTGTTCTTAAATTAATTGTATGGCTTAATAATCAAACATCAATATATTATACTTAAAAATAAAACTTTGGTCGACATGTACAATCGATTCAACCACAAGTAAAGTTGGTTGCAATGCCATAGGGCAATTCCACATGGGAGAGGGTAAAAACAGTAAAATTCAAAATTAGTAATATGCATCTGAATGTGAATGTCCTTTTTACACAAAACCTTATATTTTAAGGAACTGAAAACCTTTTACAAATATCTGTTACGGTTTTTGCGGAGCAATCTTTTGAATTTTATGACCATTTTCAATTAGAGAACATGTATTTTACATTATTTTGGATAAATTTGATAACTAAAAAAATATTTTACAATTTTGGTTCAAAATCATCTAATGTTGTGTGTGAAGGTGTAATAATTACCAGTAGCAAATGTCTTTATCATGGGTATTTTCAAATTTCTCAGAGAAAATTTTGCAATCTACTACAAAAACGGATGTAATTCCGTTACCATGAAACTGAAAAGTTTTTCCTATGAACTAAATACTTGCTTGAATTTTATATAATTCTGAATTCTCTGATTTCACGTGACTTGCTAAAGACTGAGCAACATTTTTTTGAAATATCATTTCTAATTCTGCTGTAACTGTGGTAACGGAATTACATGGTAACGGAATTACCATTATCATATCTTTAAAGGGGTGTGCGTTAGCCAATTTTGTTCCAATGGCATGTTGATATCTTAGCTGTAGATCACAGTTATAAACATTAAAAGCCTTCTGATTAGTAATTACACTCCAAATCAGGATGAAATTATACAATTACTTGACAACAAGTCCCATTCAATATGGCCAGAGTATAACATTCAGAAAAAGGGCAAGATAATGTACATTAGCATCAATAAAGTATATTGATGGAGCATACAATGTAGGTGAATGCCTTACAAAGGATTAATGGGCAATCAATTCTTGGGGAGGAGCAGAAAAATGATTACGCAGGATGATCTTAACAAAATTCTCATTCAGATTGATTTTGCAAAAAATGTCATTGCCAAATACCAGTTCTAATGAGATCCAAAATACTGGACGCACAATCACGAAGTGACCATGTTCACTGTGTGTGCCTTGGAAAAGAATGGCAATCCTTTTTTTTGTAATTGCCTCTGATCAATTCACCCTCAACAGACTTAATGAACTTTTCAGTAAAAGAAATTCCGGGACGGCTGGGAGTATTTCTCTGCTTCAAAGAAATGGGTATAGTTTTCAGAAGGGACCGCCTACTAATTTAAGCGATATTTTCTGTGTAACTGTCCTTGCAACGGAAGATTGGATATTCTTTGCAACAAGCCATGGTGAGGGACCAGACTCTGACATTGATTGGCGAACAGTGTAGCGAGCTGTAAAAAGTAATGAGTGGAAAAGATTGAAGTGAGATCCATAATTTACAGATGTTACAAGAATCACATGCCAAAAAATCATACTAAATCTTTATACAGATGACATTCCCAAAAGTAAGGTGGATTTGACAGATATTCAAATGCCTTAATTAGCACCAAACCAATAATGTGCTCCACCCCTACATATATGCAATGGATGCTCAGAAACATGCAAAGTCAGCATCATCCAATAATCACTGCTTCACGGATAAAGTGAGTAACGACGATGACCCTTCAAGTGAGGATGATACACAAAATGTGAACACTTCTCTAAGGAGAGGATGGTGATAATATTGAGACCAACAAAGTCATTCATAACAAAACATCTGTGAACAGCAACATAACTCAGTGTGAAATGGGTAGAAATGTATGTACAGCATTCTGCTGTGAGAGAAATGCTAAGAGACAGTGGTAGTATTCTCATATACATTCTGATATAACATGAAATATTTTATCTCTATTAAAATAAGTGATATAAAATCACCTAAAATTTGTTCCGAAATGGTATTCCAATAACCATTTTGTCTTTGTTTTATCTCTGTGACACAAACCTATTTTTGAACCAATTTGTAATGAGAAAGGTTGTTTTTTGTAGCACTCATCTCATTCAACCAATTAAAAGCCTTTCTGCCATGAGTTTTGGCAAATGAGTGAGATGGCATTAAATCAAATTTTGTGCCTACAAGGATTTAATTGAAAAAAAATGAACAAAAATATGAAGTCAATATCACATTTTGTACTTCATTTCATTTCATAAACAACATTAGTCAATACAAATATTTGAAATATTTCTTTAATCTACAAGAATAATGTTAGAGTAGTACTCTAATGATTAAATGATTTATCATTTTCCTTTATTCTTATTTCAAAGTCTTGAGCGAATTGACCTAGAAATATTGCTGAAATTGAAAGAGAGCATACATGTAGCCTCCACCTTATTTGCAGTTCTTTTTTTTTCTTCAAAGGAAATTTGGTGCAGGTACATCATCTGTGATGCAATGATTGGATACGCGATAAACATGTCTATATCCTAGGCACTGCTTTGTCACTTATCTTTAGAGACGGAAGATAAAAATGCATCTCGGATAAATTTTCATATTTTATATAAAAGATAAAAATTTTAATATAATAAAAAAAAAATCATGGCCCAAGAAAACCAACTAATTTCATGAATATGACATAAGATCATCAAATCACTGCAGTTTCTTAGGGTCACATTTGGGAAATACATCTGTCAGGAAGATGTCCGATATTGACTTCATACTCAGATCTGCTATAATTGCAGTCCTCAGTGAGCTACATATAGACAGAAAATGAATCCTTACCTTTAAAAAAAATTAGATTGGTGCACTGATTAAGAACCAATTTGTTGCTTAGTTGTCCACAACATTTTTTCAAGATGTAAATGTAACACTACTTTCATGAGGTTTCAGCATTGTTTCTTGTTTTCAAATCATTTTATTGAACAACCAAATAGAAAGTTTTCAGTTTAACTGTTTAAGATGCCAATTGTATGTGAAACTATATTTCTTTTGAGTATTCAAATACTTTAGAATATCTTAAACTATCATCTACACAAATCTTTGACTAAATATGCAGATCTGATAATATGCTGTCCTCAGTTTTTGTAAAATTCCTAATGTGTATACGTTTGGCTGTAGTCCATGTAATTCCGTTACCATGATTACTAGTGATGATTTTTGGTCTTTACATAATTCTTTCCATCAGTACAGGAGGCAAAAAGTGGCTAGTAAGTCCTAATACCCCTAAAATTGAAAATGAACTAAAATTTAATTACCACTGATCCCTAATATTTTGTAAAATCATGTTTATTCATGGTAGAGCCACCTATTACATACTATATACTTATATTTTATTTAATATTAGAGACGTGAAGTACTTAGATTGTGTTAAGTATTCGAGAAGAATGTATAAACAAGCTTTATTGAGGCATTTCACCAGTCCTAAATGCCTAAAAATATAATTTTCCTTCCCAAATGTCAGAGGCGTAATTCCGTTACCATTATGTGTAATTCCGTTACCATGTACTTGCCCTAAAGAAAGACCAATCATCAAAATTTGTTGATGATATTTGTGAATAAATTACTTTCAAAATAAAGTTGACATTATAATGAATTGAATCAGACATTAACTTGGAGCTAGTGTGTTGTAGATTTCAGAGAAACTTTTACTAAACTTTGGGTTGCAAAATGACTCATTTCTCTGGTAATTCCGTTACCATAGCACATATCCGTCATTCACATCTGAACGTGTGAGGGGTTTTCTAAAAATCTTGGTTCAGCATATAGCACTAGTGGCCATGCATAGTATTAGGTTCAGAAAATTTGAAAATATTGAGATATCTGGATGCTGTGAGCAAAAATAACAGCCAAATTTCTCTGATTTGTAATTCCGTTACCATGGAATTGCCCCATATCACTGTTTTTCTGTTTATTCATTATTCATGTAACCTTTAAGTTTTGTAAAAATAAAATTAATCCTGAATTGATCTCATCATTTATCTTGCCAAATTCAAAATGTATTGCATTTCATAAGCCTTCGCTGTTATATATTTGATTATATTAATTGTTTATGTTATTGTTTGCATTATATTGTGTTTCTTTTCATTATTACAAAGTATTTTGAATTGATGATAATTCTGAATTTCAAACTTAAATTTGAATGGAATTTATTTTTTTGTGGTACGCCTTTACATGCATTACTGATATTGCCTCTGACCTCATTCAACCAACCCACCTCACCCGCCTGCCTCCCGCCCTTCTAACTAGGCTCTGATTTATAGGTTTATGTTTTTAAACCAAACATTAAATTCCCATAAGCAGAGAAAATCCTCCATTTTCATTATCTTCGGGGGGGGGGGGGTGATTAAAATGGCAGTCATGGAATTCATCTGCAATATACATGTATATCCAGCTACATGTATAGCAGACAAGGGGAGCCGAGGGAGGGGGCTGCCGGTCTTACAGTTTCAGCCCCCTGTATGCTTTCACACCAAACCTATACCTCTTTGCTTTTCCATATTCGATCTTTCTTTTTTTTTCTCCTGCCTCCTCTCTTTGCTTTTTCATTCTCGGCCAGTTGGCTTTACATTTTTTTTTAATATCTCTGAATTACCTTCACTTAAATTTTGTTATTCATCCTCGGTCTTCCATTTTCAACCCCCTCTCTTTGCTCTTTCATTCTCGCGGCCTGGCTCCACTTTGCTTTTCATTCTTGGTCTTTTCACACTCTTATTTTATTTCTCCTAACTTACCTCTTTGCTTTTCCATATTCGATCTTTCTTTCTTTTTCTCCTACCTCCTCTCTTCGCTTTTTAATTCTCGAGTTTTTCTCTATTTTATTTCTCTTACATGTACCTTCTCTCTGTTTTTTGTCTCACCTGCGAAGCAAAGTGAGACTATAGGCGCCGCTTTTCCGACGGCGACGGCGGCGGCGACGGCGGCGGCGGCGTCAACATCAAATCTTAACCTGAGGTTAAGTTTTTGAAATGATGTCATAACTTATAAAGTATATGGACCTAGTTAATAAAACTTGGCCATAAGGTTAATCAAGTATTACTGAACATCCTATCAGAGTTTCATGTCACATGACCAAGGTCAAAGGTCATTTAGGGTCAATGAACTTAGACCATGTTGGAGGAATCAACATCGAAATCTTAACCTGAGGTTAAGTTTTTGAAATGTCATCATAACTTAGAAAATATATGGACCTAGTTCATGAAACTTGGACATAAGGTTAATCAAGTATCACTGAACATCCTGCATGAGTTTCACGTCACATGACCAAGGTCAAAGGTCATTTAGGGTCAATGAACTTTGGCCGAATTGGGGATATCTGTTGAATTCCCATCATAACTTTGAAAATATATGGACCTAGTTCATGAAACTTGGACATAAGGTTAATCAAGTATCACTGAACATCCTGCATGAGTTTCACGTCACATGACCAAGGTCAAAGGTCATTTAGGGTCAATGAACTTTGGCCGAATTGGGGATATCTGTTGAATTCCCATCATAACTTTGAAAGTTTATGGATCTGATTCATGAAACTTGGACATAATAGTAATCAAGTATCACAGAACATCCTGTGCGCGTTTCAGGTCTCATGATTAAGGTCAAAGGTCAATGAACTTTGGCCGAATCGGGGGTATCTGTTGAATTACCATCATAACTTTGAAAGTTTGTTGGTCTAGTTCATTAAACTTGGACATTAGAGTAATCAAGTATCACTGAACATCCTGTTCGAGTTTCAGGTCACATGATCAAGGTCAAAGGTCATGTAAGGTTAATGAACTTTGGCCATGTTGGGGTTTTTTGTTGAATAACCATCATATCTCTGTAAGTTTATTTGTCTAGTTCATAAAAAAGGGAAATAAGAGTAACCATGTATCACTGAACATCTTGTGCGAGTTAGAGTAGTATTCAAAGTGAGCACTGCTGCTATATTGAACCGCGTGATGCAGGTGAGACGGCCAGAGGCATTCCACTTGTTTTTATTCTCGGTCTTTCATAAATCATTCCACCTTTTTTCATTGGTTTATCGTCGATCTTTCATGTTTCTCTTATCCTCCTCTCCTCGGTTTTTCATTCTCGACCTTTCTTTTTTTATTCATCCTACCTTAATCCTCTCTTTTCCTTTTCATTCTCTCTTTGGGTTTTCATTCTCGGCCGGTCATTCGTACATAATTTCTTTTTTGGCCTACAGAGGCTATACGCACTTCCTCTTTTTTGCTTTTTCATTCTCGGTCTTTCCTTCCCCTTTTTAGGGGAAATGGTTTTGTGAATTGGACCCCAAGTTCAAAGGTATTTTCATACAAACAAAAACGTCAATTTTGCGATGCTTCACTTGCACCGTGGTGTCGGTCAATGGGTAACGAGTTAATCGGAGTTAAACATAAATATTTATTGTAAGCATTTCTAAGTTCACTCTATTAGTTGAAGTGTCAGTGTGTCTGTGCTTGGACAATAATCAGCCTCCATGAGGATCTGAGCTGCTTCTGATTGATATTGTTCAAGATGTGTTTTATTGTATAAAGACCCCAATGCACTTGAGCATTCATTTAGGAAAGATAACTCTTAATATCCTTTTTATAACAGCAGAAGCTTTGAATTGAACGCCCCAAGCTGTAGCGACTTGAATGGGGATAATTAATTACATCGTCTCGCACGTTTTGTGAACAATGGATGAAGGTGTGAATTACCGCTAACAGCTAACAATAGGAAGAATCTGTTGCAACCGAAGTTATGCAACGGAGTCTTTTGATGTTTTATTCAGCGATGACCCCCCCCCATTGTCCAATCACGAACAGTCAGCATTTGAGAAAACGGAAATATCGAGGATGAGGATAATGGTGATCATGATGTTTCTTATGTTATGAACTTGATATGGTGGTGACGTCAAGAAAAAGTAAATTTTCTCTGTAGAAATAAGGGTTGTCTGCATTTAACATACATTCTTTTGGGGATATTGTTTATTTTACTTGTACTTGACTTTGTTTCTATATTTTGATCACATATCGTGAGTTAGTTGAGTAAATAAATACACACAAGAAATGATGTAAGACATAGAGATTATGACGATTGGTTGTGATTAATGATGTTCCACAAACTGGATATCAGTGATGCTTGACGATTTGGGCATGTACTGTACTTGCCAAGGCCGGGTGCGTTGCAAAGCCAGGTGACAACAAAAAGAGAATATGCAGCATGCAATGACCCACATGCAGCTGAGAATTTTGCAAACTACCTTAACATATTCATACGCATGTAAGAATTATGATGAAAGAAACATGTCTGTGAGCTTAATATCAATGGCGAAGGAATATTCTTTAAATCACAATCTTGGTCAAGCTTTCGATTTATATAAAGCTTTTTACCAGGGCTGTATAATGCAATAAATTATAATATAATACTACTTCTAATGAAAATGATAATTAGAGTAGAACAAATGCAACTCTCAAGTACTGTCATGAAGGTTTGTATTGTATACGTAAGTATGATAAGACCATCGATAACAACCAATTCATAAACTTATTCAGGGGCCGCGGAACAGTTGTAAAGTGTGACGGAGGGGGGGGGGTTGACCATACAAAAAAATCTGCAGCTTGTTTTGACGTACCATCTAAGTTCTCAAATTATGTGAAATTATGCGGATAATTGCCATGGTGCGGTCACAAGGTCACCCTTTTCCAACACAACCGCATCGGAGGGGGCGTGTCCAGTTGTCATGGCGATTATCCCCCTTTTTCAGGACGGGCGCTCGTAAAAATAATGCGGCTTATTTTCGGAGTTTATGAACGCAATTTTTATTGAATTATCCGCATTACTCTTAGGCGGCTAATTGGAGGATAGGTTTATGAAAAGGGTATTAGAGTGCCGTCTCGTTTCCATCAAATCTTAAAACAATTTTTGAAATGCCTCAATTTTGAAAGTATTTGATCATTACCTATTATGTTGATCAATACCCCTTTCATAAACCCCATTAAAATGAATTAGGCGGCTAATAGCAGCATAATTTGGTCGTAAAATTGGAGGACAAGAGTTATCCGCATTACTCTGATGCTGCTATTATCCGCATAATAGCAGCATCGGGACAAGATTTTGAGTTTATGAACGCATTTCCAAATAATGCGGATAATTGCCATGGTGCGGTCACAAGGTCACCCTTTTCCAACACAACCGCATCGGAGGGGGCGTGTCCAGTTGTCATGGCGATTATCCGCCTTTTTCAGGACGGGCGCTTGTAAAAATAATGCGGCTTATTTTCGGAGTTTATGAACGCAATTTTTATTGAATTATCCGCATTACTCTTAGGCGGCTAATTGGAGGATAGGTTTATGAAAAGGGTACAAGACTCCATTTTAAAGTGGAAGTTCAACCCGAAGAGAGGTTTGCTGTGAAAATAGCAGAAAAATAATAATAAATAAGGCGAAGGTTTGAGATAAATCCATTAATGAATATTAAGAAAGTCATTAGAATTTTAATCTTTTAATTTGCGACGTCGTAAACGAGCAGCTTCCCCATATATGTTCATGCATATAAGTAACAACTTTTCAATGATGACTCCTTTTGGTTTCCTTTTAACGAACGGGTATAAAATTAATGATTTGTCTACTGATATGCTCAGCCGGGATGCTCGGGGAAAAAAGCATTTCAATTTTCTTAGAAAAGACATTTCATTTATTTTTTGCCATTCAATATTTAGAAAAGCATTCTAGCACATGTCACAAATCAAATCGAAATTCTAATGAATTTTATTCTCTGATGAATTTTTCCTCAAACCTTCGGCAATATTTTTTTATTTTTACTACTTTGCACTTAATTTTTTCAGGGTAAACTTCTCCTTTAAAATAAGAATTAAGTTTTGTTCTGGTGTGCAGGCCTAACTCCTATTTTTGTAAGTAAAACAGAAAGGGGACGCAATAAAAAAAAGGTAAAGCAGAGGAAGAGGGTATTTTATGATCACATAAGAGTAAGAACAGATTGCAGGAGGAAGAAAGATAAACAACGGGAGGGCTCGCGGGAGAGCTGAGACAAAAGAAAAAAAATCTATGAAAACGTTCAGGTAAATAAAAACAAATTTCGTTCCCACCCAATAACCCATCTTCCATCCAATGACGAGAATTGATATGAAGCCGTATAATACGCAATCATGTTCGTGAACAGATCAAATAGCTTACAAGTTAATAAAAGGCTCATTGGGTAGTTCATGCCCCTTTTATTTTTTAGTACCCAATTATCATTTGCCCCAGTGGCGTAGCTCCAGCCCGAAGGGGGTGATAACATCTTGACCTGCTTGGATTTTTTTTTTTGGGGGGGGCGTCCCCCATTTTGCAAGGAATTTATGCCATGATTGCTTTGTCGGTTCATTTAAAATAATTTTGTTTGAGTAGTTATCATTCTACCATTCCCATTGCCTAATCTCGACTCAACTCCTTTCTAAAAGTTTCATCTTATGGCTTCATAGTTCCCTATCTTTTTTTAAAATTCCTTTTATTTCATTTTTGCCTCTACTTTGTATTAAAAAAATCTGAACGTCAATATAAGTCCATTTGCCTTTCTCTTAATGGCTCACTGTATGACTCTCCTGCATAGATTTTTTATTGGACATTTGCCAATACCATACCATAGAATCGCATTGCCATTGGGAGCAGGTCAACGTTAGTAAGACTAAGAGAGTTGTAAAGAAAGGGACATTTAAGTTGATATTTATTAGAAATCTGTGCACTGTGCATATTGCCGATTGTATTGTACTACTTTAAACTGGCTTCAAATCGTAAATAATTTGCATGGAATTACAAATATCCGAATGAGTAATTTTATCTGCGTACCACACGATACCGGTACATGCATGTTCTTTGGACACTAGCTACAACAGGCTCTGCTTGAGCTCTGCATCTATAGACAATTAGAAGGCGAGGCTCGAGTACTGGTAGTGACTTAATTATGTTATCAGGTTTTATCACCTACATTATAGTTAATTTCTCATTGTCAAAATATATTCTGATTATTATGATGAACATTGAATGAAAACAGGCAAACCACCTATTTTTTATCATGACGAATTCGAATCTATAGCCTTATACATTGTAGGCCCCCTCGTCGCCGAAGTTCATGGTCTTAAAAAAAGAATATATTACCGTCATCGTCACAACCCACATCATGAAAATTCATCATCATACCCCTCATTATCATTAGAATTACCAGCAGCACAGGGGCCGCGGAATGGTTTTAAAGTGGGGGGGGGGGTGGCTTACCCTGCAAAAAATCACGTCACACTCACTAGTGGTAATTTTTACGTTTTTGTACATGGTTTTGTAAAAACAAGGGGGGCTGAAGCCCCCAGCACCCGATACCGCGGCCCCTGCATCATCATGACATCATTATATCACGTACCCATTATTCACAATCAAATTTTGACTCCCCTGCCCTGGAAACTCCCCGTATGGCCTCCCATTGTTCACTCTTCTCACTTTGCAATTTCGGTATTTCATCTGAAACAAGAAAATCTTACCTGAGCGAAGTAAGACATTCATGCTCCTGAGTGGTATGGTATCCAATAGTCATAAACAACGCAAATTATCTTTGGTTGATATCAGATACGTTAATCACAATGTCCAGGGATCGAGCCTCGCACAAACTGAGGAGGGTTGCAGCTCTGTCAGCGTCATGGATGATAATTCACATGTGGAACCTCTTCAAGTCTTACCTTTTAGTTTTTCTTGATGAGAAACACTCAAAAACCTTACCACTTTTTAAAAATTAAATTAGGCTATTCCGATGATGTAATCAGAATGCATCACACCAATCTCAACAAATCTTTTTTTTACCGCTGATATTATATTCATGTAAACATTTTAATGTCTTTTTACATGCCCATTCTCCATCATCGCCATGTCATACTCAGTATCGCCACATATCATTATATCCATCTCTGTAATCATCGTTATCAACACGGGATCAACATCATCGTCCTTATCACCACAATCATTACGGTCACACCATCCTCATCATACAATTGTCATCGTTTATAAGATTATCATAATCATCACCACCATTACTATCTTCATCATCATCATTCAATGCCATTATCGTGATCAAATTTGTATGGTCGTACTTTATTTAAAAAATAATGATGATCAAGAGAAGTTCATCTCTAAATATTTCATATACCGGGGTACATCATATTACGTTGTAAGTAAAATATTGAATGGAAACTGACAACAGACCATAATGGTGGATCAGCGGTGTACGCAGAAGGGGGGGGGGTTACAGGTGTTCACCCCCCCCCCCCCCACCAAAGTTTTTTATTCCCCCCCCTCCCTGAAGAAAAGTCGGAAAAAAATGCTTGTCAAATTTGTGTTGGGTACGAAACGTAAAATTTGTGGTGTAGACCTTTTTTTGCTCGTCAACATTTCATTCAGCTGGGCCCCCACCCTTTCAAAAATCCTGCGTACGTACGCCACTGTGGTGAACCTTACCACTTAAAAAAAATAAATTGTAGGCGGAAGGCCTACTTATTCCGATACTGTCATCAGTATCCATCATAACAAATCCCTTTTTTACCGATGATAGACAATAATTGTGTAAAGATAAAAACGTCATTTTTACATGCCCATCCTCCATCATCGCCTTGTCATACTCATTATCGCCACATCATACACAGGCGGCGGAAGCCTAAATTTTTAGTTGATAATTTGTTTTTTGCTTGTCAATTTTGTATCCTGCGTTACCCCCTAAAATTTTGGGTTGATAATTTTTTTTTTGCTTGCTTGTCAAAAAATTTTGGTCCCCCCTGAATTGTTTGGCTTCCTCGCCGCCAATGGCCACATAATCATCATAATATCGATCACTCATATCATCGTTATTAATACGGCATCAACATCATCATCCTTATCCACACTCATCAGGGGCCGCGGACCGGTATTCAAAGTGGGGAGGGGGGGGGGCTGAGCCAAATGTTGGGAAGCTGACCATGCCAAAAAATCACAATTGTATGATCATTTATAATAAGAAGGGAAAGAAGACAAAACTTCAATATAATAGAGAGAGGAACTCAGATAATTATTAAAACAAATGATACTAGTATATCAACAATGACAATATGAACAATAGTAATGAATAATAAATCATCATGCATAATATCTCCGAAACCGTATTATTACGGGCCTTGACACTAGAAAAAAAATCACAAACATACGCATTGTAGGCCTACATATGAATCTTGGATTGTTTGGGTCATTGAGGGACCGGTGAGGAACGGGAGAACAATGTGAGTAAAATCCTAGATCTTATGTTCTCTTGATGTAGGCTCCTGTTAATTCCTTCATTCACATATAAATTCTGAATTGATTTTGCTTGACCGGAGCATGATCAAGCACGCAAAGCCAACCACAAGCTGTCGCACGCCGGAGAACCGGGCCGGTAACCGGGAGCGCCGTGCCAGTGAAGTGTGCATGCAGCGCGGGTGCTCTCCGTCTTCGTGCCGCATGGCGCAGCAAGAGGCGCGGCCGGTGCCTCCCTGTCCACCTCGATCGCATACATGTAGCGTTTACTATCAAAACGCAATACATGAACATCTACGCAAAAGCAACTCGAATTAGACCTCTTTTGTTCGGATTTGTCGAGTGTAAAAACCGCGTATGACACTCTGGTCACTTGACCATGACGAATGGCTCGATCACAAAAGATCGACGCCGAGTGTAACACGCTATTGACACGAGAGCAAAATGACACGCGAAGAGAAATAGTAGCACCTGCTCTCGTGTACTCGCGCGTGTGACACACATCCGGGTTGGATGGCTCGCCGCGTGTCCGCGTATGCTCAAAGATTGCTGACTGGTACTGTAAGTTAAAGTCGGTGTAAACAACCTTTAATGGTGGGATATTGGCAGATTAAAGATTTATGGTGAATTTCAGCCATCTTTTCAAGGTCATTGTGTTGTAAAAAAAAATTAATTAATATTAGGGCAATTCCATGAGATAGGTGCAATGGGGTGAAAAAATAAATTCATAATTTGGAACTTGTCATCCATCTAATTTTGTTCAGTATACTTCTGGGCATACGGAACAGCATTTTTTTTCCAAAAATTCCATCAAGAATTGCAAATATTGAAATTTGAACTCAACTTACAACTCTATTGAGAAAAAACAGTAAAATTTACCTAAAGAATTAATTTGAATTAAAAAATAATTAAAGAATGGTCAGCAGTTGTTTAGTTGATTTTTAGAATGTATGGAGCATTAGTTTTGAGTTGCCAAAGACACAAAAGTGTCTTCCAATCCCATGAGTGGGTAAAAAGCATGCCACCCCATCGCTTAAACCAATGTAACGTGAGTAACGAAAAAACTGAAAAAGTTTGATATTTTAATATTCCCTTCCACTCAAAATGTGCCAATGGAAATTTTCTTCATTCTCCTTGTACCTGATAAGAAAAATAAAGTAGGAGCTGTATACATGTCATGGTATTACAATGAATGAGGCCCAAAAAATGTAACGTGAGTAACAATGTAACGTGAGTAACGATGGTGTAACGTGAGTAACGGCATAAAATTGTGATATTGATATGTTTTTCACAGGCTATGGTACAGTACCCTTTTACTGTATGACTAAGGGGTAAAAACAAAGAGTTTGGTCCATTAATGACCTTTAATGACCCTTTTGAAGTGGTCATTAATGTCATTAAAGAGAAATTTGCCAGTTGTGGTAAAGATCACAAAATTAGTTCAATCAGAATCAATTGAAATGACCAACCAAGTGTTTGTATATATTAAATAAATAAGAAATAAATAAAAATGTGCCAAATGGCTCTTGAAGAAAATGTGTAATTGCTGAGAAATTAGCAAAATAGATTCTATCAAAGGTCATTTATGTTTCCAAGCAATATTGATACACTGTCCCACATATGCTTTTCTGTGTTAGTGATCATGAGTGTTGTCAGTTTTTAGCTAAGATTTCATGATTTCACAAAGATAAGTTTATTTTATTTATCTAGATCTATAATAATAGAATGACAATCAATCTTGATTCTAAAGACTTTCCCATGAAATAATTGTTTGCTGCAACTACATACATGTACATGTACATTCTTTTGTCATTAACATCTATAGATAAACCGGATGTAGCTAACAGTTGTTCCCCTTTCAAGTTTACTGTCCATTAAGCCTTTCTCAGACTTTTCATCAATAAAGATGAATAAATATGTATCTTTGCTTATAAGAGTCTGCATGATTTGCATATAGCCTAATGTTCAAATACCAACACTAAACTTTGGTGCATTGCTTTCATGTACTTATAAGTTATTTCATAAATTATTAAGCTGGCTAATGATTACAGATGGATAAAGCATAAAAGATATTACACTTCATTTCATTTGAGTTTGCTTAAAGGTGAAAATTTCTGTTTTCACAATTTGCATTTTTTTGAAGGGGGAGGGATATATGATAATTTCTTAACCTTGTATTATTTAGATAGAATGTTTTGGTCAGAATTAATCTATTATCTGTTGAACACATAATTCTGCTCCCTTAATCTTTAAGCAAGCACATTAACTTTATCAGATAGGTTTGCTTGATATTGCTTACAGTACAATTAATTCATTCATGGGATTTCATGAAAGAGAAACATAATAGAGTATATATGTATGTAAGTTCATGTGTGAGGTTGGATCAGATTGCACATAAATGTGGTGTGGAGTCTAGGGGAATATTTTTTTAATTATTCTGCCAGTTGATATTTTGCTTCACGATTATTAAAATCTTCAAATGACTGACTAAATAAAATTCAAGTGTCTCCTGACTCAGTGATTCAGAGACAGTTGAAAGGAATTTCATTTTAGGAGAATAGAATTTAAGGAGAATATTTTTCACTCCACATCACTTACAATATTCATGTATTTTCACTAAAATTGACATCGTACGTGTATGTGTGGTAATTGCTGATGATAAGTCATATAAAATGGGCAATACAGTCATTCTTGAAAAAAAGAGGTTAACAAAACTGTTCCATTTTATGCCTAAAATAATTCTAATAGTTAATTACATCTAAATACACACTTTCCAGCAAATATTCATGGTCAGGAGCATGGCAATGAGTTATGTTCAATATGTAACGTGAGTAACGTGTAACGTGAGTAACGCTAATTTTGGTAAATTTGTCAAAGATATGAAATGTTTCAAAATTTCTGAGCATCTACATTTGTGAACCTCTATGCCAGCTATAAAAATCATAAACCCACTAGTTGTTATTCCACCCAGTATGAGGACACTTTTTGAACAAAGTCGTGTTGTTGATTTATGTGGTCCAAAAATGTAACGTGAGTAACAAGAATTTGCTTGCCTATATTTTCTGGATAGAATAGTCAAACTAAATTATGATAATATACCAAGGTGTATTAAGTTATCATAAACCTTGTGCAGAAAAGAGAGATTGTCAAACCCCACAGTAAGCAAAAAATGGCAATTACAATATGTTAAGGTGCCTAAATTGTGTAACGTGAGTAACGTGGAATTGCCCATTAGATCATCCAAGTACTCATTATGGACTACCAATACTGCAAATATCAACATGATCAGGCTTTTAGTCTGCGAGGAAATCAATTCTGAAATGTGTTGTAAAACTCACGGGTGTTGTAAATATGCTAATTTTAAGGCATATACAGCTGTTTTAAGATCAATGTCAAGGTCAAAAGATAAAGATGTGACTTTATGTATCATTTGGATATTAAAATACAACCTAAAAGGAACAAGATTTGCAATTATCAGCCTAAAATCATCATTTGTGTTGAAATGACACATAAGTGAAAGTAGGTGTAAACAACCTTTAATGGTGGGATATTGGCGGATTAAAGATTTTGAGTAAATTTCAGCCATTTTTTCAAGGTCATTGTGGTGTGAAAAAGAATGAATTAATAAAAGATCATCCAAGTACTCATTATGGACTACAGTACCAGTACTGCAAATATCAACATGATCAGGCTTTTAGTCTGTGAGAAAATCAATTCTGAAATGTGTTGTAAAACTCACGGGTGTTGTGAATATGCTAATTTCAAGGCATTTTCAGCTATTTTTAGATCAATGTCAAGGTCAAAAGATAAAGATGTGACTTTATGTATTATTTGGATATTAAAATACAACCTGAAAGGAACAGGATTTGCAATTATCAGCTTAAAATCATCATTTGTTTTGAAATGACACACAAGTTAAAGTACGTGTAAATACAGTTTAGTGCCCTATAATCACGGAAAATTTACCTGATTTGTTTATAATGATTTTCAGTTGTATTTTTCAAGGTCATTGCCAATAAGTCAAACTATTTGTGATGCATATCCTTTTAGTACTAATTACAGACTACCATTACAGACAATACCAGTGTTGTTGGCTTTTCATTTCTGATTTATTGCAATGTGAAGTGTGCTGATAAACCTGTATGTATCGTTTTGCATTGGTTTTGGGGTGTTTACGACCATTTTTGAATGCGTAAACGAGCTATTAAACATTTCGGTCACAAAAAATTTTAAGTATCCCATGAAAATATAGGTAATTGTCTATCAGTAAACAGAAATTGGTGTTGTTCCTCGATGGGACGAGGGGTGATCCGTGACCTTGAACTTGGCAACTTTTAGAAAAAATCAACTTTGAGGGCGCCCTACAAGAAATCGACGCGCACGTTTGGGCCAATTTTTTGTAGGTCTGTTGAGCAAGTGATAGTCTTCAAATATGCATGATATTGGGCTAGAAGCTAATTGAATTTGGAAGTTATGAGCTTCCAAACATGCACCCGAAATCACTGACTTGGATGTTTAACACCATTTTCGGCGACCTCGTGCGCAATAACGGCTGGTCAGATCCGTGCCGTAATATACTGTGCATGTTAAGACTAAAAAGTTCTTCCAATTTCCAGAAAATAAGCACTCTACCTCATCAAACTTGGTTGCAGCAGTCGATCAAAAATAGCAAATTTTTTTAAAACTTGGTTGTTTGGCCATGCATTGGTTGCTAAGGGAGGCCGTATCTTAGCAACCGTTTGACCTTGGGGCAAAATATTTCAGATTTTTCCGTCAGACACTTGGGGGAACATTTGGTGCGAGTTTAAAGAAAATCGAAGGGGGTCGGGTGACAAGCATTTGTTGATTTGACATGGATTGACCCAGCTGCATTTTAGGCGATCAGCATTATTTTCTTGCTCGTTCAATCCACTTCCATCATCATCTTGTCAAAAGATGGCGTACTTTACCAATACATGAGATGCAACCTGTTGATTTTTGGTACAATTTCCTATAATGCGCTGACGACTTGAATTGAGAATGTTCGATACGAAAAATTGCTTTTCGATTGTTGTTTGCGTACTTTCCATAGCAGTATTAAGGACGGATCGAACGGAGTATCCTGGTTGAGACTTGGAGGTAAGCGATAAAAACAGTTTTATAAATAATTTCCAATTCATTTTTAAAACAGTTTTAAACGTGAGCATGATCGGTTAAGGGTTCGCATTGAGGTGAAAAATTTTTTTTAAGGTACTTTTATCAAATTTGCTTTTAAAATGATCTTTGATATCTCAGGTTTCAAAAAACTAAGTTTCATGAAGATTGATGATTCCGAAAGTACCGGAATAGTCCATTTTATTCATGGGGGTGCTGCTACCTCTCATCACGGACGGACATTTCTACTCAAATTAAATTCACTCTAGTTTTATTGTTTTTAAAGTTACTCTAATTTGGTTTGGATGTTCTTGCACTCTGAACATTTCTCTATTATCAGACATAATATAGTAGAAAAAAAATATTGGGAACTAATTTTTTTTGGTAGGTGTTAACATTTCCATTTTGAAATTTCCGTCCGTGATGGAAAAAAAGATGAAAAGTTTTTTTATTCTTTATCAGAGTAGAAATAAAAAAATAAAAAGGTTTAGAGGTATCTCTCTAAACACTGTACATTATTTTATTTGAACATGGCTAAAATCCATACATTTTATCCATATCATAAACTCAGTCAAAAATGATCACGGACGGACATTAATTTGATCACGGACGGACAAAGTTAATTCACTCAAATTCATTTCACTCTAGTTTTATTGTTTTCAAAGTTACTCCAATTTTTTTTAATGGTCTTGCACTCTGAACATTAATCTATCATCAAAAATAAATTAGTAGGAAAAAAATATGGAAGTAAACTTTCCTTGTAGATGTTAACATTTCCGTCCGTCCGTGATGAAATTAATGTCCGTCCGTGATCATTTTTATTAGGATAATGTCTATGGATTCAGCTTTTTATTCTTTATCAGAATAGAAACAGAAATAAAAGTGTGTCGAAGTATTTCACTGGACACTGTTCATCATTTTATTTGAACATAGCTAAAATCCATACATTTTATGCATACAATAAATCAATAAAAAATGATCACGGATGGACATTAATTTCATCATGGACGGAAGAGTGAAATACTTGTGGAAAGATTCATATGCAAATGAGAAACTTTGCTGAGCAGATTATGAGTTTAATTTTAGCTTCTAATTGCAGTGAAAAATGGCTCTGAGAATTATTCAGAACTCAAATGGAATAAGCCTACAACTCTTCACAATTTTTTGTGATATCTTTGTTTGGCCGTTATTGGGGCTATATTGTTGTCAGGAAAATTGTTAAGCATTATTGGAATGCAGATAGAGTTGAAAAGCTACATGTACATGTATATGCCAAAAAAGCGGGAAACAAAGTATGGCAAGAACACGTCCAAAGCTGTAGATTTCATCAATTCAAGCTTGCAGAAAGTGATGGAGAAGAAGTAGAATGCAATGCATAATCTGATAAGCAGAAAAATCAATTTTTCCATGTACAAACTTATGGATTCACAATGCTTCTAACAGAACATAGGTTTGTGAAAATTACATGAATACCTTTTTTCGAAGTCCATTTTGGAGCTAATTTTAAGCAAATTGCTTATCTGGTAAACTGTGAAAATGCATAAAGCTTGCACTGCAGTGTTTAAAAGTTAAGCTTTGGATTTGAATATCAATTTCAATTTTGGATTCGGTCAGGGCCTAAATACATGAGGGCTGTTGATGTTATGGGGTGTCTCCGCTTTAATGCAAAAGATGGATTTAAAGAGAGCCCCTGACAAGTGTTGATCCAACAAACAAGCATAAGGATCAGTGACCTGTTAATCTTTTAGATTTAGTTTTTGGACCTTAAAAAACATCTTTGCTCTTGGAAAATTAATGCCTAAAATCATCATGATCATAAAAATACTTGTATCAACAATGATCAATAATCAACTAGCTGTTGATTTTGAACCTACTTGTATTCTACACTTTAAAAAGACAATAGGGGAAGGCGGGGTAAGTTGTGACACTTTTTGCATTTTGCACGTTAGAATTGATATGACTAGTAATATTGTAGAAAAAGTACCTTACCTTTAAATTTGATTCTTGGGAAATATTTTTCACCTATATATAACTTTCTACCCCCACGCTGAATGTCATTGTGACCTTTGAAAAAAAGGATGTCAAATTGCTCAACTTGCACCATCTGTGGGGTAAGTTGTGCCATCGTCTGGGGTAAGTTGAGCCACAAAAACTATGTAAAAAATGTATGCGGGAAGAACCAGGATGTCAATTTTTCATTTAAAGTCTTTTCACTTGCTAATTCTCTATGAATACTAACATCTTCTGAAAGTAAAAGGACTGTCATGTGAATTTGCTCCTTTCTGCCTGCATATCAATGGCTTTTTACGTTTTTTATTTTTTTTGTTATACATCACTTATTCTTTACGTTCGATTTTGACAAGAAATGTGTTAAGAGCAATCGTATGTCTAGATTATACTGTGCGTCTAGCATAGAAATCAAGTTGCTACATCTTAAATCAAGTTGCAGCAACTTGATTGAAGTTGTAGCAACTTGATTGTGCAACTAATACTGTTTAATATTATTAAAATATGTACAAATCATCAAAACAATTGCATTTGTTTACCAAAAAAGTACTAAGAACTTTTTACAGAGTACTTCCATTGTATTTTAATTGTGTCCGTCCGTGATGTCCGTCCATGATGTCCGTCCGTGATGGAAAATATTTGCAATTCTCTCGGAAGTTTGATATTGGTTAAGAATTCAATATGCTGAACATAGAAGCTAACATACCCGAGTGTTAGGTGCATTAACAATAATTGGTCCATGTAAAGCTGTTTAGATAGAAACAATAAAAATGTACAAAAATTCTAAAAACCACATTTCTATCTTGTCCGTCCGTGATATGGCACATTTAGTGGATACCTGTGTTTGTAGGTAACCATAGCAACAAACTTTTTTAATCATTCAGCATACTATGTCCTACCCTTCACTATAAAACACAAAGGAACCTTGTTCATCTTATTCCTAATTTGTTACAAGCCTTCAAAACTTTCAAAATCTATCAAATGTCCGTCCGTGATGAACCGATCATGCTCACCATTAAAAAAGAAATCATTAGTGGAGAAATACTGAAACGTTTGGCGTTTTTCATTCCCTCACATTCGTGTGATGAATGAAAACGTCAAAGTCCACTATGAAACCACATGCGTTGTGCGAGGTTAGTATTACTAACCTCGCATGTTGTGTGAGTGGCACTTACCACTTGTTCACTGCTACCACCCACTTGTTTACTGCTACCACCCTGCCTGTGGTGAATCTACAGACTTCAGGTAGGACTAGTATGGTATGCCAATGTTGTACAGAGCACACACTTCAAAAAATCATTAAAATATCACTTTTGTGACCAAAATGACTAATTTTCATACAGTTTCAATTTATTTTTCATTAGTAACTTGGGAATAATTTTTGTATTCACCAGAGCACTCAAAAACTTGACTTTTGGGCATAATATATTTATGTGTACGCCCTCTATTGGTGGAAAGTAATATGGCAAGAAAATTTTCATTTTTTGATCTCTATTTTTAATTAAGAAAAAAATGATTTAAAGAATCAAATTGAAATAAGAGCCAAGTAGTATGAAAAATAGGTGTAATGAAAACTCAGTGTAAAAAAATCAAGCATTTCCCCAAAGAAAAAGAGAAAATAAGCCAAACTTTGCCACTCGTATTTTGCCACACATGGAGATATAACTGAGAACAAGGTTATATTATAATTATAACCTTGTTCATTGAATGAGTGCTACCACCCTGCCTGTGGGGAATCTACAGGTAGGACTATGGTATGCCAATGTTGTCCAGAGCACACACTTTAAAAAGTCATTAAAATATCACTTTTGTGACCAAAATTACTAATTTCTGTACAGTTGCAATTTATTTTTCATTAGTAACTTGGGAATAATTTTTGTATTCACCAGAGCGCTCAAAAACTTAATTTTGGGCATATTTTTGTGTACGCCCTCTATTGGTGGAAAGTAATATGTTCATTGAATGAGTGGCACTTACATTGTACCACGATTATATGGATGATGGTCTAACGAGTGGCCGACACTCGTCGGCTCTTAGCACAATGCTCCCTTTTCCACCGGATGCACCATCAACTGGTTCGCGTGCCTATGCCACAGGTAATTTCTCCAGCAACCTACTTTGGTAGGCACGACCATATAGCTAAATATGCCATAGGCCTACCCAAAGCTACAATAGACACATGGCATTTTCAGAATATGGAAAATGCATGTTTAGGGAGCTTTTCGAGACATGGAAGTGCCCCCCCCCCCCGGCGTATTAGGGAAACTTAATGCTCAAAACTGTGACATAAGGGACATCAAACATTGAAATGCACATTTTGCCTCACCAATTCACTGCAGCATGTAAAATAATACAGCTCACATGGACAGTGGAATTTTTCATCTGCACCCTTTGCATGCCAGGAGCCAGGGATGGGTGAAGGTTGAACACTTTCTACATGTATGAACTCCTACCAAAGTGCAACAGATTGCACATTGTGTATTTTATGAATGAATGAGGGTGTAGTAAGTGTGCTTTTGTAAGCCTTAAACTGTATACTGTATATAAAGTATAAATCAAAATTGCTTAGAAAATTGTTTAAAAAACTTGAAAAAATGTAACTTTTGGCTGGAATTGAGGTCCCGTGTATATGGGAAGGTCCAAGCTATTTTCCCCTCTGAAGCCAAAATTGAATCTTTGCTTACATGTAAATCTAACATATTGTATGTCATTTTGAAGCTTATACTCTAAAGTTTTTTCCCCTATATTTTTTTTCTTCTGAAAACGTAAAGTTAATGAATGCCAAGGTCACGATTCCAAGAAGTCATTTATTAGCGTGACGTACGGGACATCACATTTTTTGATCTAGAGATAATGCAAATTATATATTTGAAAATATTTCTGTGGGGACTTGTAGTACTAAGTTCATGCAAACATTTGAGAAAAAAATAATTTTAAAAATTAATTAAGTTAATTATGGTGTCCAACAGGCAGTGTCCCATATGTCACAATTTGGCATGTTTTTTTAGATTCTAATTCAGAAAAAGTTGAGTTTTCTTCACACTTTGAAAAATTCTAATTTATATAACAATACATCCAAAAATTAAAGTTAATTTACTGAATTAATTTCCTGTTTAATTATATCAGCTAATGAATCTTTGTGACGCACGGGACAAATGTGTGACGTACGGGACACACCATACTTTATACATACATGTAGGATTTCTATGTAATTCTAATTAGGGTTATTTTTTAATAAGGAGCAAAGATAATGTAAATTGAAATAAATTATATTATATCAGAGGTTGAATATTGGTAAAAGGCTGATAATAAAATTACTATTTGTAATAAATAACATTAATTATTATTAATTAGTTAGTTCATTCATTAAATCTTTCATAACTATAAGGTCATAAAGTTTTTAATGTTTTGTTTAATCGTATACTACAATAGAAATACATGATATAAATCATACTAATCCTTGTAAAACTTACTTTGGTTTAAATCCAGTTAATTATAAAATTTGATGAAATTTCACTTTCCCCATTCGTTTAACACATGGAATTATTTGCAAGGCCTCTTTCATAATATTTATAAGGTCTTAAAGTGTTTGCTGTGTCTTGTTTCAGTGTATGCTATTAGAGAAATCAATCATGATAAACCATGTAAAACGTAACTTACTTTGGTTTGCATCAATTTAATTATAAATTTTGATGAAATTTCACTTTCCCCGTTCATTTTACACATGGACAAATGTCCCGTATGTCACATGTCCTGTACGTCACAGCGCGGTTGTTTATATTTTGAGCTATTACATAATAACACCAATGAGTTCCACCATTTCATTCATGGCTATTGAAACTTGATAAGATACACGATGAAATAATGAGAGATTTCCAGCTTATTCCAATTCAGAGTTTTAATGACAAACTTATTTAAAAAAAAACACAGCTTTCGTCTGGTCCCGTATGTCACAGTGAATATTAATCAAAATATTACATCGTTAATAGAATTGTAGATCACAAATTTTTTTTATGAATAAAGAGGTCACGACTGGCCTTCCAAAATCCATAAAAGATTCTCTGTTGTGCATTTATCTTTTATGTTACACAACTTTAAAGTCTCTAAATGTCCCGTATGTCACAATTCAAATAGCTTGGACTTTCATTAATTTGCTATAATTTGCTATAATAACATCATCTTCATCCTTTTGATTTGACATTGGGAAGAGCAACATTCCAAAATATTTGAAAATCACTGACTCTAACCAGATTGTTAATTCTGATATGAAATTGACCACAAATATTAAACCACATATATGACTTAAAGCCTGTGTATAGCTTTGGTTAAGTGTCAATATGGTGATTGATAATCGAATATCATCTAATATGACAGTCTTTCTGAAGCGTACAGACCGTTAGATATTTTTCCAACTGCACTTCTCTGAGAAAATTTCAAATATTCAAATCTTGGATATATAGCGCCCTCTCTCGGCGATGCTTGTTTTAAATTAAAAAAATGGGCATTCAAGAACTTATCTTATAAATTTAGTGATTAGATATCCAAAAGTTACAGACAAAGAACATACATGTATCTTGAAAGTTTCAGCCCATTCCGTGATTTGGAATAGGATTTAATTGAAAGACAAAAACACACAGATATTTTAATTTGATCGGGTGACCCGATCAAGTTAAATTTCCATGTAAAATCGCAAAATTTATCCTGTAAAACACATTTTCATTTCATATCCTCCACATCATAACTGTTATAGGGCATATCCATTCATATTAGCTAGCAATGCATTGGAATAGTGATAGGTGCATTTTGGCGGATTTACCAAAACTATACACAAGCTTTAAGACAAAGTCATTGTCATTGACAATTCCAAAGAATACTGAGCTACATGTAGATACATGTGATATTTCATTATTTCTCAAACAACATTAGGATGTGATGTAATCAAGGCAGATGATATTATGAAGCAAGAATTTTGTATGTTTCAGTCAAAATCACAATGATGTATTTTTATGTAAAGCAAAGCATTTTCCAGTGATGAATTATACTGGACTACACATTGGCCTTTATGTGTCAAGAAATACATTTTAATTTTGGTTTTTGTTTTCTTGTAGTATTTTGCTGCTTTGTGTAAAGCATGAAATGTATCAAGTTTGAATACACTTAAAATAACCATTAAGCTCTGCAGGCCATTTACATCTATAGACGAGTGGATACCATGCACGACAAAAAAAACATGTAAAAAAGGATGTCTTTTTCAAGATAGGGCACGTTACGTACGTAACATGTTCAGGGTGTCAATAACACAAAAATAATGAAAAAAAGGGTATCTATTTAGAAAGGAAAGCTACGTGTTTAGGGTCAAATTTGCGGGGATGATAAAAACGAAATTTAATTGTTTTATAAAGGATGTCCTTTTTGCCCCAACACACTTGTTTAGAGTCTGATTTGCATGAGGTGTGGAAGGTGGGGCCGTAGTAAACCAAATGGTGTGTAAAGTTAAAACCGACGACCGACGGACCCGTGACAAACAATAAAATATCGCTGTACTTCTTTAGGGTTCATTTGAGGGAATTGCCAAGAGTATCGTTTTGGTTCCAATACTTGTTAAGGGTCGGGTTTCACACGCCAATACTTGTTAAGGGATGCATTTTCAGAATATGAAAAATGCTTGTTTAGGGAGCTTTTCGAGACCCCATGGTCGCGCATGGTATCTACTCGTCAATGGAAGTGCCCTCCCCCCCTGGCGTGTGAGGGAAACTTAATGCTCAAAACTGTGACTTAAGGGACATCAAACATACATGTACACACATTGAAATGTATTCTTTGCCTCACCAATTCACTGCAGCATGTAAAATAATACAGCTCACATGGACAGTGGAATTTTTCATCTGCACCCTTTGCATGCCAGGAGCCAGGGATGGGTGAAGGTTGAACACTTTCTACATGTATGAACTCCTACCAAAGTGCAACAGATTGCACATTGTGTATTTTATGAATGAATGAGGGTGTAGTAAGTGTGCTTTTGTAAGCCTTAAACTGTATACTGTATAAACAATATAAATCAAAATTGCTTAGAAAATTGTTTAAGAAACTTGAAAAAATGTAACTTTTGGCTGGAATTGAGGTCCCGTGTATATGGGAAGATCCAAGCTATTGTCCCCTCTGAAGCCAAAATTGAATCTTTGCTTACATGTAAATCTAACATATTGTATGTCATTTTGAAGCTTATACTCTAAAGTTTTTTCCCCTATATTTTTTTCTTCTGAAAACGTAAAGTTAATGAATGCCAAGGTCACGATTCCAAGAAATCATTAATTAGCGTGACGTATGGGACATCACATTTTTTGATCTAGAGATAATGCAAATTATATATTTGAAAATATTTCTGTGGGGACTTGTAGTACTAAGTTCATGCAAACATTTGAGAAAAAAATAATTTTAAAAATTAATTAAGTTAATTATGTGGTGTCCAACAGGCAGTGTCCCATATGTCACAATTTGGCATATGTTTTTTTAGATTCTAATTAAGAAAAAGTTGAGTTTTCTTCACACTTTGGAAAGTTCTAATTTATATTACAATACATCCAAAAATTAAAGTTAATTTACTGAATTAATTTCCTGTTTAATTATATCAGCTAATGAATCTTTGTGACGCACGGGACAAATGTGTGACGTACGGGACACACCATACTTTATACATACATGTAGGATTTCTATGTAATTCTAATTAGGGTTATTTTTTGATGAGGAGCAAAGATAATGTAAATTGAAATAAATTATATTATATCAGAGGTTGAATATTGGTAAAAGGCTGATAATAAAATTACTATATGTAATTAATAACATTAATATTAATTAGTTCATTCATTAAATCTTTCATAACTATGAGGTCATAAAGTTTTTAATGTTTTGTTTAATCGTATACTACAATAGAAATACATGATATAAATCATGCTAATCCTTGTAAAACTTACTTTGGTTTACATCCAGTTAATTATAAAATTTGATGAAATTTCACTTTCCCCATTCGTTTAACACATGGAATTATTTGCAAGGCCTCTTTCATAATATTTATAAGGTCTTAAAGTGTTTGCTGTGTCTTGTTTCAGTGTATGCTATTAGAGAAATCAATCATGATAAACCATGTAAAACGTAACTTACTTTGGTTTGCATCAATTTAATTATAAATTTTGATGAAATTTCACTTTCCCCGTTCATTTTACACATGGACAAATGTCCCGTATGTCACATGTCCTGTACGTCACAGCGCGGTTGTTTATATTTTGAGCTATTACATAATAACACCAATGAATTCCACCATTTCATTCCTGGCTATTGAAACTTGATAAGATACACGATGAAAACATGGTAATGAGAGATTTCCAGCTTATTCCAATTCACAGAGTTTTAATGACAAACTTATTTTCAAATATTCAAATCTTGGATATATAGCGCCCTCTCTCGGCGATGCTTGTTTTAAATTTAAAAAATGGGCATTCAAGAACTTATCTTATAAATTTAGTGATTAGATATCCAAAAGTTACAGACAAAGAACATACATGTATCTTGAAAGTTTCAGCCCATTCCGTGATTTGGAATAGGATTTAATTGAAAGACAAAAACACACAGATATTTTAATTTGATCGGGTGACCCGATCAAGTTAAATTTCCATGTAAAATCGCAAAATTTATCCTGTAAAACACATTTTCATTTCATATCCTCCACATCATAACTGTTATAGGGCATATCCATTCATATTAGCTAGCAATGCATTGGAATAGTGATAAGTGCATTTTGGCGGATTTACCAAAACTATACACAAGCTTTAAGACAAAGTCATTGTCATTGACAATTCCAAAGAATACTGAGCTACATGTAGATACATGTGATATTTCATTATTTCTCAAACAACATTTGGATGTGATGTAATCAAGGCAGATGATATTATGAAGCAAGAATGTTGTATGTTTCAGTCAAAATCACAATGATGTATTTTTATGTAAAGCAAAGCATTTTCCAGTGATGAATTATACTGGACTACACATTGGCCTTTATGTGTCAAGAAATACATTTTAATTTTGGTTTTTGTTTTCTTGTAGTATTTTGCTGCTTTGTGTAAAGCATGAAATGTATCAAGTTTGAATACACTTAAAATAACCATTAAGCTCTGCAGGCCATTTACATCTATAGACGAGTGGATACCATGCACGACAAAAAAAACATGTAAAAAAGGATGTCTTTTTCAAGATAGGGCACGTTACGTACGTAACATGTTCAGGGTGTCAATAACACAAAAATAATGAAAAAAAGGGTATCTATTTAGTAAGGAAAGCTACGTGTTTAGGGTCAAATTTGCGGGGATGATAAAAACGAAATTTAATTGTTTTATAAAGGATGTCCTTTTTGCCCCAACACACTTGTTTAGAGTCCGATTTGCATGAGGTGTGGCCGTAGTAAACCAAATGGTGTGTAAAGTTAAAACCGACGACCGACGGACCCGTGACAAACAATAAAATATCGCTGTACTTCTTTAGGGGTTCATTTGAGGGAATTGCCAAGAGTATCGTTTTGGTTCCAATACTTGTTAAGGGTCGGGTTTCACACGCCAATACTTGTTAAGGGATGCATTTTCAGAATATGAAAAATGCTTGTTTAGGGAGCTTTTCGAGACCCCATGGTCGCGCATGGTATCTACTCGTCAATGGAAGTGCCCTCCCCCCCCCCCCCCCCCCCCCCCCGGCGTGTGAGGGAAAACTTAATGCTCAAAACTGTGACTTAAGGGACATCAAACATACATGTACACACATTGAAATGTATTCTTTGCCTCACCAATTCACTGCAGCATGTAAAATAATACAGCTCACATGGACAGTGGAATTTTTCATCTGCACCCTTTGCATGCCAGGAGCCAGGGATGGGTGAAGGTTGAACACTTTCTACATGTATGAACTCCTACCAAAGTGCAACAGATTGCACATTGTGTATTTTATGAATGAATGAGGGTGTAGTAAGTGTGCTTTTGTAAGCCTTAAACTGTATACTGTATAAACAGTATAAATCAAAATTGCTTAGAAAATTGTTTAAGAAACTTGAAAAAATGCAACTTTTGGCTGGAATTGAGGTCCCGTGTATATGGGAAGATCCAAGCTATTGTCCCCTCTGAAGCCAAAATTGAATCTTTGCTTACATGTAAATCTAACATATTGTATGTCATTTTGAAGCTTATACTCTAAAGTTTTTTCCCCTATATTTTTTTTCTTCTGAAAACGTAAAGTTAATGAATGCCAAGGTCACGATTCCAAGAAATCATTAATTAGCGTGACGTACGGGACATCACATTTTTTGATCTAGAGATAATGCAAATTATATATTTGAAAATATTTCTGTGGGGACTTGTAGTACTAAGTTCATGCAAACATTTGAGAAAAAAATAATGTTAAAAATTAATTAAGTTAATTATGTGGTGTCCAACAGGCAGTGTCCCATATGTCACAATTTGGCATATGTTTTTTTAGATTCTAATTAAGAAAAAGTTGAGTTTTCTTCACACTTTGGAAAGTTCTAATTTATATTACAATACATCCAAAAATTAAAGTAAATTTACTGAATTAATTTCCTGTTTAATTATATCAGCTAATGAATCTTTGTGACGCACGGGACAAATGTGTGACATACGGGACACACCATACTTTATACATACATGTAGGATTTCTATGTAATTCTAATTAGGGTTATTTTTTGATGAGGAGCAAAGATAATGTAAATTGAAATAAATTATATTATATCAGAGGTTGAATATTGGTAAAAGGCTGATAATAAAATTACTATATGTAATAAATAACATTAATTATTATTAATTAGTTAGTTCATTCATTAAAATCTTTCATAACTATGAGGTCATAAAGTTTAATGTTTTGTTTAATCGTATACTACAATAGAAATACATGATATAAATCATGCTAATCCTTGTAAAACTTACTTTGGTTTACATCCAGTTAATTATAAAATTTGATGAAATTTCACTTTCCCCATTCGTTTAACACATGGAATTATTTGCAAGGCCTCTTTCATAATATTTATAAGGTCTTAAAGTGTTTGCTATGTCTTGTTTCAGTGTATGCTATTAGAGAAATCAATCATGATAGACCATGTAAAACATAACTTACTTTGGTTTGCATCAATTTAATTATAAATTTTGATGAAATTTCACTTTCCCCGTTCATTTTACACATGGACAAATGTCCCGTATGTCACATGTCCTGTACGTCACAGCGCGGTTGTTTATATTTTGAGCTATTACATAATAACACCAATGAATTCCACCATTTCATTCCTGGCTATTGAAACTTGATAAGATACACAATGAAAACATGGTAATGAGAGATTTCCAGCTTATTCCAATTCACAGAGTTTTAATGACAAACTTATTTTTAAAAAAGACCAGCTTTCGTCTGGTCCCGTATGTCACAGTGAATATTAATTGAAATATTACATCGTTAATAGAATTGTAGATCACAATTTTTTTTTTATGAATAAAGAGGTCACGACTGGCCTTCCAAAATCCATAAAAGATTCTCTGTTGTGCATTTATCTTTTATGTTACACAACTTTAAAGTCTCTAAATGTCCCGTATGTCACAATTCAAATAGCTTGGACTTTCATTAATTTGCTATAATTTGCTATAATAACATCATCTTTATCCTTTGATTTGACATTGGGAAGAGCAACATTCCAAAATATTTGAAAATCACTGACTCTAACCAGATTGTTAATTCTGATATGAAATTGACCACGAATATTAAACCACATATATGACTTAAAGCCTGTGTATAGCTTTGGTTAAGTGTCAATATGGTGATTGATAATCAAATATCATCTAATATGACAGTCTTTCTGAAGCGTACAGACCGTTAGATATTTTTCCAACTGCACTTCTCTGAGAAAATTTCAAATATTCAAATCTTGGATATATAGCGCCCTCTCTCGGCGATGCTTGTTTTAAATTTAAAAAATGGGCATTCAAGAACTTATCTTATAAATTTAGTGATTAGATATCCAAAAGTTACAGACAAAGAACAAACATGTATCTTGAAAGTTTCAGCCCATTCCGTGATTTGGAATAGGATTTAATTGAAAGACAAAAACACACAGATATTGTAATTTGATCAGGTGACCCGATCAAGTTAAATTTCCATGTAAAATCGCAAAATTTATCCTGTAAAACACATTTTCATTTCATATCCTCCACATCATAACTGTTATAGGGCATATCCATTCATATTAGCTAGCAATGCATTGGAATAGTGATAAGTGCATTTTGGCGGATTTACCAAAACTATACACAAGCTTTAAGACAAAGTCATTGTCATTGACAATTCCAAAGAATACTGAGCTACATGTAGATACATGTGATATTTCATTATTTCTCAAACAACATTTGGATGTGATGTAATCAAGGCAGATGATATTATGAAGCAAGAATGTTGTATGTTTCAGTCAAAATCACAATGATGTATTTTTATGTAAAGCAAAGCATTTTCCAGTGATGAATTATACTGGACTACACATTGGCCTTTATGTGTCAAGAAATACATTTTAATTTTGGTTTTTGTTTTCTTGTAGTATTTTGCTGCTTTGTGTAAAGCATGAAATGTATCAAGTTTGAATACACTTAAAATAACCATTAAGCTCTGCAGGCCATTTACATCTATAGACGAGTGGATACCATGCACGACAAAAAAAACATGTAAAAAAGGATGTCTTTTTCAAGATAGGGCACGTTACGTACGTAACATGTTCAGGGTGTCAATAACACAAAAATAATGAAAAAAGGGTATCTATTTAGTAAGGAAAGCTACGTGTTTAGGGTCAAATTTGCGGGGATGATAAAAACGAAATTTAATTGTTTTATAAAGGATGTCCTTTTTGCCCCAACACACTTGTTTAGAGTCCGATTTGCATGAGGTGTGGAAGGTGGGGCCGTAGTAAACCAAATGGTGTGTAAAGTTAAAACCGACGACCGACGGACCCGTGACAAACAATAAAATATCGCTGTACTTCTTTAGGGGTTCATTTGAGGGAATTGCCAAGAGTATCGTTTTGGTTCCAATACTTGTTAAGGGTCGGGTTTCACACGCCAATACTTGTTAAGGGATGCATTTTCAGAATATGAAAAATGCTTGTTTAGGGAGCTTTTCGAGACCCCATGGTCGCGCATGGTATCTACTCGTCAATGGAAGTGCCCTCCCCCCCCCCCCCCCCCGGCGTGTGAGGGAAACTTAATGCTCAAAACTGTGACTTAAGGGACATCAAACATACATGTACACACATTGAAATGTATTCTTTGCCTCACCAATTCACTGCAGCATGTAAAATAATACAGCTCACATGGACAGTGGAATTTTTCATCTGCACCCTTTGCATGCCAGGAGCCAGGGATGGGTGAAGGTTGAACACTTTCTACATGTATGAACTCCTACCAAAGTGCAACAGATTGCACATTGTGTATTTTATGAATGAATGAGGGTGTAGTAAGTGTGCTTTTGTAAGCCTTAAACTGTATACTGTATAAACAGTATAAATCAAAATTGCTTAGAAAATTGTTTAAGAAACTTGAAAAAATGTAACTTTTGGCTGGAATTGAGGTCCCGTGTATATGGGAAGATCCAAGCTATTGTCCCCTCTGAAGCCAAAATTGAATCTTTGCTTACATGTAAATCTAACATATTGTATGTCATTTTGAAGCTTATACTCTAAAGTTTTTTCCCCTATATTTTTTTTCTTCTGAAAACGTAAAGTTAATGAATGCCAAGGTCACGATTCCAAGAAATCATTAATTAGCGTGACGTACGGGACATCACATTTTTTGATCTAGAGATAATGCAAATTATATATTTGAAAATATTTCTGTGGGGACTTGTAGTACTAAGTTCATGCACACATTTGAGAAAAAAATAATTTTAAAAATTAATTAAGTTAATTATGTGGTGTCCAACAGGCAGTGTCCCATATGTCACAATTTGGCATATGTTTTTTTAGATTCTAATTAAGAAAAAGTTGAGTTTTCTTCACACTTTGGAAAGTTCTAATTTATATTACAATACATCCAAAAATTAAAGTTAATTTACTGAATTAATTTCCTGTTTAATTATATCAGCTAATGAATCTTTGCGACGCACGGGACAAATGTGTGACGTACGGGACACACCATACTTTATACATACATGTAGGATTTCTATGTAATTCTAATTAGGGTTATTTTTTGATGAGGAGCAAAGATAATGTAAATTGAAATAAATTATATTATATCAGAGGTTGAATATTGGTAAAAGGCTGATAATAAAATTACTATATGTAATAAATAACATTAATTATTATTAATTAGTTAGTTCATTCATTAAATCTTTCATAACTACAAGGTCATAAAGTTTTTAATGTTTTGTTTAATCGTATACTACAATAGAAATACATGATATAAATCATGCTAATCCTTGTAAAACTTACTTTGGTTTACATCCAGTTAATTATAAAATTTGATGAAATTTCACTTTCCCCATTCGTTTAACACATGGAATTATTTGCAAGGCCTCTTTCATAATATTTATAAGGTCTTAAAGTGTTTGCTGTGTCTTGTTTCAGTGTATGCTATTAGAGAAATATATATCAATCATGATAAACCATGTAAAACGTAACTTACTTTGGTTTGCATCAATTTAATTATAAATTTTGATGAAATTTCACTTTCCCCGTTCATTTTACACATGGACAAATGTCCCGTATGTCACATGTCCTGTACGTCACAGCACGGTTGTTTATATTTTGAGCTATTACATAATAACACCAATGAATTCCACCATTTCATTCCTGGCTATTGAAACTTGATAAGATACACGATGAAAACATGGTAATGAGAGATTTCCAGCTTATTCCAATTCACAGAGTTTTAATGACAAACTTATTTTTAAAAAAAAACAGCTTTCGTCTGGTCCCGTATGTCACAGTGAATATTAATTAAAATATTACATCGTTAATAGAATTGTAGATCACAATTTTTTTTTATGAATAAAGAGGTCACGACTGGCCTTCCAAAATCCATAAAAGATTCTCTGTTGTGCATTTATCTTTTATGTTACACAACTTTAAAGTCTCTAAATGTCCCGTATGTCACAATTCAAATAGCTTGGACTTTCATTAATTTGCTATAATTTGCTATAATAACATCATCTTTATCCTTTTGATTTGACATTGGGAAGAGCAACATTCCAAAATATTTGAAAATCACTGACTCTAACCAGATTGTTAATTCTGATATGAAATTGACCACGAATATTAAACCACATATATGACTTAAAGCCTGTGTATAGCTTTGGTTAAGTGTCAATATGGTGATTGATAATCGAATACCATCTAATATGACAGTCTTTCTGAAGCGTACAGACCGTTAGATATTTTTCCAACTGCACTTCTCTGAGAAAATTTCAAATATTCAAATCTTGGATATATAGCGCCCTCTCTCGGCGATGCTTGTTTTAAATTAAAAAAATGGGCATTCAAGAATTTATCTTATAAATTTAGTGATTAGATATCCAAAAGTTACAGACAAAGAACATATCTTGAAAGTTTCAGCCCATTCCGTGATTTGGAATAGGATTTAATTGAAAGACAAAAACACACAGATATTTTAATTTGATCGGGTGACCCGATCAAGTTAAATTTCCATGTAAAATCGCAAAATTTATCCTGTAAAACACATTTTCATTTCACATCTTCCACATCATAACTGTTATAGAGGATATCCATTCATATTAGCTAGCAATGCATTGGAATAGTGATAGGTGCATTTTGGCGGATTTACCAAGACTATACACAAGCTTTAAGACAAAGTCATTGTCATTGACAATTCCAAAGAATACTGAGCTACATGTAGATACATGTGTTATTTCATTATTTCTCAAACAACATTTGGATGTGATGTAATCAAGGCAGATGATACTATGAAGCAAGAATGTTGTATGTTTCAGTCAAAATCACAATGATGTATTTTTATGTAAAGCAAAGCATTTTCCAGTGATGAATTATACTGGACTACACATTGGCCTTTATGTGTCAAGAAATACATTTTAATTTTGGTTTTTGTTTTCTTGTAGTATTTTGCTGCTTTGTGTAAAGCATGAAATGTATCAAGTTTGAATACACTTAAAATAACCATTAAGCTCTGCAGGCCATTTACATCTATAGACGAGTGGATACCATGCACGACAAAAAAAACATGTAAAAAAGGATGTCTTTTTCAAGATAGGGCACGTTACGTACGTAACATGTTCAGGGTGTCAATAACACAAAAATAATGAAAAAAAGGGTATCTATTTAGTAAGGAAAGCTACGTGTTTAGGGTCAAATTTGCGGGATGATAAAAACGAAATTTAATTGTTTTATAAAGGATGTCCTTTTTGCCCCAACACACTTGTTTAGAGTCCGATTTGCATGAGGTGTGGAAGGTGGGGCCGTAGTAAACCAAATGGTGTGTAAAGTTAAAACGGACGACCGACGGACCCGTGACAAACAATAAAATAAAATATCGCTGTACTTCTTTAGGGGTTCATTTGAGGGAATTGCCAAGAGTATCGTTTTGGTTCCAATACTTGTTAAGGGTCGGGTTTCACACGCCAATACTTGTTTAGGGATGCATTTTCATAATATGAAAAATGCTTGTTTAGGGAGCTTTTCGAGACCCCATGGTCGCGCATAGTATCTACTCGTCAATGGAAGTGCCCTCCCCCCTGGCGTGTGAGGGAAACTTAATGCTCAAAACTGTGACTTAAGGGACATCCAACATACATGTACACACATTGAAATGTATTCTTTGCCTCACCAATTCACTGCAGCATGTAAAATAATACAGCTCACATGGACAGTGGAATTTTTCATCTGCACCCTTTGCATGCCAGGAGCCAGGGATGGGTGAAGGTTGAACACTTTCTACATGTATGAACTACCAAAGTGCAACAGATTGCACATTGTGTATTTTATGAATGAATGAGGGTGTAGTAAGTGTGCTTTTGTAAGCCTTAAACTGTATACTGTATAAATCAAAATTGCTTAGAAAATACTTTAAGAAACTTGAAAAAATGTAACTTTTGGCTGGAATTGAGGTCCCGTGTATATGGGAAGATCCAAGCTATTGTCCCCTCTGAAGCCAAAATTGAATCTTTGCTTACATGTAAATCTAACATATTGTATGTCATTTTGAAGCTTATACTCTAAAGTTTTTTCCCCTATATTTTTTTTCTTCTGAAAACGTAAAGTTAATGAATGCCAAGGTCACGATTCCAAGAAATCATTAATTAGCGTGACGTACGGGACATCACATTTTTTGATCTAGAGATAATGCAAATTATATATTTGAAAATATTTCTGTGGGGACTTGTAGTACTAAGTTCATGCAAACATTTGAGAAAAAAATAATTTAAAAAAATAATTAAGTTAATTATGTGGTGTCCAACAGGCAGTGTCCCATATGTCACAATTTGGCATATGTTTTTTTAGATTCTAATTAAGAAAAAGTTGAGTTTTTCTTCACACTTTGGAAAGTTCTAATTTATATTACAATACATCCAAAAATTAAAGTAAATTTACTGAATTAATTTCCTGTTTAATTATATCAGCTAATGAATCTTTGTGACGCACGGGACAAATGTGTGACGTACGGGACACACCATACTTTATACATACATGTAGGATTTCTATGTAATTCTAATTAGGGTTATTTTTTGATGAGGAGCAAAGATAATGTAAATTGAAATAAATTATATTATATCAGAGGTTGAATATTGGTAAAAGGCTGATAATAAAATTACTATATGTAATAAATAACATTAATTATTATTAATTAGTTAGTTCATTCATTAAAATCTTTCATAACTATGAGGTCATAAAGTTTAATGTTTTGTTTAGTTCGTATACTACAATAGAAATACATGATATAAATCATGCTAATCCTTGTAAAACTTACTTTGGTTTACATCCAGTTAATTATAAAATTTGATGAAATTTCACTTTCCCCATTCGTTTAACACATGGAATTATTTGCAAGGCCTCTTTCATAATATTTACAAGGTCTTAAAGTGTTTGCTGTGTCTTGTTTCAGTGTATGCTATTAGAGAAATCAATCATGATAGACCATGTAAAACATAACTTACTTTGGTTTGCATCAATTTAATTATAAATTTTGATGAAATTCACTTTCCCGTCCCCGTTCATTTTACACATGGACAAATGTCCCGTATGTCACATGTCCTGTACGTCACAGCGCGGTTGTTTATATTTTGAGCTATTACATAATAACACCAATGAATTCCACCATTTCATTCCTGGCTATTGAAACTTGATAAGATACACAATGAAAACATGGTAATGAGAGATTTCCAGCTTATTCCAATTCACAGAGTTTTAATGACAAACTTATTTTTAAAAAAGACCAGCTTTCGTCAGGTCCCGTATGTCACAGTGAATATTAATTGAAATATTACATCTTAATAGAATTGTAGATCACAAATTTTTTTTTTTATGAATAAAGAGGTCACGACTGGCCTTCCAAAATCCATAAAAGATTCTCTGTTGTGCATTTATCTTTTATGTTACACACAACTAAAAGTCTCTAAATGTCCCGTATGTCACAATTCAAATAGCTTGGACTTTCATTAATTTGCTATAATTTGCATAATAAACATCATCTTTATCCTTTTGATTTGACATTGGGAAGAGCAACATTCCAAAATATTTGAAAATCACTGACTCTAACCAGATTGTTAATTCTGATATGAAATTGACCACGAATATTAAACCACATATATGACTTAAAGCCTGTGTATAGCTTTGGTT